>NC_133617.1:217907816-218232816 GCF_048593235.1 Sminthopsis crassicaudata | reverse complement strand
AAAATTTATTATTATTATTATTATTATTTTTTTTTTTTTTTGTATTTTAAATTGATCCTAGCACATGCTCAAATATCATCAGCATACTAACTTTATTTATTCTGTCATTTGATATCAGTGGGTTCTCTTTTTTGCTTCCTCATTTAGAAATTTGGAAGAAGGTAATCATATGTAATAGTAAGAAAACAGGGGACAGCTATGTAGCCCAGTGGGTAGAGCAGTAGAGCACTGGCCCTGAAGTTAGGAGGATCTGAGTTCAAATCTGTCCTCAGACACTTAACACTTCCTAGCTGTGTGACCCTAGGCAAGTCACTTAACCCCAGTTGCCTCAGCAAAAAAAAAAGAAAGAAAGAAAGAAAGAAAGAACACTGGACTGGAAGCCTGAAGATTTAGATTCCAGTCACTCTCACTACTTACTAAGCTTTATATGCATTATTATTTTATTATTTCTAAGATTTCCATTTCTGCCATATGGGAGGACTATGAAGATTAAATCACTTGATGAATATACTTTGTGAAATAGTAAGATGCTATTCAGGTGTGAAGTGCTAATTTTAGTGTGGAATTCATCTTTGTTCTTATATAATTTTTATTTTTCCTTTCTGTAGGATGTTGATGAAAGTGGAGATATCTTTAGAGCTACTTATACAGCTTTCAGATGTTCCCGTATTTCTGGTACATTAGTAGGTCATGGAAAACAAAAGGTGAGGTCAGTCACATTGTTAAAGAATTCATCTTTATTAAGCTTGATCCTATATGGACAGTTAACTTCACACAAATGACTATTTTTCCCATAATCATAAGGCATATACTACCTAACCCCTGGCCCACTCTTAGTTAAGTCAGTGGATATTTATTAACCAACTACTGTATCCCAACTGCTGAGCTAATGATAAATGTAGAAAAGGAAGAGGTGGTCTATACCTTGAAGATGCTGATGTTCTGTGTTTAACAAATGAATAGACTATTTAAGAACTAAGTAAAGGAAAACAATTCATAGTGTATGTATTGCTAACAAGTTAGTTTCATCATCTGTCTATAGAGAAGGACACATTTTTATTTTGAACTCCACAATAAATGATGCCCAATAACTTGAAAAATACTCACGGTTCTGCATCTGTGATAACTATTTGTTCTGTAAGATTCTTTTCCATGTTTTTCCTTTAAATTTTCCATAGAAGACCTATTTAACACCCTAGAGGACTTTTTCATTTACTATTTTGAGAGGGTACCAGTCTAGCAGCTGTTCTATTTATCAGCTGTCTCTCCTTTCAAGAGACCTGTCCTTTTCTATTTACATGTTTTTCTCTGATATATCTTTCATGCTGTTATACATTCAACTTGTCATTAGTAATATATGTCATATTTTTCTATTACTGCTCTGTGGATTATGATTTTTATGTCTTTCAAGGTTGTGATATTTGATTCAGTGTTTTATCAGCTAGATACAGTCTTTGGTAGATGTGAACAATTATAAAATTATAGAAATTGGTACTATTTTCTTCCTTCCTTCCTTCCTTCATGTCAAATAGCTAGTGAAAGCGTTTGAGACTAGATTTCTATCCACATCCAGCAGCATTCTATCTATTTTCTCATCAGTTTTATCTACAAAATTTTTCTGGGTAATCTGGTTTAGCTAAACTTTCACCAACTATTTTTCACTATTTTGTGGGTAACTGTCTATGATCTTACATCATCTCCTCCTCATTTGTGTTTTGCAAATGTGCTTGTATTCTAAATTTTTATTTTGCCTCATTATTCTTATTTAGTGTTTAATTTGACCTTTACTTCAACCAGCCTCTGGTTTGGGTCAGTGATTCTAAATAACATCACAACTTCTCTCTTAAAATATGAGTAGCCTCATTTTTTTGTGCATTATTACTTTCTAATCCCTCATGAACTTTCTTAAAGAAAAAGTTCATGATGTACAGATAGGAATTTTCCATACTGTCTATATATCTTTGTTCTCTTTACTTCCTTGATACTATTTTCCAACATTGCTCTCTTCCTATGCCCACTTTTACATTGTTGTTACTGAATATTAATGTGTGTGGTGGCTTTGGAAAATTTTTGTTAGTCTTTGTAGAATTTAGCTACTCTGTCCTTCAGAATGAGTTTTTTTTGCTTATATCCATAGTGAGTTTAGTAAAGTGAAATGGCTGCATAGTCCAATTGTTTCTTAAAACTGGAGTACATGATGAAAAATATTGTGCCAGTTCTTACATTTGCCTTTTCAGGGAGAAACTATGAACCATTAAAATGCCATTTATTACATAATCTGGCTTAATGTTTGATAAATGTCAGTCTGGATGTAGTTCAGTTCCTACAGTACTGTGATGGATTTTTTGCCAGGAATCACATACTGAAAATATGGACAGATAAGGTATTCTTAAAACTTGTTAGCACCTTTATTGACAGAGTAATCATGTCAATAACAAAATTCATTTTAAAGATATTTTAAAGGCATTTAATGTCATACACATATTTAAAAATCTTATATCTTATAAGTGTATCCTAAATTTTAGTTCTGTCTTTTGACCAGTAGAGGATTGCATAAGAAGAACAATGAAAAGAATATATTCACAATCTTGATTATATTTCTATGGTTTAATCTACTAAACCTTCTTGAGCCTGCTTCCTCGTTTAGCTCTCCTACACAACAGCTGTAGTGTAATTTGAGAGCCACCCCCAACCCACACCCAACAATGTACTTTTGGAATTGTTGATTTATATAAAGTATTTTAGATCCTGATTCGAATTAGTCTGCTTGAAATAGAATTGAACAAGCTTTTTTTCCCCCTAAGAAGTGACAAATGCAACCAACTTTTAAGCATTTCTTGATCCATTTCTTGTTGTGTGAAGACTTCTTATTGGTACCCCAAAAGAAAAAGATAAGTATCAATGTTTAGGAATAACAGCAGATAAAATATCACCCAAAGCTTTTATGTTTATTTTATAGGTTGCTATCACTTTTTTACCGAGAGATAGAGGGAATTATGCTCAATTTTGGGATGTTGAGTGTTATCCTAGTGCAGCATCTCACATGAAACATACATTGAGATTTCAGCTATCTGGATTAGTGAGTATTATGAATGAAAGAAAAAAAATGATTAAATGCTTATTGTGTGCCATGTATTGTAATTTGATCCTATAATTAAAGTAACTTTTTAAAATGAAAATTATGCTTTTAGATGGTGTTAGTGAAAATTATCCTTGTGTTCCATTTGCTAAGGAGAGGTTGGAAAAGTAATGCTTTTCTTCTAGCCAATTTTCTTAATTGCTGTTCATATCAACTATATCTGCTGATGGAAATTGGCAGTGTCATATATATACCGATGTATATATACTATGTATATATATTACATATATATATATATATTACATATATATACACACACACATATATATACACACACACACACACACACACACACATATATATATATATATATAATATATATATATATATATATACATACACACACATATACTACTATATATATAGTAGAAGGATTAAATGTATTATTAAGATGTGTAAAACTCATAAGTAAAGTTAAAGGGTAATGAATGACTTTATTATTGTAATGTATTTAACTATGGCAAGTGATAAATCCATAAGTACCACATTTGATTTGTAGAGAGTTTACATCTTTTGCTTCTTTTTAAAAGCTTTGATATAGAAGTAAGAAAGATGGATGAAGCATCTGGAAACCTGGGCTCTGCCACTAATTATTTGTATGATTTTGAATGAGTCATTTAACGTTCCAGAGCCTCAGATTCCTCATTGGTAAAATGTAGATAACCACTACCTTATATAGCATGGTGTTGCTGTGAGATCAAATTAGAAAGAATGCTTTATAAAATGCATTAAGAAATAACTGCCTAATAGGTTCATTATCCTCACATGACCAAGAATATTTTTCTTTCCTCTTTATATCTTTTTTTCTATCAGAGTGTCAGTCCAGAGAATGGATTTGAAAGAATTTCCACAGATGCTCTTGTAAAAACAGATAATCTAGCTAGGCCTAGAAGACGAGCTGGCTCTGAGGCTTGTATTCCTACAACTCGGTACGTGCTTGCTTATGGTATGCTTCTATATTTTCAAAGATATATGTGCATAGAAAACACCAATTTGACCTATACAATTTTTAACGATGGCATATTTTTTTAAGCAGGTTAATGTCAACAAGCCTAATTATTATGTTCAAACAGAGCACTGTTAACAAATGAAAAAAATATTCTTTATTATCATTTGTCAAAATACTTAGAATGATTTACTAGAGATTGGTACTATGGTCAGCATTGTGGAGAACAAGGAAGTATGAGACATGGTCCCAGAGCTGATGTCTAATTCCCTCGTTGTAAGTCAGACACTTAGACAAGATAAAGTATGGTACATTAGTGCTTGGAGAGAATTAAGGTAATATGTTGATTAATAAGGAATGGCTGGTTTATTAATCACTTGTTCAATTTAGTATAAGCCCATTCATTTCTTTTTTGTTGAAAATAGCTAGTCTTGAAAATAGTTGCAACTACATGCTATCCTTTGTTGCAGAAGATAAAGTTGTTGAGAAATTTTGTGAAGAACTTGAGTTATTTGGAAGATTTTATCAATATAAATACTGATATTCAATTATTTTAATGTAAATATGAACACAGGAGGTTGGCATTAAATGTTTTGGAAAGTACAATTCATAATTTAAAAATGAGCAAATAGAAATAAGAAATAGAAACAAGAAATAAGCAAAGACTTACTGACTGTTCCAAAATATTAATTTCTTTAGAAAAACAAATAGAAAAGCAATAGACATAGTGATAAACAAAGTCATAGTAATTGACTTTGACTCACTTTAACAAATATGAAACCGCTGCTTCTAAAGAAGCAGTCATTTTACACTCACCTTTCACCATGCAGTTTGACTATCATTAAAGCAGAGATCAAAATCTGTACCACATGGGGAGAAAGAATAAAGATGATGAGATCCAACATATAGTAGTTTGAGGAGGGTGACCTAATTAATCTTTCAATTCTGAAAAATCGAAAATAGGTAAATAATAACTTCAGCTCTTATATACTGTTTCTTAAGCAAGTGTAATTGATGCAGACCAGTCACCAAAACATGATAAAAGAGCTTATAAACCTTCTACAGTAAGAAAAGTAATGTCTTTAAGTCATCCAGAGACACAGGGCAAGATTATATAAGCTGATACAGTATGGCATAAACATCTAGAAAAACAATGTTTAAAGCTACTACAATTAATTAAATGAAAAGGAAATCAAGCTATTCAATCATTTCTTATTTTATCATCCCATATTTCCCTATACTTTATGCCCTCAATTGTGTAAATCATTCACATTTTGACCTTCCACTGTTATCCTTTCACTAAATCAGCTTTCCTTCCTTCCCAATTTCATTTAATGTTAAATCTTTTGAGCTCTACACTATTCTTTACTCCAAGGATTTTTCACACTTCTTGTGTTTGGCAGCCTTATGAAGCCGATGGCCCCCTTCTTGAGAAACATTATTTCCTATATGCTAGGCAGTGTGTTAAACACAGAGAAGAAAGAGAACACAAAGGCAAAAATCATAAGTTTATTTGAAAGAGAGGAGAAATATATATAAATATATAGTATGAGAGTTAGTGAACCTTGCTAGTACTTATTTGACTGTAGATTATCATTTGCTAAAGTTTAGTGCTCCTGCTGGAAGCCATTTGTAACTTCTTATAAAGGAAATAATTAAAATTAACTTTTTAAAGATATAATTTGAATTTAAATTCCTAGTAATTTTAAATAGGTAACTTAATACCCATTTTCTAAATCAGGCATGTTGATTTGGCTCAGCGAGGCGTTTATGCTCCACAAGATATATACATATTTCTTCCAGCTAGAGTTGGAGAAACAAGAACTGTAAAAGTCAATTTACGGAATAATTCTTTCTCTACTCACTTGGTAAGTTTAACATCTTCCTGTAAAATTTGGGAAGTTTAATATATGAACGTGTTTTCATGATTATTATTTTGTATGCCTATCTAGCTGTATAGATAAATGAAAGCTGTATAGATAAATGAAAGATACATATTTAAGTTTCTAAGCTTTATACTTAAAGCCAAAAAAATGTATTTTGAGAGATTTCTTTGCTTGAAAAAATATTAAATATCCACGGGAAGACCCTGGTATTTTATTTGAAAACTGAAAGTAACTGTGTACACACACACACACACACACACACACACACACACACACACACACACGCAAAATTTTTTTATTTTTTATTTTTATCTTTTTTTTTTCCCCTAATTACTTTTTTTTTTTTTTTGCTAGTTGCCATGTTTTTCTGTGTAAAGTAATTGATCTGTCTGAATTGTAGTAAATTCTTGTAGAAGTTCATAGAATTTTCTTATAAAAACAAAGTGGTCTTCAGTGCTATTTGTCTTTATTCCATATTATTGTATCTAAATCTTACTGAAATAAAATTTTAGTTAATGCATGTTTTATTTAAAATATAGTAGAGTATTATTAAATAATTTGTATGTTGCTTTTTTATTAAATTCCAGTTGAAGTTTTT
This sequence comes from Sminthopsis crassicaudata, assembly GCF_048593235.1. Lineage (NCBI taxonomy): Eukaryota > Metazoa > Chordata > Mammalia > Dasyuromorphia > Dasyuridae > Sminthopsis > Sminthopsis crassicaudata. The sequence continues at coordinate 218,226,247 of NC_133617.1, read as the reverse complement.
AAGTCCCAGAGAGCCTTTTTCCATCAAGCTTTCAAAATATTCTTTGAGGTGAGTTAAATATAAACAGAAAATTTGTTTGAGAGCTTTTTTATACAAATATTCTAGTTCTAGACATTGCTATAAGGCTTTGTAATTTTGTCTGTCACTATCACTTGATCTTTTCAACATCAAAATCTGCTAGTTATGTTATTTGTACAGATTTATCTCAGACTAGGTGAGAATAGGGCATCACAGTTGTAGACACAACAAGGTCCAGTATTTTCTAGATATTCAGAATTACTATGTAAAATAAATATTTTGATTTCCCCCAAAGGATTAAAAAATATCTGAACTCAGACACTTAATACTTCTTAGCTTTGTCATCCTGGCCAAGTCACTTTACCCCAATTGCCTTAGCTCCCCCCCTCCCCCCCAAAAATGATAGTAATAATAATACTGTTCATTTACATGCTTTTATTTTATTTCAACTTTCTTGGAAATAAGGTGTGCTGAAATTTATGTTAGATTCCACATACATTAGATTTTTAAGCTCTTAATTCAGTTTTAGCCATATAATAAATATTTTGGATTGTAAAAGATTTTAATTGTGATTAAATAGATTAAAAAGAATTCCCTCCAGAATTTTATTGGAAAGTTCTATGCCAAAATTTTTTCCCTCTATCTCTCCCTTCCTTCTTTCCAAAATGTTAAAAATTTTGGTTTAAGTTAAATTTTATATGTAATCATGTAAAAAACATATTCTATATTAGTCATGTTGTGAAGTAAGAAAAAGACCAAAAATATAATATTCTAAAGAACATTATAGCTAGAATGCAAAGATTCCAGATCAAAGAAAAATTAATGCAAGCAGCCAAAAAAATTCAAGTCTTTGATGCTCAATGAAGTGAATAGAACCAAGAGAACAGTATATACAGCAATAACAAGGTTATATGATGATCATTTCTTATAGACTTGACTCTTTTTAACAATGAGGTGATTCAGACCACTTCCAATAGAGTTGTGATAGAGAAAGCTATCTGTACCCTGGGAGAGGACTGTGGGGACTAAATGTGGATCACAACATAGTATTTTCACCTTTTTTTTGTTTTTGTTTTTGTTCTTTTTTTTCTTTCTCATTTCTTTTCCCTTTTTAATCTGATTTTTCTTGTGCAGCATGATAAATGTGGAAATATATATATATGCACATATAAAGATAAATTAATAAATTTTAAGCTAAATTGCACATATATTGGATTACTTTCCTAGGGGGTAGGAGATGAGGGAAGGGAGAGAAAAAAATTTGGAACACAAGTTTTACAAGAATAAATATTGAAAACTATGTTTGCATGTATTTTGAAATAAAAAGCTGTGTATTGTAGATAAATATAGAGAGCTTACAATATGATATTCTAAAAGGAAAGTACATAGACTTATGGCCAAGAATAACTCACCAAAACTGAGTATAATCCTGTGGGGATGGGGAGAATTTATTTTTAATGAAATAGAGGACTTTTCAGCATTCCTGATCTATACGTCTGTACTTATAAGGAAAAGAAAGTAAAGCTGATATTTGAATATCACTCTCATCTGAGCTGGTCAAAGTAGGGATCAGTACATACACAAAGAGTTGGGTGGATAAATACACTTTGCAAAGAAATAGGGAGAGGGAAAATTAGAGGGAGTTGCATACTAAAGGAAAGATAAATCCTAGGCAAAACAGATAATAAAAATGAACAAAAATGTTTACAGCTCCTTTTGAAGTGGCAAAGAATGGGAATCTAAGAGGGCATTTTTAATTGGGGAATGGCTGAACAACTTGTGCTGTATAAATGTGATCGAATGCTATTCTGTAATAATGGTAAAAGTAGATTGTTTCAGGGAAATCTAGGAAGACTCATTTGAACTTATGCAAAAAAGGGAAATAGTACAAGGAAAGAAGTTGTATAATGACAACATTTGTAAAGACAAATAATTTTGAAATATTTAGGAACTCTGATCAATGTAATGACAAAACATAGTTCCAGAGAATTAATGAGGAAACATGCTATCTCCTTTATGATAGTGAAGTGAAACACTCCCGAGTGCAGAATGAGATGTCTATGTATCTGTGTGTATAAGGGTTTGTAAATTCACACACATTCCCTTTTTATGTCAAGGGTAATATGGAATTTAGTTTTGTCTAACTACACATATTTATAAGGTTTTTTTCCTTTCAAATAGTATGGCCATTACTGTATACACCATTTTTTTGGTTCTGTTCACTTTACTTTTCTTTATTTCATGGAAGTCTTTCCATGTTTTTCTAAAATCAGTCACCTCATCATTTTTTACAGGTCAGTATTCCTTACAATCATGCTTGTTTAGCCATTTCTCACTTGATAGTCTTCCCCTCAATTTCCAGTTCTTTGCCACTACAAAGAGAATCCCATAAATATATTAAAACAAAATTTTTTTTCCCTTTTCTCTTGATCATCTTGGGAAAATAGATAATAGTGATATTGCTGGGGCAAGTTCTGTACCTATCAATGGATATATAATTGGGTATAATCTAGATTGCTCTTCAACAGTTCCACAACTGTATATTAAAGTCCTAGTTTTTACATCCCTTCCAACATTTGCTGATAAAAGGTTCTGATCAGGATTGGCTCTCAAAAAATACTGCCTTTCAAGTAATTCATACTATAGTAACATAAATATATACTGTTGCAAGTGTCTTTAATTAAATTTGGCAACAGCATCAGAAAAAGATAGAATAGCGTATTAGCAATATGTTAGAATAGAATCAGAGAGGCTTGGGTTCAAGTTCTTCCTCTGCCACTGAGACCCTCGGCAAGTCATCCTCTCTGCAATCTAGGCAACTCTCTTAAAATAAGTTGCAAAGAAGGTGGTAACTTACATGATTGAGAGAATTAGTTTCCTAAACCCTCCCTAAAAAAAACAAAAAGGAACCAAAAAACATATCTATTCTCTGCCAGTTTTAATAGTTTTGATTTTGTTTAGCTTAAATTTGAGTAGGCAAAGCTCTTGTGAAAAAAAATCTAATTTTATGATCTGTATTCTAAGTTCTGTTATTTTATGAAAAAGAGTACTCCATATAGTCAAAGTACCTACATTTAAATCTAGGATCTATCACTTGTTAACTGACTGACTTTAGGCAAGTCACTTGACCATTCTGGATCTGTTTTCTCTTATGTAAAATGAAGGGGTTGAACTGTGTGAACTTTTAAGATCTTTTCCATTCTAAATCTTGTGATGTACAACTTTTGGGTGATGTGACAAAGTTAGTGGAGAGTGATAGTGATGTAGAAAAGAAGGAAAAGAGTATCAACAAAATGTTTTAAAATACTCAAGAGGAGAGCAGAAGAAACCTCACTGCCATGTAGAGCAATTGTGTTTCTACCTTGCTAAAAATATGTGCTTTTAAAAACACCACATAACTATTAATCATATACTCTCCTTTATATAATATTGAAATGTTCCTGTTTGTTGATATTTATAATAAAAAAGAAAAATATTTAAAAACCCTTATGATACTTTGAAATTGTTATACTTCCTTCTGTTGTAACCACCTTCCTCTTTCTATTTCTTTCCGTATTTATAAATAGCTAGTACTAAGTACTAGACAATATAGAGGTACCATATATATTAACAAAAGATTGATAAAACTACAAAAAGTAAAAATTGGGATAAAATTCATTAGTCGACATACATATATGGGAACATTGCCTATTAATCTAGTGAAAAAGAATTTATACCAATATCATACTACATATCTCATTGAGTATCTTCTGGATAAATAGACATTAAAATTTTTCCCAACTACCAAAAATAGAATAGTTTGTTCATTTCAATTTTTAAGGAGAGATGACTTTTTTCCTATTAAAACATAAGAGATTATTATTAAGGACAAGCTAATTTTAAAAAACAAATTGGAACAAATAATTGACAAATGTTAGATTAAAACTTAATATCTTAGATATAAGTAATCATTAAAATGAGCAAAGATAATTTCTAATCCACAGTGATTAATTTGTCAGAAATTTGAAAATATAATTTTAGAAAAAGAAGCATAAATGTTAACTTACATGAGAAAAATATTGAATCTATTAATCGGAAATATGTGGATCACAACATAGTATTTTCACCTTTTTTTGTTGTTGTTCTTTTTTTTTTCTTTCTCATTTCTTTTCCCTTTTTTAAACAGTTTAGAGCTACAGCTTCATATTTATCAAAAAAAGAAAAACAATTGGGATTGTACCATTACAGTATACCTTCATTCCAAACTTGTCTTTTTTGGAAAGCAGTTTTAGAGTGAAGTTACAAAAAAAATATATCTTTAGGCTAATTATTACATTGTTGAGATTTTATGAGTAGTTTAAAAAAAAAAAAAAAAAACTATTTTCCGAGATTTTGAAGCAGATTCCCTGTCAACATAATTGTTTAATACTGACTGAAACTAGTCATTAGTGGTTGAGGTTTTTATAAACTGTCTTCTAATACACATTATTCTGCCCTTTTTCTCTGGTATATAAAAAAAATTCACTTTCTGATAATAGCACAATATAATATTTTGTTTATTACATTGATAGAAAATTTGCATCTGAAGGCTTTTTATCAATATCATGATTTTATTTTTTATCATTTATAGATTGCATTCTTAAAAGTTTTTTTCATAATTCTAAATCTCAAGCTTATTATAAGCATCATTACAGTTTTTATTAGTTCTTTAATTGTATTTGTAATGGCAAGGGTTTTTTAAGACTCAGGTCCTCCTAACTTAAGGGCTGGTGCTCTATTACACCAACTAGCTGCTCCAGGAATGTGTTTTTAAGGCCATTAAAGTGCTAATTATTTTTAATGAATTTTAGAAATATAACAAATTATTCTCATTTAAAAAAAAAAAAGCTGTGGTAGAATTTTTCACATTTGTGATCACTGAACTTTAAAATCTAGTCCAGAGAAGAGAAACTAGTAGAATATAAAGCCAAGGAGAGCAAGGACTTCATGACAGTACAAAGATAGAATGGAGTCAATTCAACAAATTTAGTTCAATCTCTCTTAGCATAATCTAAAAATGAGAATTTTTCAGGGAGGGAAGTTTAAGGCAAAGAAAACATAGTTAAAGTCATAGTTAAAATAACAGATACTGTAATCAGAAATAATAATTTCTCTGATCACCAACTTTTGGGTGTTAAACTTTTCTGAACTAGGCTAATCCTTTAAGGACAGATTTATAGTCCCTCTGATGGATACAACCAACGCAAACTAGAGTTTTTCTGACTTATCATGCCAGACTTTTTTTATATGTGTGTGTTTGTGTGTATAAGACAAATCAGAAAAACTCATAAGAAAATCCAGTTGGTTCCAAACAATAAAATAGGACTAGGCCTTAGTTGGAGTATTATTTTGTGCAGAGGTAATTTTAATTGTACCTTTTAATTTTATGAATGTTATATGGCTTCTAATGTAGCTGCATATGTGCTGAAATAATTTCTTCAAGATGGTATATATCTTGAAAATTTTTGTTTAAGAAAGGTTTAGATATGGGGCAACTAGATGGTGCAAGTAGATAGAGCACCAGCCATGAATTCAGGAGGACCTGAATTCAAATGTGGCCTCAGACACTTAATACTTCCTAGCTTTGTGACCCTGGGCAAGTCACTTAACCCCAGCCTCAGGAAAAAACAAACAAAAATGGTTTAGATAAATCAATACAACCATAAGAACTTAAGAGCCAAAATGTACCTTAGAGCTGCCTTTTATTTTACAAATGAGTAAATTGAGTCCCAAAGAAGTCACATGATTTGGTGGCAGAGCTAGGAATAAGATGGGTATTCTAATTCCTAGTTCATTCATCTTTTCACATTCACAGGATACTGCAGTTTGTTAAATTCATGTTAACAAGAGGTTATAACATCTTTTTAGAATGACTTCTGGCAGATCACTATTTAATTTTTAAAATATAATATCTACCTCTATGTGCTATTAGGTAAACCCATTTTTCTAACTTATTCAGGAGCCCAGAATGTCAAAACCTCATTCCAGAAATAAATATTTTCTTAGAGTTTCTTACTGTTCAGCCCATATACTGTCTTAGTATTTCACTTATTTGTTTGATAGTGCAATAGTGGTAAATTATCAAAACAATCAGTGAGATATGGAATAATGGCATTAAAGAAAACATATTTTCCTTAAGTTATTACTGTAGCCCTAATGGTATTTTGAAAAATCTAGTGGATGATTCATGCTATTACTATTATACTAATATTTCCTTTTGTCTGGTACAGAGCTCAGCATTATGTCAACATGCCAGTCCAATTCAAACCAAAGTCAACAGGAAAATTTGAAAGTCTCTTAGTGGTTCAAACAGATGAAGGCAAAAGTATTGGTATTCGACTGGTTGGTGAAGCTCTTGAAAAAGTTTAACTGGAAAAACTGTTTGTGTAAAATAAATTGTTATGGTAGCTTCCTTTTTTTTCTATGCCAAAATAATACTTTTGTAAATGTTTTGTATCATAAATTGAGCTATGTATAACAATTTTGTTTTTATCATAATATTGAAGACTACTGATATATCATGTTTCTCTTACATTATTACAAATTTTTACAAAGGAGGAAAATATTCTATTTTTACATTGATTATGATTTGCCAATAAAGATTGTATTTATTTTAATGCATTATATTCAGAAGTAAACAATTTTCTATTGAGTTTGGCTGCAAAGTCCAATTCCTGTGTTGCTATGTATTACCCTTTAGTTCTCTTAAGTTCCTGAACCTTTGTTTCTTGCTTTTTAGTACAAATTTCCCTTTTCCCTATCACATGCCTCCTGTAGAGGAATCTTTATTTATTTTTTATGCATAGTGTTATTAGTAAAAGAGAGTAACTTTCCAAAGCTATTCTTTTTCAATTCCTTCCAGTCACTATTTATTAAGCATGTAGTAGGTGCTACTTTGCTAGGCCCAGGAGATACAAAAACAAACTATCCTTACCAACAGGGGACTTATGTGTCTAATGGGAAGGAATCTATGTACATAGAAAAATAAATACAAAAAGTGTATGAAATTATTTTGCAAGAGAGGGCACATCTGGAGAATGATTTGTTAACTAGAACCAGAAGGTATGATGGGAGGGCACTGAAATGAGAAGATTAAAGGTACATGGTATTGGCACAGATATATATGGGAGAAGTGTGGAGTTTGGTGAAGGAAAGGTGCTATGATAGTTGCAACCTCACCCTAACTGGAACACAATCTTTAAGGACACAGCCTATTGACATCATTTATGAAGAACTTTTTAGCACAAACCTGAAATTGCTGAGCTACATAACCTTTTCAGAACATAAACTAAAGGTTTTCCAATGGAAAATAATAATTTGGGCCTTCCATCTCTTCCATCCTTTGATGGCATGTTGAGTATATCTTAGGTGTAATTTTAGACAATGTGGTTTCTGCACAATAAACCAACTTTCTAGAGTGTCAATTTTTGACCTTTCTAACATGCAGTTTGGAAGTCCATCAACAAGCATTTATTAAACATCTATTAAGCCAGGCACTATGCAAGACAAAAGTGAGATAGTCCTAAGAGGGAATACAACATTAGATATAGTCTATACAGAATAAATTGTGTGAATCTAAAAAAAAATCCATTAAGCATCTTCTATGTGCCAGGTACTGTGTTAAGTGCTAGGGATACAGAAGGGCAAAAGACAGCCCCTGCACCTAGAAGCTTACATTCTAATGGAGACCACATGCAAATAAAATTTGCAAGCAAGTTATGTGCTTAATTACAGTATTCACTGGAATTAAGTGAAGTTGAAGAAAGCTTCTAGGGAGATCAGCAGTTAGAATTGGGATGGTGAGGAAGAATCCAGGATGATTCCTAATTTTTGAGCCTGGGAAATAGGAAGATGTTTACTAATTGGGAAGGTAGGAATTGGGGGAAAAGTTTTTGGGGAAAGATAATTGTGTTTTGGACATACTGAGTTTAAAATGTCTACCAGATATCCAAATTCAAGGTGTCTAAAAGGCAACTGAATATGTGAAATTGGAGTTCAGCTGAGAGATTGGGGCAAGACAAGTAGATTAGACAGTCATCAGCATGAAAGTGTTAATTAAACATATAGGAGCTGATGAGTCACTGAGTGAGTATGCAGGGAGAAGAAAAGGCCTACAACAGAAAGTTTGTGGGATACCTATAGTTAGAGGAGATGATCAGGAAGAGAACCCAGCAGGAAATAATGTAGGAGAAGCATCGGGAGAGTGTTTTGAAATCCTAAAGAGAAGAGAGTATAAGGAGAGATAGAATGTTCAACAGTATGAAAGACTATACAGGTCAAGGAAAATGTCCTTCCAATTTGGCAGCTAAGAAATTATTAGTAACTTTGACAAGAGCTATTTGAGAAAAAAATTGGAAGCCAGATTGTAAGAAGTTAAGAAGAAAGTCAAAGGGGAGAAAAGTGGAGGCACTTGTTATGGATGGCTTTTTTTTTTTTTTTTTTTTTTTATTAAATAATAGTTTACAAAGGGCAGAGAAGATATGGAAAGATAGAAGAATCAAGTGAAGTTTTTTTTTTGTTGTTTTTTGGTTTTTTTAGGATAAAAGACACGAGTATATTATTGTAGGCAGTAGAAAATGAGGAGACTGTAGGAGGGGAAAGATTGAAAAATGAAAGAATGGGGATGCCAAAAGGGTACAATCTATTGGAGGAGACAGTACACAATATGATTTAATATAGGGAACTCTAATGAAGATACTCTCTTTAGATTTTTCAACACTCCTGTAACTTGTAGTCTTAGATAATTAATGTAAGGTAAAGGGTCTTATCCAGATCAAATGATTGATGTATGTGAGAGGCAGAGCTTGAACCCTTCGCTTCTTGGCCCCAATGCCAACTCTCTATTCAACATCATTGTGGTCCAAAAACTGGCTATGGAATAATTGATGCAAGGAGAGCTATCTATATAATGTGATTTTTGGAGATCCCCCCCAAAAAAAGAATATTGCTTCTGGTATTAGAGCCCTTGAGTTCAAGTGGAACCATACTAGTGTGGAAAAGTCACTTCCCTTCTCTGGATTTCAATTTTCTTCATCTATAAAATGAGGGGTTCAGACTTATATCTAAAGCCCATTCCAGCTCTAAATCTATGATCCTATGAAAAACTGACTGATGCATGAACTCCAAACTTTTAGGATATATTGTTTTATTCCTCTTGAGATGCCAATGTCTGTGAAAGGAGTAATACTGAGTTTCACGTAACATTAATAGCTGGAAATTTTTCTGAACTATTATCTAACTACCTTTTCCTATCTTTTGTGAAGCTGATTTTCTAATACTTAACTACAAGATTTTACATTTAGCCCTATTAAATTATGTTTTCTTAGTTTTGGCCCAGTGCTATAATCTCAAGATTTTATTGGATTCCAACTCTGTCATCCAGTATGTTTTAGCTATTCCTCTCGTTAGCAACCTGTAAATTATATCTTTGTCCTAATGTTAATGTCTACCTTCTCCCCTCTAGAAACTTGGACTATGACCTAAATTTACCCTGGAATTTTACGTTATCTTCCCCAGATCAAGGCCTTCATCTTACTTCCTGGCCAATATATGTTGCTGTAGGACTATCTCTTTCCCTTTCAGCACTCCTATATGTGTTGTCTTCTCTCAGAATATAAACTCCTTGGGAGTATGAAACTGTCTTATGTTTTCTTTATATCCGCTTTGCTTAGTACATGACCTGACACTATGTAACAAATGTTTATATCTGCAAATTTGATGAGCATACCATCTATGCCATTATCTAAATCATTGGTAAAATGATTATACAACATTCACTGGACATCTTTTGCCTAATTTGAAATTGAATTTTAATAGATACTCTTTGAGTCACCATCCAATTGGTTCTGAATCCATCTGACTGAATTCTTTTTTCATCTATACTTTTTCCATTTTCTCCTAAAAAATAAATTTTTTTTAATCAAAAAAATTTGCTAAAATCTATGTAAACTATATCAAGAGCATTTGCTTTGCTAGTTAATAACAAGTTTAGTCCATAACTTTTTCTTGATAAAGCCATTCTGGCCTTTTGTAATCACTATCAAGATAATTGGCCAACCATCTCTTTCATGATCCAGTCTAGAATTTTTCTTTTTTTTTTTTTTTTTTTAATTTTATTTTTTTTGTTGAGACAATTGAAGTTAAGTGACTTGCCCAGGGTCACACAGCTAGGAAGTATTAAGTGTTTGAGACCAGATTTGAACTCAGGACCTCCTGACTTCAGGGCTGGTACTCTATCCACTGTGCCACCTAGCTGCCCTAGTCTAGAATTTTTCAGAGTCAAAATAGCAAAGTCAAGCAGCCTCTGTTCTCTTTCCCTTTATAGAAAGTTGTTTAAAAAAAAAAAAAAAGTTGTGATAGTTGCAAATCTCCTGTTTTGTGGTACCTCTACTTTTCTGTGGCCTTTTAAAAGGTCATAGAACATAACATGGCTCAACAATCACTTTAGTCATTTCGTTCAGGAGCTGAGGGTATAGTTCTTTGGGTCAGGTGATTTGAATTCTTCAAGTGTAGCTAGCTACTCATCATTTCTTTTTTAATCTTAATTCCATGTTGAATTTTTTTATTGCCATTTCCAGTGTAAATTATTAGAATTTCCTTTCACAAACCCTAAACTTTCATCTTTACAACTACCATTATTTCTCCTAGTGCTGTCGTCAAGAAAATAAGTTTAAACCCTTTTTCAAGCTGACAAACTTTCAAATATTTGATGGCTATCATTTCCCACCTAACTCTTCTCCAGACTAATAAGCATTTCCATTTCTTTCAATTGATACTAAGGAGGGGAGCCCTGGAAACTCTCTCTCTCTCTGACTTTGGGTTGAATGCTAAGCTCTCCTCTGAGAGACCCACCCCAGGGAATCATGTTTAATTTGTTATCTGGGTGGGACTAGTTAAGTCCAGGACTAATCCTACTTACCTGAGCTGAAGATCTAGACTTCTGTAGACTTCTATTGAGTTGAAAATTAGCTCAAGAACTGTCCCAATCTACTGGAAATCTACGCCTGGGGCAGTAATCTCATTCAATTGAAATTTCTATTGAAAGATATTGGTCTGATGCCAACTCAGACTTCTCCCCATGACTACCAAGAGTTGCCCCCAGCTTCTAGCCAAGGTTTCAATTATAAAAGGGGGCAGCTTGGCCACAGAGGACCTCAAAGCAAGACTTCCCAAGGGACTACCTGCAAAGGACTCTCTGCCCGCTGAAAGACATTCTCTTTCAGCATTACTCCTCTTTATCTATTTCCCTAAAAAAGACCCTATTCACCTCTCTGTTGGGATTTCTTTGCTAGAAACCTCTGTGAGAGGATTTCTCTACTAGATTTTTAATAATAAACTTCTTTTGCCAGTTTAACTTTTCGGGTTCATAAATTCATTTATGAATGATCTGCACTACCAGGATGGGGTTGCCATAACTCCCTGCCCTGTGCCAAACATCATTTGACTCCCTGACTGAAAATCAAGGGGGAGCTGAACCTTATCAATACTAATAGACATGATCTTAAGGTCTTTCAGGATCCAACTTTTTCTTTGCTGGTTTCCTTATCAGTCTAAAAAACTGAGTATTCCCAAGTCCCAGAAGTATTTGGTGTAGCTATAGGACAAATAGTCCTTTTGCGGATAATGACCCTCTTTATTGCTTGTTTACTGTTAAGAGATTATAATCAAGTGGTAAAGGGCAAAATAACACTGCAAAACAAATTCTGATGCAGCAAAACTAACAAAAGGATGGGATAAAACAATTTTCCAGCCCAAGACTTAGAAAGTTGGCAGGACAAATCTTTCTCCCTAGGTGTGAGAATGGCGTGTAGTCCAGCACAAGCTGTGCCTGGCAAGCCAACAACAGGCCTTGAGCACAACTGAATTGTGGTCAGCCTTCAGGTGGTAAGGGGGTTGGATAACTGATGGCAGAACCCACTTTTCTGAGAAGGAAATAAGAAGGGCTTCAATTGAAGCTAGAAGCAGATCCCCATAGTCCTGTGTCCAAGCCTAATGGGAAGGAACAGGGCAATGACATCTCTAGGGAATATGAGCAGCCCTACCGCATCCAAGGCTTAAGTTGCCCCTTCAGGAATGTTTGGTGGTTTTCCATGTTCCCACATTTATGCTTCTCCATAGTTTTCCTATGCATTTCCATTGTTTTCATTTCTGGTATATTTCTTTGTGGGAGAATATGTGCCAGGTCTATGGGAAAATGTTGCTACTCTTATTGCATCATTCCATTTCATTCTTTTTTTGTGTCCCCTTGCTATTAAAAGCAAAAAAACTGGACTGTGATTTTAGTGAATGTGAACCCATTTACTTGAGCTTAGGACAGCTAACTTGTGTGTCCCCATTGTGCAAATTCATACCCAAAACTGAACAACAGACTTACAGTATGGTCTGACTAGGACAAGGTACATACAGTAGGACTATCATTCCCTTAGTCCTAGGTAGTATGCTGTTCTTAGCTGTAATGTTCTGTTGTTTCCAGAAACTGCCGATGGCTCTCTGGGAGGAGATCTACTATCTCAACTCAATCCCAGACTCGACCCTTCTACCTCCAGAGAGCCGTCCCAACTCTGTCCCAGAGTAGACTCACTCTCCAATCTCAATGTTGTCTTCTTTTATCCTCTCAGAGAATGGGCATGAGATAACTCAGGGGCTTGTGAGAAAAATACTTCAACCAATGAACGTCCATTGCTCTTTTTAAAGGTTGTGTAAACTCCTTTTCATATGTAAACTCCTCCTCAGAAGTTCAAAGGGGTAAACTCCCCTTAAAGGCTGGAACCAAAGGTGTGAACTAGAGAATTGCTAAGTACCGACTTAGCACTTAGTAAGAACCTAATACTTAGCAAACCCTAAAATGACACTGGGGCAACAAAGTAGTGCAGTGGACAGAGCTAGGCCTAAAATCAGGCCTAAACAAGCTCAAATGTGGCTTCCAACATTTGTTAGTTGTGTAACCTTAAGCAAAGTCACTTAACCCTATTTGTTTCCATTTCCTCTTCTGTAAAATTGGCTGGAGAAGGAAATGGAAAGCAGTTTTAATATATTTGCCAAGAAAATCCTAAATGGGGACATGAAGAGTCAGGCACAGTTTGATAGATAGCCCTTTGGTCATAGTTCTAAATTGTTCCCCAGAATGTTTGGATGAGTACACAACTCCACCAACATTGGTATCTGAGTTTTCCCACATCCCCTCCAACATTCATCATTATCTTTTCCTGTCATCTTAGCCCACCTGAGAGGTGTATAGTGGTACCAGAGTGTTTTTATTTGCATAGTGATTTAGGGCATTTTTTCATATGATTAGAAATGGCTTTAATTTCTTCATCTGAAAATTGTCTGTTTATATCCCTTGATAATTTGTCAATTGGAGAATGGTTTGTATTTTTATAAATTTGAGTTAATTGTCTATACCTTTTAGAAATGAGGCCTTTTTCAGAAACACTGGATGCAAAAAAATTTTCCCCAACTTTTTGCTTCCCTTTGGCTGCTTTACTTTTCTTTGTATAAAGTCTTTTTAATTTACTGTAATTAAAAGTATCCATTTTGCATTTCATTATGTTCTCTAGTTCTTCTTTGGCCATTAATTCCTTCCTTCTCCACAGATCTGACTATTCCTTGTTCTCCTAACTTATTTATAGTATATCACCCTTTGTATCTAAATCATGAACCCATTTCAACCTAAGATAAGGTATAAGGTGTTAGATGTTGGTCAATGCCATACTATTTTCCAGTTTTTCCAGAAAATTTTGTCAAATAGTGAGTTTTTATCCCAGAAGCTGGAGTCTTTGTATTTATCAAATACTAGATTACTATGGTCATTGACTATTGTGTCTTATGAAACTAACCTATTCCACTGATCCACAAATCAGTACCAAATGGTTTTGTGACTGCTGCTTTATAATATAGTTTTCAGTGTGGTACAATTAGGTCACCTTCTTTTGCATTTTTTTCATTAATTCCTTTGAAATTATTGACCTCTTGTTCTTCTACATAAATTTTGCTATTATTTTTTTCTAACGCTATGATATCTTGACACTGATGAGTAGATTAATTTAGGTAGAAATGTCATTTTTATTATATTAGCTCAGTCTACCCATGAGCACTTGATATTCTTCCAGTTGTTGAGATCTAACTATTTGTGTGAAAAGTAATTTGTAATTGTGTTGCTATAGTTCCTGGTTTTGTCTTGGCAGAGAGACTCCCAAATATTTCATATTATATTCAGTTATTTTAAAGGTGATTTCTCTTTCTATCTCCTGCTGCTGGACTTTGATGTAACATAGAAATGCCAATGATTTATGTAGATTTATTTTATCTCTTACAATTTTGCTAACATTGTTAATAATTTCAAGTAGTTTTATTTGATTCTCTAGGATTTTTCTAAGAATACCATCTATCATCTGCAAAGAGTGATGATTTTGTTTTCTTATTACCTACTCTAATTCCTTCTATTTCTTTTTCTTCTCTTATTGCTAAAGCCAACATTTTTATTACATTGTTAAATAGTACTGCTGATAATGAACAACCTTGTTTCTTTTTTTTATTTTTTATTTTAATAGTTTTTATTTATCAGATATATGCATGGGTAAATTTTACAACATTGACAATTGCCAAACCTTTTGTTCTAATTTTTCCCCTCCTTCCCCTACCCCCCAGATGGCAGGTTGACCAATGCATGTTAAATATGATAGAGTATAAACTAAATACAATATATGTATATATGACCAAACAGTTGTTTTGCTGTATAAACAGAGTCGGACTTTGAAATAGTGTACAATTAACCTGTGAAGGAAATCCAAAGTGCAAGCGGACAAAATTAGAGGGATTGGAAATTCTATGTAGTGGTTCATAATCATCTCCTGGAGTTCTTTTGCTGGGTGTAGCTGGTTCAGTTCATTACTGCTCTATTGGAATTGATTTGGTTCATCTCATTGTTGAAAATGGCCACATCCATCAGAATTGCTCATCATATAGTATTGTTGTTGAAGTATACAACGTTCTCCTGGTTCTGCTCATTTCACTCAGCATCAGTTCATATAAGTCTCTGCAGGCCTTTCTGAAATCATCCTGCTGGTCATTTCTTACAGAACAGTAATATTCCATAACATTCATATACCACAATTTATTCAGCCATTCTCCAATTGATGGGCATCCACGTAGTTTCCAATTTCTGGCCACCACAAAGAGGGCAGCCACGAACATTCTTGCACGTTCAGGTCCCTTTCCCTTCTTTAAGATCTCTTTGGGATACAAACCCAGTAGCAATACTGCTGGGCCAAAGGGTATGCACAGTTTGATAATTTTTTGAGCATAGTTCTAAATTGCTCTCCAGAATGGTTGGATGTATTCACATGAACAGCCTTGTTACATCCTGTTCTTAATGGGAATGCTTCTAATTTATCCCCAATACATATAATGTTTGCTGATAGTTTTATTGTCTAGTATTTATAAGTCTAGTATTAACTCAGACTTTACTATCATAGTACATGCCATAGAATCCTAGATATTGAGCAGAATTGTTTATTTTTAAATCACAAAGCAGCTTCATGCTCTACCCTGAAATGAATGTCATCTATCTTCTCATTTTACCTTTAAAAGACTGTATTATTACACCAACTTAAAAAAATGGAGGATTGAAGTACATGACCTTCCACCTCTAAAATCTATGATGCTGTGATCCTAATCAGTACAAAGGCAAAGTGCTACCCTTGATTAATACTCTTTTTGGGAAAGAAGTGTAATAGTTAATGGTTACCATTTTTGCAGAGTAAACAAAAGTCTGAGTTGCAATGTAAGTCTTAATATATTTATCAAAGTTTAAGTCACACTAAGACTTTTGGAATAGCTCATATAGAATTTAAAAAATTTAAGTTGATTCTATTGACAACCCTAGGAATTTGATGCTGTTATTGTCCTCAATTTACAGATGAGGAAACTGAGATAGACAGGAGTTAAATAATTTGTTCATGGGCACCTATCCAAATAAGTGTCTCTGAAGTCAAATTTGAAGTAAAATCTTCCTTACTCCAGGTTCAGCATACAATTCACTTTGCCACCTACCTGCCTTTAATCTAGCATGTGTTTCTCCAAGGCTAAAGGTTTTGATTCTGGTAAATCATCATAGAGATAACCAAGGTGTAGCTACAGTTTTCCATCTTCCACTCTCAAAATATCAACCAATTGTTGTTTTCTGTAAAAATTGTAAAGAGTTGGATTCAATCACTTCCAATATATCTTTCACCTTCAAAGTTCTCTGAATTGGTAAAATAACCATAAACATTTATTAACTTTGTTTGAAGCATACTTAAGATCATCTAATGCTACTCCTTTATTTTACAAATGCTGAAACTAAGAGATTCAGAGATTTGCCCAAGTTTATATAGTTCGTGGCTGAAGAGGTATTTATATCACATAAAGAAGAAAAGTACTATTGACATTTACCCCACTCCTGGTGAAAGTAAGTTCAAAATTCCCTTGGATTTTGATGATGTGTGAGGGACTGAAAAATTTTTAGCCCCAGAAAACGACTCAGTTTTGCTTAAAAACAAAACAAAACAACACAATTCTCCTTGCTTAAATTATATTTCCCATTTATGAAACAGAGTAAAAACAGAAGAGCATGTACCAAGAGTATTAAAACACACACACACACACACACACACACGCACACAACTGACCTAAAGCATCAAGATTTGGATAAGCATCAGAGGTGCTCAATCTCTAAAATAACAAAGTGTATTCATATAGGCATGAACAGTTGGGAAAGTTATGAATTAGACAGAAAATGGACAAAAACTGTAATAGATTAAGAATGCATTTAGTCTTTGGCATTTTGTTGGTGCTGTGTACTTATTTGTGTTATAGCCATCTTATAAAGGAGGTGAATATTTGTAATTGTTATCTCCAGCGACCTCCCAACCCCATGTTAATTTTCATGGGAACTGAAAGAGTCAGTGAAGGTGCCACATGGTTGATATCTTTGTTGGGTTTAATGTTGGCACCTACCTCAACCTGGCAAGTTGAATAATACCCAGGAATTTACATTATAGCAAAACACAAAAGGGTCAAGGGAAGACAAATTGGTATATCAAGACCCACTTGTGAGGCGGGTCTCCAAACTTGCTCTCTTGACTTTAGGAATTCATAATTAAATATTCGTGGGGATGTTCCACATTTAGTCAACAATGGGTGAATGAGGTAGATGTGTATAAGAAGCCCTTGCTCTTCCATGCTATTGGTTTCTGATGTTAAAAGGAAGAAAAAAAATCAGCAGGGGTTAGCAAAGTGGTTGAAATGGCCCCTCTGTTCCCTCCCTTTTTTTTCTACCTTCCCTCCATAGTCTTTCTCCATGGCTAGCGGTAGGTAGTACTCATCCTGCAAAGCGTTATTCTTCATTGTAACTATTCTGTCAGTAGTCAGAGCTGTCAGGTATGTCAGTCATGTCCCATTGTGGGCATGTCACAGACATAATCAGCAAGATTAGGTGGCCACAAAGAGCGATGAATGAGGTGGTAATTGCGTTCAGGAAAAAAAAGAGTTAAAGAAAGAGAAACTTTTCCTTTCTCACAAGCTCCATTAAAGAAGTGACAGCTAATATTTTAAAGCTGGAACAAGATAATTGTAGTAAGAGATCTTTGTGTGTGCTCTGCAAAATGATGCTGTGCTCACAATAAATATTCAAATGCTTGTTTTGTGTTGTGAATACCAGATAACCATTTACAGTGAAGCCATTTACATTTGCCATTTTTAAAAGTTCGAATCTCATGCTTGCAAGCCATAAGGAACAAGTTTCAGAAGCCCAGGGGGAATATTCACATTGTATTGGGCAGCTCCAATTGGTTTCTGAGGCCAGCAGTTGGTGCTGAATGAGGGGGTGGGAGTGGTGGGGAGGGAGGGAGGGCCACAGGCCATGATCTCTGGGTTTCTCGATGCCTTTCAAAGTGGGCTTCCGGGGGCGACCATGATTTTGAACAAGGAAGTGAGCTGCAAGCTAAAGCATTACCAAGCCACCCAGATCTTCCATAGAATAGAAGCATGCCCAAGGACTTACTTGGGCGCTCGTAGTAAGAATAGAAAGTAAGAAGAAGAAAAGAAGTAAAAAGATTTTTAGGAATAAGAAGATTATTGCTTTAATTAGTTTTCCTCCTGTCCAGTTCCTTTTCCCTCTTCCAGGAACCCAAAGAAATGATTATCATGTTTATCAGTGTAAAATTAGTGTAATCAGCTACAGAAGGGAACCATGGCTTTCATATAAAAACTTTTTGGGGAGAACTTTTATGGAAACAGTATTTCTCATTGTATTAGGTGGTCCAAAATTCCTCTAAGCAGGGATTGCTAGAGGGATGCTCTGTGTTCAGGGTACAGGGATGTTGTTCCCACCCTGTCCACTCGACCCGGAGGCTCGGCTGCCTGCTCTGATTGATGCCAGAATGGTGTGAGAAATGCCTTCTTGGGGCAGAGCTAGGAGGACTTGACACATTTCCATTGTAACAGTCTCAGAAGCATTTTCCCCGACAGACATCGAAATCTTTGCTGTTTTCTGGCTGGGGTGATTGACCATTTTGCTCCTTTAATACAGGTAAAGGCATTTTGATGCAGATTAATTCATGCTGTGTTTACTGAGGCTCCCCCTCTCTTTCCGAAGCTCCTCTATGTAGTGGAAAAAACTCCCCCCCCCCCCCCTGCCACAAAACACAACAAAGCCAGGCTATTCACCCAATCCTCATGGGTTGTTTTTTTCCCCCTTCTCCTAATTTGAACCTTTGGACACATTGAAGGCTGACAAATTCAGTTTCTCACATTTTCATCACAATCCCTTATCAGTCCTTCAAAGTTTTCTTCTCTCCTTTTTAGAAAAAAAAAAAAATTAAGTTGGCATTTTTAAAAAAGTTGTTGGTGACTAGAGACCCATGTGAGCTTCAAAACCACACACAGATTCAATGAGGCTGTGTGAACATGCTGCAGAAATCTCATCGAGTTTTTCAAGGCTTTATGTTGCAGCATGTTTTATAGACAAAAAACAACAGGGGTTCCATTTAGAGTCTCAGAGGCTCTAACAGATAGGAGGGGGCCAGAATGGCTTCTCTAACTAAAGTGCCCTCTTATGAGTTCATTAAAAGCAGTCCTATTTGCTTGCCACTCTCAAAAATGTTTGAAGCTGTCTAGGGTATGGTTATTAGAAAATGGCCCAAGGAATGGAAGAGACTGATACTCCCTCTTGGAAGGCACTCTTCAAGATTCAGACGATGAAACAGTGAGGTGTCTGGGTCCATTCCTTTCCCCTTCAAATGTTTAATTGACAGCTTCAATTAATATCTTTACAGATTCTGTAGGACAGACACTTGGCAAAATTAAATGAACTTTCTGCACCTTGTGATGACTGGACTCCCTTAAGTATAGGAGTTCTCTTATAACACATTATTACTGTTTCTGATAGTCAAATCATATCTCTTCAAATATACCTACATAAAGAAAAAGCCTGACACAATCCAGAAAAATCATTATGGTTGGTGTCCTTCCTTTTTAGAAGATCATACAGTATCTCAGTACAGAATCATAGAATCTTAAGGTAACCTAAAGGTCAGTCAGTTAGGGGACAGCAAGAAATATGTAAAGATATAATAAGAGTAGGACTGCTTGTTTCCCTGATGTCAAAGAAAATTATTAAGAGAAAATTCCATGTAAAGAATGACTAAAAGACCTAAGGCTTCAATCTAGGGGGAAATGAGGTTTGTAAAGAGAAGCCTGGATATTATAAGTCTGAGAGTTATGAATAACATAGACTAACATTTATAGACTAGATGGAGAAGTATAGTATAGTATAGTATAAGTATGGGACATTCTTGAAGCTTGAAAGATTCATAAAAGCAAGTATTTTTTTAAAAAGCAAAGGACCTCATACACCAAAACTATAAAGAAAATCAAAGAAAATTTTATAAATTCATAGAACATAAATTATTTGTTGTTGTTCAGTCATATTTGACTTTTTGTAACTATTTGAAGTTTTCTCGGCAAAGATACTGAAGTAGTTTCCACTTCCTTTTCCAACTCATTTTACAGATGAGGAAACTGAGGCAAATTGGGTTATGTGTTTTGCCCAGAGTCACACAGCCAGTAAGTGTCTGAGGCTAGACTTGAACGCAGGCCTTCCTGTCTCCAGATCACTCCAAGTATAGTGTTCTACCTGCTGTATCACCACTGGATTTAAATTATGGGTTCACTCGAATATAAAATATAACAAATATATTTATAAGTATATTTATGAAAATATAAATATGTTATATATACATAAATAATATAGAAAGATGTAATATGACATTTCTGGTATTTTTAGGATTGATACATACTTATATAATATGAAGACATAATCACAATTGAAGATTATTTTTATATATAAAGCCGATATCGGTCAATATTAATGATGAAGTAAACACAATATAAAACTCAAGTCAGCCCTTGATCTAGTGAAGCTCATTGATAGATGTAATCTTAAAATTGGGAGGCAAGATAAAGATTTTCCAAGCCAATCTTTGAATTCATTCAGGAATCAATCAATTTCCTTTGTAATATCTTTGACAGATGAGACATTTAAATACTTTCTATAACAGAGATCTACCTACTTCATGAGATAACTTGCTGGACAATACTAGCTATTTGGAAGTGCTTCTGAATAAAATGAGAAAAAATTTTACATTCGAGGGTTCTGATAAAGGCCTCATTTCTAAAATATTTAGAAAATTGATTCATATTTATAGAAATTCAAGTCATTCTCCAACTGATAAATGGTCAAAGATTATGAAAAGACAATTTTCAGATGAAGAAGTTGAAACCATTTCTAGTTATATGAAAAGATGCTCTAAATCACTATTGATTAGAGAAATGCAAACTGGATACTAATGATTGTTGGTGAAGTTGTGAACTGATTCAACCATTTGGGAAGCAATTTGGAACTACTTCCAATGGGCTATAAACTGTGCATACCCTTTGATCCAGCAGTGTTTCTTATATCCCAAAGAGATTTTAAAGAAGAGAAAGAGACCTTTAGTGCCAAAATGTTTGAGGCAGCCCTTTTTGTAGTGGTAAAAAACTGGAGACTGAGTGGCTGCCCATCAATTGGAGAATGGCTGAATAAGTTATGGTATGTGAATGTTATGGAATATCATTGTTCTATAAGAAACAATCAGCAGCATGATTTCAAAAAATCCTGGAGAGACTTACATGAACTTATGCTGAGTGAAGTGAGTAGAACCAGGAGCACATTGTACACAGCAACAGCAAGATTACACGATGATCAATTCTGATGGATGTGATTCTCTTCAACAATGAGATGATTCAGGCCAGTTCCAATGATTTGCTGATGGAGAAAGCCATCTACACCCAGAGAGAGGACTGTGGGAACTGAGTGTGAATCACAACATAGTTGTTGTTTGCTTGCATTTTGTTTTCTTTCTCATTTTCTCCCTTTTTGATCTGATTTTTCTTGTGTAGCATAATTGTGAAAATATTTATAGAAGAATTGTACATGTTTAACATATTTTGGATTACTTGCTATCTGGGGAAGATGGGGGAAAAGGAGGGAAAAACTGGAACACAAGGTTTTGCAAAGGTGAATGTCAAAAATTAACTGTGCGTCTCTTTTGAAAATAAAAAGCTTTAATAAAAATAATTTTTTTTTTTTTAAAAAGGAAGTGCTGCTTCTTTTTAACCAACTGTAACATTTACCTTTGGTCCTAATTTTAACCCCTTGGAGCTGTACAAAATAAATCTACTCTCCCTTTCACATGATGGCTTTTTAATATTTGAAGAGAGCATAGTTTTGTGAGTGTGACACAGATAAGTGTACACAATATAGAATCTGAATATATTACATTATTTATACCAGATTTTTCTCTCTATAAGAACTTTTCAGTGCAGATCTGCTCTTTGCTCAAACTTTTTTCATCTCAGAATCACACAGCACTTATAATAGCCCTTTCTTTACATATCAAGGATTGTATGGGGGTAATCAGAGAAGGCTAGTACCTCGGGTGTGAAGGCTTGCTGAATTCTTTTCAAAGCTGCTCATCCACCTTTGGTATCCACCTGCCACCCAACTCTTATCTGTGACTCCAAGAAGTTGTAGTAGACAAGCTAAACCAGGTGGAAGATAATTGAAAGGATCTCACATCCTTTGGTGAATTGTGGAAAGGGTGATGTGAAACATATGAATACTTTCCCTAATGGAATGCATGGAAAAGAACATTTGTGGCCATGAAGATGGCTGAAGTGGGTCTTGAGGAGTGCTGAGATCTTGCTCAAATATCAAAATTACCAAGGTCAACAACTGTATCTTGACTTTTGTCCTGCTACTGGACTATGAGAATATTGGGAGAAAATGAGGTCACTATTTGTGCAATTCTACCTCACTAAACCTGATTCACATGCCAGTCAAGACATTACCCTCTCATGTCATTAGTCCTAAATAAAGGAACATACATCTCCTCACCTTTTACATCTTGCTTGGATATTGATAAGCAAATCAATATATCATTGTTCGTATTACTGACAAGATAATTAATTGTCCCATGGATGCCTACAAAAGTCCAGAAATTCTGAATTAGTTGTATGCTGCCCGGGATGAAATTCCCTTTCTGGCCTTATATCCATCCATGTCAGCTATATCCCTCCCTTGTCCTTGTCCCACTCTAGCCTACCTTTCTGTTTTTACCTCTGGTATAGCCATTGTATTGTTAAATTTCTCTTCTATTAGTACTATTCTCCCCACAAAGATTGCAGAATCACAGAATTTGAGAGTTGGAAGGAACCATAGTAGCCCTTTTAATTCAAATTATATGCCAAAGCAATTACTAATACAACACCAAGTAAGCATCCAGCTTCTGCTTGAAGGCCGTTAAGGAAGGGGAACTTGTAGCGAGCTGTAGTCTCTAGAAGCTGCTGGATCACTCTCTGGGAAGAGATCTGCTGTGTCTTCTCAAATCTCTTAGACAGATTCTTCTTCCTGTAGCGAACCGTTGTCTACAGGCAGTTGCTGTTAACTCTTGTCCAAAGAAGTGACTTCCCTTCCTGCAGAGAGCCCCGTCAAGCCTGATGCAATTCAGAGTCTTCTTTTTATCTCTGGGAGTCCTCTCTTTTATTCTCCCAGAGAATGGGCGTGGGATAATGCAAGGGCTTCTGGGAAGAACCACCTCAGCCAATGAGCCTGCTCCTTCCATCAAGTCAACCTGAGTTCTCACCTTGTAATTGTCCAACCTGAATTCTCACCTCGTCACTATCCAGACAACCCGAGTTCTCACTTAGTAATCCTAACAGGAACTCACCTCTCCAGGCAGTCCCAGCCCAAACTGATCTTTTTGCAATTTTTACTTCTTATTTCTGGTTCTGTCCTACACATGAACACATTTAATCCCTCTTTCATACCATACATAGTCCTTTAAATATAAGGTCTTTCCTAAGTCTTCTCTCTTCCAGGCTGAATAGTTCTCATATGACACGGACTCCAAGTTGTCCTCCTAAAACTCTCCAACTAACAATGTTATCCTTAAACTGTGGTCCCCAAACTAAACACAATAATTCAGGTGTATTTAAAGGGACAGTTTTGCAGTCACTAAAATACCCAGATCTTTTTCTGACAAATACATACCATGTATTAAACTACATAACCATGTATCCCCCATACTGTACTTGTGAAATTTATTTTTGAATCCAAGAGTATGATTTGACATTAATTCCCATTGAATATTAAATTCCCTAACCAAACTTTCAATTTACATTCCCAATTACTTCATGTTGTTTTCCCATATAGAGTGTAAGGGAAAAACAATTTTTTTATTCACAATCTGAAGAACCATGTTTGACAAATGTGTAATAAATGCTTGTTGAATTGAATTTCTGTAGTCCTCAAAATTCAATACAGTTGACTTACAATAGATCTAGGTTACATGTCACATATACAAAGAATTTTTGAAAGATCAGCATCATGGATTAATAGTGAAGTGTCTCTTGAGTCAGATATTCTTGGATTTAAATGTCTGAATCACACTAGCTATGGTAGCCTGGGCAAATCATTTAAATTCTTTTTTTTTAAAGTTAATGTTCTATTTTTTTCTGATTATACATGTATATAAATTTAAAATACACATTTCTTTACGAATCATGTTGGGAGAGAAAAATTAGAACAAAAGGGAAAAGCCATAGAAGAGGAAAAAAACAAACAACAAAAAAAGAAGTGAACATAGTATGTATTGATTTACTACATTCAATCTTCATAATTCTTTTTTTTTTTCTGGATTCAGATTGTATTTTCTGTCCTAAAGTTTATTGGGATTGCCTTAAATCACTTAACCCCTGTGTGATTAACACACAATCTTGCTGTTATAGTGCACAATGTATTCCTGGTTCTACTTGTTTCACTCAGCATCAATTCATATAAATTTTACCAGATCTTTCTAAAATCAACTTGTTCATCATTTTTTATAGAACAATAATATTCCTTTACTTCATATGCCACAATTTATTCAATCATTCCCCAATTGATGGGCATTTTCCATGCTCATTTTCCAATTCTTTGCTGCCACAAAAAGAGTTTCTACAAACATTTTTGCACATGTGGGTCCTTTTCCCTCCTAAAGCAGTTAAATTCTTGATGCTTTAGGTTACTTTCAAAAACTAGAAATTGTAGAAAAGACACATTAGTAAAAGGAATTTCTTTATCCCTCTTCCAATGAAATTATAGATCTAATTATTTTCCCTCTATAAAAAAGTGTGTCGTTTTGATTTCCTTCTCAGGTTAATTTTACTTTATTTCTAAGTCCGATTTTTCTTGTGCAGCAAAATAACTGTTTGGACATTTATACATATATTGTATTTAACATATCCTTTAACATATTTAACATGTATTGGTCTACCTGCCATCTGGGGGAGGGGGTGGGAGAAGGAGGGGAAAAGTTGGAACAGAAGGTTTTGTTCCAACTTTGGGTCAATACTGAAAAATTACCCACACATATATCTTGTAAATAAAAAACCATAATAATAACAATAAAAAATAATAAAAAAACCCAGTGTATCATATGACACAAAAAGATATCAAAAATATCTGCTACTGTTAATAGGGCTGAACTTTAGGTGGAAAGAAGGAAATGAGCACTTATTGAACACCAAGCACTTAATAAATACCACATTTGATCTTCTCAACAACCCTGAGAGGTACATGCTATTATTATCTCTATTTTACAGTTGAGGAAACCGAAGCAGACAGTTTAAATGTCTCACCTACGGTCACACAACTCATTATCTGAGGATTATGGTCATAAGATCCTTCTATAAGTGCCAGTGTTACCTGGAGGTGGCAGAGTAGAGGGAATGGGGAGAAATTAGACTTTAGCTTTTATTGCTCACTGTAGTTTAGGTTTATAGGATCATAAGATTAAACATTTAGAGTGGGAAGGAACCTTAAAGACCACCTCATTCAAATCCCTCATTTTAAAGATGAGAAAACTTAGGTGCAGAGGCCTTATATGATTTGCTCAAAGTCATATTGGCAGTAAGTAACAATGAGTGACAGAAGTAAGATTTCCTCTGATTCTAAAGCTGGGTTCTTCCCACTGTATTCATCCACTAGGTTTCAGTGAGCTCTCCCAGGGATCTCAGGAAATGTGACACCAGATAGATAAGTCTGGATTGAGGTTTAGGAATGGGGGGAGATGCCTAAGGAGTATAATAAGAAAGAATCCCGGGCAGGCAGAGAACAATGCTCTGGAGTAGGGCAGAGAGGATTTAAAAGCAAACCTTCCCTAGAGCCAGATTATATGGTAGAAATTGATTTTGAAGAGGTGACCTGAATCCAGAGAGAAATAAGAACATCTGAATACTGTGGTGACCTCTGCTCATATTTCAAACCTAGTATTCTAGACATGTGAGACACTTTTCTCTCTCCTTCTGTTTCTTTTCTCACTTGGGGGTGGGAGTGGAAGGACGGGAGTGCCAGGAATCTGATGTTCAAACAGATGCTGTCAGAGATACTTGAAGCAAGATGCGCCTTGCTGGTTTCTGGGTATTAGGAAGGGAGGTCAATGACAACAGCTCAGAAAGACATATTCCCCTTGAGTCTGGATGGAATAGGGAGAAAATGGATATCTTTTTATCGAAGATTCAGTCTGGTTCTCTGAAGGCAAAGAAAAATGTAGAATTGGACAATTATATGATAAATGACGTGAATAAAAAAAGTAGCCATTTGATAATGTCAGATAAATAAGAGGCAAAAACACCATCATTTTTTCCAATGTAGTTCCTTCTGGGCCTAAGTTGCCAGAGTAATTGATACAAATGCTTACTTTATCTACCTGTGTAGATGGGGCAGCCTTGAATAGAAGCAGGTTACGAAAGGAGAGAATTAAGGCTGGGAGACACAAAGGAGGATAGAAGAGATTCAGAAAGCCGGCGAAGGTCTTGCCCATCAGAGCTGAGTTAGCAGGAGAAAGCTGCCTAGGGATCACTGGGTTGACAGACACCAGAGACATGCATGTGCTGAGTAGCAAAAATGTAATTATCCTCAGTGTTAGCTATAGGGCTGTAATTGGCCCCTAGACACCACTCCTTTGAGCAAGATAGAAATGCATTAATAGGAAAGCAGACAGGCAGGAGAGAGGTCAGGTCCAGTCTGAGCAAGATGGCAAGAGTTGGACATAGTCCTCTATCCTGGTGCTCTTGACAAAAAAAAAAAAAAAAAATCATTTCCCCCCTCTTGTGACCTCCTGATCAATTACGCAGCAGGGTACCCTCATTTCCACCCCAACCCACCCCCTACTGTAGATGCTTGTGTCAAAGCTTCTTTCTGTATCAGCTAGAGGAAGATCAATCCATCAGAAATAAAACCAGGACTGGCTAGTGCCCCTGAAGAGACAGTATGTTTGTCTGAAGAAGACTTAGCTGCAAGTCTGGGGACTTCTTTCATTCATGCATAGATGTTGTTCCCAGTAAGATCTTTGAGGGTCCAGTGCCTGCTGGCTCATAGGAGGCTTTTAATGAACATTTCACTGACCAGATTCTGTCTTCATTGTTGCCTACCTTGCCCTGCTTGCCAGATCCATCCCAAGGAAGACTACAAGTGTCTAAGGTAAGTGCTACAGTATCCTTGTTGAACGCCCTTTCTAAGCTATGGCTATATAAGGCTTTGGTGCTGTGGTTAACACTGAGATTTATGAGTCCCTCATTTTTTTTTTTTTTTGCAACACAAAATCTAAACTACTGGGTCTGAATTAAGACCATCCCTCACAATATGGATACATAGACTTATATTCTGAGCCCTTCAGAGCTTTAGGAATCCAACATTGCCCAGATTTGGGAATTATCTTTTTCTCAAGTTTTCCCTGGCATGGACTGAAGGAAAACAACAGAAATGTCTATCATCTGGTCCTAAAGCAAATATAAATACCTACATATATATATATATATATATATATATATATATATATATATATATATATATATATATATATATATATATATATATATATATATATATATATATATATATATATATATATATATACATATATAATAGTCTTTCTGCCACTTAAAAGGATAATAGATGTAATATTATAAAATTATATTGTTTCAGTCATGTTTGACTCTTTATGACCCCATTTGGGGTTTTCTTGGCAAAGATACTGAAGTGGTTTGCCATTTTCTTCTCCAGCTCATTTTATAGAGGAAATTGAGGTAAACTGGCTTACGTGACTTACCGAGGGTCATACATCTAGTAAGTATCTGAGTCTGGATCTGAACTCAGGAGGCACAGCACTTTATCTACTATACCTACCACCTACTTGCTATCCAAAAATTATTATGTAAATTATAATATAAATATGATAAAGTATATGTAATAATAAAATTATATATATATGTGCTGCAAAGTATATACAAGTATATATGTGTAGTATTTTGCAATATATGTGTGTGATTTGTACATGTATATGATATATCCGCACATATGTACAATGCACTCTGTAATAGGCTTAACCTGACTCAGACCTGATAATTCAGGCTCAAGATTGCAATGTAATGGGACACTTATAAAGTATCTATCAGTTAACAGAGGAGACTTTCTTAGCTGTAACAGGGGAAGGGTATTCAAAGCAGAAAAAGGATATTTAGCAAGGACAGAGCATTGATTCATCTGGGCACAGCATCTCTGCTGTTGTCTTGCCAATTAGAAGCATGAGGGAAGAGCAAGTGAATATTAGGGACTTGACTTTTTTGTACGAAATCATGCCAATAGCCTGATTTTATTCCCCTGAGCCAATTAGGAGTTAAGGATAGCTTCAATATCTTTTTTAATGAAAATTTTAAGGAACTGGTGTGATAGAGATGAGGAAGCCCAGATATGAGGTATGATAGGATAATATTATTTGTACTCTCTTCTCAAAGAGAACCATGACATCAGGGAGGTAATGTCATGATTTGTAAGTGAATTGGATTTAAGTGAGAGAGGGCTAAGCAAGGTCACTTGCTTCCCTTTCCCCTCGAGAGCCATCTGGGTCCAGTGGCCAGATATAGATTAGGACAACTGGAGATGGCCCTGGATGCAATGGGAGACCTGGGCCTTTTTAAACTAAGGTCTTCAATAGGACTTAGTTTGACTGAGACTGCACCCATTCAGCAATTAAAATTAGGGAAGAATTGAGGCAGAGATTAGAGTTATGTTTAGAGGCTACCAAATCGGACTCCTAAACCTAATTTCCTGTCTAAGCTCTGAGAGGTCTTTTAGTCCAATCTCTTACTTATCCATATTGAAATCCCTTACAAATAGTAGTTCAGCATCTGTTTGAGTAGCTCCAGAGCCATGGAGTTCATTATCTCACAAGACAGTCAATTCTATAGACCATTTTATTTATTTAAAGACTATTTGGAAAAAGGAGGAAGTTTCTCTCAATTGAATTAAACATACATATATTAAACAACTATTATTTTCAAGAAACTATTCTGAGTATTGGTAGTACAAGGATAGCAATATAGTCATTCAAGGAGTCTGCAAGGAGGTCTACCAGAGATGGAGGAAGGATGGTGGTGAAACAACACATACACATATAACTATATTAGATTAAGAATTCAGAAAACAGATCACAAACATGATATGAAGACGTGATCTATTAGTGTTGTAGAACTTTCATTATTGCATAATTGCTGAAGTTCTCTGTGACCCAAGAATAACTAATACATTTATGGCTTGACATCATGATAATTATAGTTTTCAAAAAAAGTGGAGGAAGCAACAAGGAGAACTGTTTTAGACTTAATTCTTTTCAACAAAGAGGACATGGATATTCTTTCTTTAAAACAAAAAAAAATCTTTTTCCTCATGAACTTAAAGATCATTAACAAGCATAAATACAAAGAACAAGGGAAAGGCTTTTTACAAAAGAATTATATTTATATAAGCAAGCACAACGTTTAACCAAATAGCATTTATATTTGTGTTCCTTTCTGCATGTCTTTTTTTTTTCTTCCTTGGTTCAGGAACATCCCAGAATCCATCTGGGATGGCTGGGCAAGAGGAAGAATTGACATTATTGGAGCACCCTCTCATCTTGCCTCCCATCTTTATCTTGTTTGCTTGATTGCTCATTTTCCTTCTGATGGGATGAAGGAACACCAGGTCCAACCATCTGCCCTTTCATTGCTTCCCAAGGTCCTTTAGACTTTACCATCTGTCCTGCCTCCATGCTCTGCAGTCCCTTGGCACTGTGATTTCAACTACCTATATAACCTCTGGGCCTTGCCATCTGATTCATTGCAGCACCTATAGGGTCTCTGGGCCTTTCCATCTGGTTTGAAGTTAAACTTTCTTTAATATGTTTCTTCCATTATGTTTCTTCCAATTAGACCATGAGCTCCCTGAGAGCAGGGATTATCTTAATGTTTTTTCTACTTGGATTCCTGACTCTTAACATGGCAAGTACTCAATATAAATGTTCTTTTCACTCATTTATTTATTCTATCCCTACTCACTAACCTACCTGTCCCCCCCCACCATAGATTAAAACACTTCCTTGTAAGCATACCCAAGCCATATCTGAGAGTGCATTTGTCATTCTGTAGTTCTAATGCAACTTCTTTCTTTTATTATCTATCTTTTGAGATCATGATTATTTGCTGCCTTTCGAATGTCTATGTACATTGCTGGAATCTCAGATATTTTATACATTTTTTAGGTACTTTGAATGGGATTTCTTTTTCTATCTTTTCCAATAGGTTTTGTTAATAATAAACAATAAGGCTAATTATTTTTGTTTGTTAAGTGTGTTGCATATCCTATTACTTTATTGAAATTATAATCATTTTTAGTTAACTTGAATTTTTTTTCCTATTCTCCAAGTAAATCATCACATCATTATAAAATAGTGATTTTTTTTCTTGTCTTATTGCTGTATCCAACATTTCTAAATTATTATTAAGTAGTAGTGGTGACAATAGATAACTTTACTTCATCTCTGATCTTATTAGAAAAACCTACACATATTTTTCCATTAGAAATTAGAGTTCTTGATTTTTGATAGATATTGTTTTTCATATTAAAGAATGATTTCTGTATTGTTTTAAAAATGTATATGAATTTAATGTTTTGAAAAATAGTCTTCTTTGCATCTGTTAACAAAATCATGTGATTTTATTTTTGGATTATTATTATGTTCATCATATTTATAGTTTTCCTAATGTTGCAACTCTAGCAAAGCTTCAACTCTAGTAAAAAACAATAATTTATTATAATAATCTGTAAAATATGTTGCTAAGGAATATTTTCTAATATTTTAGCATTAATATATATTAGCAATATTGGCCTATAATTTCCCCTCTGTTTTATCTCTTCCTAGTTTAGGTTTTAGGACTATGTCTATTTCTTTAAAGAAATTTGGTAGGATGCTTTTTTTTCTTTCTATTTTTGCCAATCATTTAAGGTTCATTAGAATAAAGAGGTTTTTAAAAAAATAATTAATAGATTTCACTTGTAAGTCCATCTGTTATGCAGATTTTTAATTTGAGAATTTATTTATGTCATATTCAATTTTTTCCTGAGATTTATTTGGTTAGATTCTATTTCTTTGTTTTATATATTTTTATAAACCATTCAACTCTTGACATATGTTTTGACATATAATTGGACAAAATAGCTTCTAACAATTTTATTTACTTCCTCTTCATCTGTTGTTATTTCTCCATTTTTTAAACATTGATGGCAAGATATTCTTTTTTTGATGTCTCTTGCTGTCTGGAATAGAAGGTATAGTTGTCATACTCCTGTGAAGTGAGTTGTTGCATAGTGATAGGAAGAAGAAGAAGAAGGAGAAGAAGAAGAAGAAGAAGGAGAAGAAGAAGAAGAAGAAGAAGAAGAAGAAGAAGAAGAAGAAGAAGAAGAAGAAGAAGAAGAAGAAGAAGAAGAAGAAGAAGAAGAAGAAGAAGAAGAAGAAGAAGAAGAAGAAGAAGAAGAAGAAGGAGAAGGAGGAGGAGGAGGAGGAGGAGGAGGAGGAGGAGGAGGAGGAGGAGGAAGAGGAGGAGGAGGAGGAGGAGGAGGAAGAGGAGGAGGAGGAGGAGGAGGAGGAGGAGGAGGAGGAGGAGGAGGAGGAGGAGGAGGAAGAGGAGGAGGAGGAGGAGGAGGAGGAGGAGGAGGAGGAGGAGGAGGAGGAAAATTTATAAAATTTAGAAAAAAAATTTCTGGAAAAAATCAACAACTGTTCTGACTGGTTCCACTAAAAATTCATGCTATCTCCTCTAGCACAACAATTTTTAAAATTTTTCTCTACTCACTTCTCTATCATGTACCCTCAATGTTTGTTCTAAAATTTCTATCCCTCAATGTCTATTCTAAAATTTCTAACTGCATCCAACTACTCCTCTACCTGCCACTTCTCTCAGATGATAACCTCTCATATTACTGAGGAAATTAAAGCTATCCTTTTTTAGTTTCCTTATCTTTGATCCTATGATTTCCCCTTTTCCAACCCCTCAAACCCTTCTACATTGTCACTTACCTTCTCCTCTACTACAGTCTATGATGAAGAGGTACCTCCTTTCATTTATCTATCTATCTGTCTATCTATCTATCTATCTATCTATCTATCTATCTATCTATCTATCTATTTACCAAGATTGACCCTTTACTTGTGCCCATTTCATCTAGAAGCTTTCTCCTTTGATTATTTCTTCTTTCTAATTTTCAATCCCTCTCTATCATACTATTTTTCTCTGATGCCAACTTATACGTCCACTGTAATTTAAAAAATTTTTAATTTTACACTGCTGTTCCTCTAAATTGTCTCTCCTGCCTTTTATTGAAAAGCTCCCAGACAGAATGATCTATTTCCTTATATAATCCTCCTCATCACTATTCCTTAAAAGGGGAAGAGATGTGTCAAGCATATATTTAAAGGCTTGACTCCATTCCCATAAAGTGTTAATTTTGCTGAAAGGACCATCACAAATAGTGAATAAACCAATTTGTCCAAAGTGATAGCAAACAGAAATCAGAGAAGTTATATAGATTATAATATACTAGACAATATAAAAAGTGAATAAACTTTCCAATAGGGAATGAAGTATATCAACCAAGAGAGAAAATTCTTCATATCATCCAAGAGAAAAAAATTTTCCAGAGGGACAAGTTGAAAACATGTCAAAATGCTAACTCCTCCACACATTTACTGTTCCCCAAAATCTCCTCCATTTATAGAAGTTTCTAAAGGTTCTGTAGTTAGCCTGGTGTTTGTTTGTTTGTTTGTTTGTTTTTTTAACTTATCTTCAATCACTTGCATAAAACATTAACACCAAATTTATCAAAGTTTCAAAGACAAATTCAAAGGAATGGCTAATGTGCTAAATGGATGCCATAATCAGGGTCCAAAAATCACTCTATCAACTAGAACTGGGCCAAATATATACTATTAAAAATTTAGTAGAGGATTTCTGGTGTCAAGATGATGGGGTGAGGAAAGAGCCTTCTGAAGCCCTCCCAAACTCTATTCCAGACAACTAGAAAATTGTCTCAGAATTGATCTAAGAAAAGAGGATCAGCTTATCAGCCAGGCAGATAAAATCTGTCTCACTGGGGTGAGAGGGGAACAAGGTTCAAGAGTAGCAGCAGTATCCAACCTCACAGCAGGGGGAATTTTTAATGGTGCAGGAATGCTCAAGACACAAATGCAAAAGAAAATTGCTCCAAAGCATCCAAGAGCAATAGTTCAGAGAAAAACTTAGGTACAAATTCAACTAGAATTCCTAGAAGAGATAAAGCGATAGTTTAACAACATTTTTAGAATTGAATTGAGAACTGAATTGAGAGCAATTAATCAAGGGGAAAAAATGAAAAAGAAATGCAAACTATGGAAGAAAAAACTGGAAAGAGAATTAGCAACAGAGGTAGAAAATCTTCCCCAAACAACAAATTCCCTGAAGTCAGAATGGACCAAATAATATTCAATGACTCCAGGAGGCAACAAGAAACTTAAAATGAAGTCTTATTGTGTGCTCGATATTCTATTTGATGATATAGATACAAACACAAATAAAATAATCTGTTTTAAGGAGTATTGTGGAAGACAGAATATATCTATATGCACATGTACAAATATGTACAAATGTATACTAAACAAAGTGATTTGGTGGGGTTAGTACCAGCACCTATCTGGTGGAGGGAAATAGAAACAGTTCTGTAAAAGTGTTGGTACCAAAGATGTTCCCTCATTGAACTTTATAGGAAACTAAGAATTCTAAGGAATGAAACTTAGGACGATATATATTCTAGGCATGAGACAGCCAATGCAAAGAAGTAGAAATTCAAGTATCATATGTAAAAGGCAACAAGCAAGCCAATTTGCCTAGAAAAAACAAGTATGGAAGAGAATAAAACAAGGCTGGAAAAGTAGGTTGGAATCAAGTTGTAGTTTTAAATACAAATGGAAGAGATTGTACTTGATTTTAGAGACAATAGGGAATCCACTGGAGCTTATTTAATAAGGGGAGAGTAGAATAATCAGAACTATGCTATAGGGAAATCACTGTGATAGCTGTGTGGAGTGTAGATTGGAGAGTGAAAAGATGAGCAGGATGGTAAGAGGGTTGAGAACCATATGTGGATTTAGGTGAAGGAAATAGTAATATCTAATCTGAAGAACAGGAGACTTATGGGTCTCCTAATATTTTCCAATAGAATTTCGTTATATTAGCCCATGATCTCTATTTCTTAGCTAGAACTTAGCCATGCAAATTGGGTTGAAGTTTTTATAAGTCCTAAGAAGGCACTAAAAACGTTGGAGAGAAAGGGCACACACTGTGACCCTTTGTTAATGTTCCTTCTGTCTTTGCCTTCTTGTCTTTGTCTGTCTCCCTTATAAAATTTTCAGGGCAAAGCCCTGGTCTTTCCTAGATCTCCAGATCTGCATTTCAACTATATATAAGTCATCTCCATTTGGATAAATTACCAGCAACACGAGAGACTCAGCACAAGAGACCCTGAAAAGTCTGTGTGGCACAATGGAAAAAGTACTAGGTTTAGGATTATAAAACAAGAGTTTCAATCTTAACTTCACTACTTACTACTTTAGGCAAACTCCAAATCTGAGCCTCACGTTTCTTATCTACAACATTAAGAAGTTGGACTCAATGATCTCTAAACTTCCTTCCAGATCTCTATAGTACTATGCATAAAATGGATCACACTGTCTTTCTCAAGCTACCTTTTCTTCTAACTCTTTATTTCAGTTGAATGTATTTCTTCATAAGATATCTAGATCTGAAACCTTGCCCACACCCCACTTATACAGTCAGTTGCCAAGCTTTGTTTTTGACCCTGCAATATGTCTTTCAAATTTCTTTCCATTCATATTGCCATCACCCCAGGAGAGGCTTGACTTCTTTATTTGATAGTTGCTAATTGGTCTCTCTCTCCAATTTATCTTACATATTAATGTCAGAGTAAATTTTTTAATGCAAAAGTCTGATCTGAGCACATCATTTCTGCTGCTCCCTGAAGGTTTAGCATTCCTGTTAAATTCTAGGGAATGCTGCCCTTCTGCTAATATCCAATAGTTCTTGTCTCAAGTTCTCTCAAGGAGCCTTCTTGTCAGCATTTGTTTTTCTTGAGATAAAATGTTTGCAGAAAACCTAAAGGATTGAGATTAACAAGGTTGTTTCTAGAATGAAAGAGACCACCATTGGGTCTGGATCAGTTACTGCCCTCCTTCCCATCACCAACCTTCTGTCCTGCCTGCTACAGTTTACAACTTTTCCTTTAGCCCTTTATTTACCATACTATCAAACATAAAATCTTCTCTTTGGCTTTAAAATCCCTTGATAGATCGACCTCTTCCCACCTTCCTGGTCTTCCTCACCTCACTTTTCCTCTTTCCACTGGATTCTTGGCTTTTCCTTGGACATGATGATATTCCACATCCTGATTCCAGATTTGTTCACTGACTGTCCTTCATGTCTGGAACTCTCTCTCTCCTCATTTCTGCCTTTTAGCTTCTCTGATTTTCTTCAAGTCTGAATCAAAGCCCCTTTTCTATAAAAAGTCTTTCCCAGTTCTTCTTGATCTTTATGCCTTCTCTTGGATATTATTTCACTTGCACCAATATAAAATCTGTATATAGCTTTTTCTATTTGTCTCCCTCCTCCTGTAAACTGTGAGATTCTTGTAAGCAAATGCTTTTTTTTTATCCCTAGCATTTAGCATAGTTCTTGACACATGGTAGATACTTGATAAATATTTGTTGACTGATAAACATAACATTCTCTCATTTTAAAAATTAAATTTAACAAGAGATCAAATCAACTCAATAACTGAAAAATATAGTATTGGATCCAAAAGTTCCAAATAAGTTCTTTTCTATTAATCCATCCTATAATTTCCTTACATATTTATTATCTCATTTTTATCTGCTTTATTATATCAGAAGGCTATCTTCTATAGGTTTCAGAAGAAAAATAAAATCCAATCAAGATTTTTCCTCAGCACATTTGAATTACAAGTTAACTTAAGTTAGCATTCACAATGAATCTATAGCCGACCAACAAAGCTTAAATTGAGTATATTTTACTAATGTCCAGAGATTTCATCTTTCTCTGTATCCTTGTCTACAACCTCTAGATGGTGCCAGAGGTCTCCAACTCAGTTCCATAAGGACTTGAGTTGGTGGGTATGCTATTGGCAAAAAGAATTACATGGCATATGGCTTCTTCACCTTCGCTGTACTACACAAGCAGGGTTATAAAAAGCTATAATTCTCTTCAGAGAACACTCACTGTGCCCAGTTAATGGACAGGAGCATCCATATCCCAACTACACAACTCAAGGTTGTTGCTAGAAATGCAAAACAGAACATAACTGATATTGTCCCCAAAATACATACATTCTCTTACCTTTCCCCTGCATTTTGTTTGTTTTTCCTGGATCCGGCTTAGACCTCTTAGGTCTACTATGTAAACCAAGGCTTATGTGCAACTTTGCAAACATAATCTCTGAAATGAGCCATTTCCCAGACCAGGAGTTGTTAATAATCTGAATTGTACCAAAAAATACAAAGATACTCAGAAAAGGGTTTTCCCATCACAGATGCACAGAATTACAGATGTTGAGCATCACAGAGAACTTCAGGAGTCTTTTGGTCTAACCCAAACCTGAAAAAGAATCCACTCCCCCCACACATACCTGACAAGTGGTCATACAATTGAGGATCTCCAGGGAAGAGACAGCCCTTTGCCACTCTTGAACAGCTATAATTATTCAGAAGGTTTTTTCCTCTGTACATTGAGCCTAAATTTGCTTCTTTGCATTTTTTTTTTTTGCCCTCTGGTACCAATAGACTAAGTCTATTCCATGCTCTTTTACATAACAGCCTTTCAAATACTAGAGGACAGCTATAATGCCCATTCTGACTTTTCTTTTATCCAGTTGAAAAATCCCTATTCCCTACAACCCTTCCTTATGTGGCAGGGATTCTAAGTTTCTGACCATTTTGGTTGACCTTTTCTGGTTATTCTACGGTTCATCAAAGACTTTTCTAAAATGTGATGCCCAGAGCTGCAATTCCCACCTAGTTGCTGACTTGAATGTCAACATTACCTCTAGAAACTCATATCCCTGAAAGATCAAATCAGTTTTGAAATTTATACCTCCCCAGTACCCCCAGGCTCTTAGTTCCCTCCCTCTCTCGATTGGAGAGGGTAGAGTTGGACATAGGAGATTCCATCCCAGATCTTCCCTTTAAGTAGGGAGTCTAGTCAGATTCCTGGCTGCAGGACTCCATGAGGCTTCCAGTCCCTCCTTTCTCCTCCTTCCCTTCTATTCCTCCTTCCCCCTTCAGCTTCATTTTTATGTGTTGTCTTACCCAGTCACAGCTAGTAAGATTCTAAGGTTAGATTTAAACTTCTTTTCTGGGAGTCTTCCTGACATTCTATCCACTGCACCAGCTGCCTACTAAGTACCAAGCATTCACTCAATAAATGTTTATTAACTAAACTGATCAGGAATATCATGATAGACTACAATAGGGCTACTAACTACTTTTTCCTGAAAACTACATCTCTCTAAATGTAAACAGTTTTCTATTCAGGTGAATTATCCCACATAGTCAGTGGGGTCTCACGAGCGACTATCTGGGACATATTTTAATTTTATTTTTCCTTTTACAATTTCTGTGATTTTTTTTTTCTGGACTTCACAAATACCAACAAACATGAACATTTTCACATTCAAGAAAAACAGGATTTTCTATGTAACTATGAATCTCTATTTTATGTTTTATTAAAGTATAAATAAATTCACTATATTAATTTCAGTTGTCCTTTTATTTGGGCCTCCTATTAAACTAATTTCTGTTTTCTTCTGTGCATTTTAAAATACTTTGTTGATCCTTTCTTTCTTTCTTTGCTTTTATTGCCATAGCTATTACTGATCCTCCCTTTTAAAAATCCCTCTCTTGTAATTAGCATATTTAACCAAAATAAATTCAGACATAGTCCATTTCCAAAAATATTTTTCTCATCTCCTACTGTAAGCCATACCCTTTCTGTCAGGAAGTGGGCGGTGTTCCTTGAGCTTCATCATCAATCCTCTGGTATTGTGGCTAGTTATTATGTTAATCAGAGTTCTTACATCTTTGAAAGCTGCTTGTCTGTAGTCATTATATAAATTGCTCTCCTGGTTTTGCTCACTTCACTCTGAATTAGTCTTCTCAGTTTCCTTTGCATTTATGCCCTTCAGAATCTCTTATAGCTCAATAATTTTCCATTATATTCTGATACTATATTGCTAATCTCCCGAGAACTATTTGTTCATATCCTTTGACCACTTATATATTGAGAAGTGGCTTTTATTCTTCTGTTAATTATCTATTATGAAATTTGATGCAATGGATTTTTTTTACCCATAAAATGATTTTTTTTCTTTTTATGTTAACTGCATTAGTTGTTTTTTGTTTTTGTTTTTTTGGTACAGAAACTTTTAAATTTCATATACTCTAAATTATCTATTTACTTTTTATAATTGCCTTTATTTTTTGTATTGCTTTTTGTTATATTAATAATCTATTTCTTTCCATGATTATCAAAGTGTATGATCTTTGAATTTTTTATGACACAATAAAGTCCCATATTCATTTTGAATTTATTATACAATATAATACAAGATACTGGTGTATGCCTAATTTCTGCCCGACCATTCTCCAGTTTTTGAAACATTGTTAAATAGGAAATACTTTCTTAAATAGTTTATGTTTTCCACTTTATGAAACACTGTTATTGACTTCCAGTATTTCTGATTCTCTCTCATCTACTATGTTTCACTGATCTATTTCTCTCCATATTTTTTAATCAGTATTAAATGGTTTCGATGACTGAAGCTTTATAACATAATTTAAGGTCCAAAAGTGACATTCCTTCTTTATTCTTATTTCCCTTGATATTCTAAATATTTTGTCCTTATAAATAGATTTTGTTATTTTTATTGAGTTCTGTAAAATATCCTTCCAATTTTTTATATGGCATAATATTAATATTTTAACTTTGATAATTCTGTTTTTTTTTTGTGTGTGTGTATTGGCACAGCTCAAACACAAGCTTTAAATATTTCTCCAGCTATTTAAATTGTCTTTTATGAAGTACTTTGTAATAGAATTTATGCAAATATTTTAAGTGCTTTGATAGATACACCCCTCCAGATATTTTATACATTTTGTTGTTATTTTGAATGAAATTTCCTTTTCTATTATTGCTTCTTGTGTTTTATTAATTATTGAATTCTGAGATGGGACTATTAAGATTTCCATTTGTTCTTCATTTAGTTTGGCTATTTTATAATTTGGAAGGTAATCCTCAATTTTTATGTATTATTAATTTTATTATATAACTATGGACAATAAATTCAGGTACTTCTTTTCTTTTTCTTTTTGGTAACTTCACTTTGTTCATTTATTATTTTGTTGTTTTGAGTCTTTTTTATCTCTTCTTTTTTAGGCAGGTAGGTTAAAAGTTTGTCAATTTTGTTAGTCTTTTCAAACAACTAGCTTTTAGTTTTATTTATTCTTTCTATTGCACTTTCCCCCAATTTATCTATTTCTCCTCTAATTTTCAGTGTCTACTCCTTTTGCTTAATTTAAGTTTGCTTATTTGTTGAGTTTTAAATTTAAAAAATTGTACATTCAGTCTATTAATTCTCTCCACTTTTGTTTTTGCTAATGCATGTTTTTTTAGGAATTAAGTTTTCCTCTGGGAATTTTAGCTGCATCCTAGAAATTTTGGTTTGTTATTTCATCATTATTGTATGTCACATAAAAATTAAGTTTTAAATGATTAATTCTTTGACCCATTTGTTAGTTAGGGTTTCATTACTAAGTTTCCACTTAGTTCTATGTCTTTTGTTTGTTTCCTCTGAATTTTAAAATATCTTTTCCTGTATTATGACCAATAAGGGATGTACTTACATTATCTTCCTTTTTTACATGCATTTGCAATATCTCTTTGCCCTAATGCATGGTCAGTTTTTGTAAATATTTATGTGGTGCTAAGAAATACATATGTTATATATATATTATGCATATATATATATATACATATAATGTACTTAATATGTATGTCTATATATCTATATACACATTACATGTTAGCATATAATATTAGAAGATACCATAGATCTTTCAGTTTCAATTTCTGTGGCTTATTCAATTATGTATTTTCCTTTGTATTTTGGCTAAAATTTTCCAAATATGAGAGAGAAACAGAGAGACAGAGAGAGAAAAACAAACAAACAAAAAAAGGAAAACAGTATTATTGTTTCTGTCTTTGTCTTTTTGTAGTTTTTAATTTTTCCTTTATGAATTTAATTGCTAATTCATTTAAAACATATAAATTTAATACTAATATTTGTTTCTTATCTCTGGTTCCTTTCAGCATAATATAATATCCTTGTTTATACTGTGAATTTTTATTTTTGCTTTGTCTGATACCATGTTCACAATTTTTCCTTTTCTACCAGATGCATATTAAATTTTGCTCCAGACTTTAATTTTTATTCTTTGTATGTCCTTGCTTTCTAAGAAATGTTTCTTGTGAGCAACAAGTTATAGGGTTTTACTTTATTATGTAATCAGTTATTTTCTTTCATTATTTTGGATCATTAAATCATTCACATTAAAGTCTATGAGAGTTACATTTATATTTTCTTCCATTTATAGCAGTAGTATTGCTTTATTATTGAACTGGGACATTTTGTGTTACTTTTCCTTTTTAAAACATTTTGTCCCCTTAGTTATTTTTTCCTTACTTTATTTTAAGGCAACCTGATTCCTACAAGCACTCTGCCTCTTACCTCCAAATTATTCTTTCCATTTTTTTACTCTTTTTCTTTTGCTTAGTTATTTGTGTCTTTTTTTCTTCTCCTTTTTTCTTTCAGTTAATTAAAATATCTCTTCTCTCCTTATTTTCAATTTCTTTGTTAGTCATTTTCATTTTCTGTCTTTTTTCCTTTTTTCTTTGTTAATTATTTTTATTTTCTGTGTATTTTTCTTCATTTGTTTCCTTGAAAAAGTTCTTTGCTTCCTTTTTATTAATTCTCTTCTCTTTTCATTTTAAATGTTTGCTTTTTAATTCATGACCTATATTTATTAATTTATAAATTTTTTGGTCTCTATGTTTCTCATGAAATTCAGGCTTGTAAATAATCAGTTCTGAGATCCTTTTTCTAAACAATTTCTGTGTTACTAACTTGTAGATCTTGTACCCTTCTTCCTTTTCTCTGTCATGTCTTACTTTTGGAAATATCAACTCCTTCAGGAGGTAGTGAAGATAGAAATACTACTCCATAGTAGAAATTTCTCTGCACAATTCTATCCCTTGTGATTCTCATGATAATTATTTTTTAAATTTCCTTTCTGCACTCATGCCTTCCCAGGTTTTTGGATGCTGATTGCCCTAAGGAGTTCTGCAATATACTCCCAAAACATACCATGATTCATCTATAGGAAAGAAGTTTAGTTCATAGTGTTTCAGTTCCATTCTTCTAATCCTACTTTTTTATTTATTTAAGTTCCATTTCACCATTATCCTTTTTTGTACATAAAATAAGAAATCTCTTAATAGTCCTTCTGTTATTTCTTTTTCTAATCTCATGGGTATCTTTGTCTTTTTTATTTTAATAATTTCTGGAAAATATACTTACTACCAACCCCTCTACTTAGAAGATAAATATTAGGGAAATGTCTGAGGTATATAAAGTTTAAGAACTTTGTACCAATAACCAGCTAATAAGTGTCAGAATTGGGGCAGAGCCAAGATGGCAGAATAAAGGTCATAACCTAGCTGAACTTTCCCAACATTCCCCTCCTAACAACTTAAAAATATTTCTTCAAATAAATTTTGGAATGACACAACTAACAAAAAGTCAAAGTTAGACATTTTTCTCATCTAAGACAACTTGGCAAGTCAGCAGGAATAGTTTGTGACACTAGGATGGGCATAGGCCCAGAACACACACCGTGTCGGAACCAGCATCAGCACTAGGAACCTTGGATGTAGCTACAAGAGAATAGCAGCTTTGGGAGGTCTCAGCCCTCAAACAATAAGGGAGTCAAACAATTGATCAGAAACAGATTACAGAAGCCATTTCTCTGACACTGGATAGACCTGGTGCTGACTGACTACTCTGTTGCTCATACTTAGTTTTGGATTAGAGTTCCAGGGCAGAGAGGAGCACTTGTCAGTCACAAGGCAGCAGGAGCTCTGGCCACAGTTCCAGGGCAAAATGGAGTGCTAGCACTTGCAATTTCAAAGGAACAGGGGAATTTCCTGGTTAAAAACAAAAGTGCAGATTAGGAGAATAGTGACAACATTTCTCTCTAGATCACATCACCCTGGAAGTATGAAAAACTTACATACCCCTAGGACTAGTTCTGAAAACAGCAGCACAACAAAGCCTGAAACTTGGAACAGTGCCTCCCCAATCCTAGGTGAGTAGAGCCCAACTTTAGCATAAAGTTAAAAGTCAGGAAATAAGCTAAATAAGGCTAAATAAACAAACAAAAAAAGAATCTGACCATAGAATCTTAACAGGATAACTGGGAAGATCAAGACTCAAGCTCAAAGACAGCTAAATTTTAAAAAAGCTACATGCAGAACTTGATTTTTTTTCAAGACTGGTAAAATTAATAGCTTTTTATTTTTCCAAATATAGTTTTTGACCTTCACCTTTGCAAAACCTTGTGGTTTTTTTCCTCACTCCCTCCTCTCACCCCCTCCCATAGATAGCAAGCAATTTAATATAGGTTAAACATGTGCAATTCTTCTAAATATATTTCCATATCCGTCATGTATATATGCACATACATTTGGTTATGGAACTCTATCTTACTAACTATAAAAATAGGAGGGGATATTGGTAGTGGCCTGATGGAAGGAAGGGTTAAGAGAAGCAGCAGTCAGAAATGTGTGTGTGTGTGTGTGTGTGTGTGTGTGTGTGTGTGTGTGTGTGTGAGAGAGAGAGAGAGAGAGAGAGAGAGAGAGAGAGAGAGAGAGAGAGACAAAGACAGAGACAGAGAGACAGAGAGAGACAAAGACAGAGACAGAGACAGAGAGACAGAGAGAGAGACAGAGACAGAGAGAGAGAGAGAGACAGACAGACAGACAGACAGAGACAGAGACAGAGAGAGACA
Organism: Sminthopsis crassicaudata; assembly: GCF_048593235.1. NCBI lineage: Eukaryota > Metazoa > Chordata > Mammalia > Dasyuromorphia > Dasyuridae > Sminthopsis > Sminthopsis crassicaudata. The sequence continues at coordinate 218,183,033 of NC_133617.1, read as the reverse complement.
GACTCAGACAGAGACAGACTCAGACAGAGACAGACTCAGACAGAGACAGAGAGACAGAAAGAGACAGAGACAGACACAGAAATAGACAGAGACAGACAAACAGAGACAGAGAGAGAAAGAGAGACAGAGACAAAGAGAGACAAACAGACAGACAGAAGATAAAACAAGAAAATGGGATGGAGGGAAATGCACAGTTATCATAACTAAAATGTGAATGGAATGTGATAAAACATATCATAAAATAGAAATGCATAACAGAGTGGATTAGGAACCAGAATCCAATAATATGAGGCTTATAAGAGTAAGAAACACATGAGTGTGCATGCATGCACAAACATACATGTACACACACATACACACACAAAGTAAAAATAAAGAGTGAAAGTAGAATTTATTGTGCTTTAACTTAAATTTTAAAAAAGGAAGGGGTAGTAATTATGATCTCAGACAAAGCAAAAGCAAAAATAGATTTAATAAAAAAGATAATCAAGGAAATTACATGTGATAAAAACAGCACCATAGACAGGAAAATAATATCATAAAATTTTAAGGGCAAGTTTCTCTGATAAAGTCCTCATTTCTCAAATATTCAGAGAGCCAAATAAAATTTATAAAAATAAGAGTGATAAGAGATGATCAAAGGATATAAACAAGCAGTTTCCAGAAGAAGAAATCAAAGCTGTCTATAGTCATGAAAAAAGTTCTATTCACTATTGATTAGGAAAATGCAAATTAAAACAACCTGATAAACAATATCTTATCAGGAATTACAGATTCTGGTGGGGATAAGGAAGAAAAGGCACACCAATGAACCATTGATGGAACTGTGAACTAGTTCAATCATTCTGAAGAACAATTTGGAACTATGACCAAAGGGCTATAAAACTGTATATATCCTTTCAACCAGTAATACCACTATTAGCTCTGTATCCTCAGGAGATCAAAGAAAAGGAAAATAACTTATGTACAAAAATATTTATAGTTACTTTTTTGTGGCTACAAAGAATTGGAAACTGAAGGGATGCTCTTCACTTGAGGAATAGCTGAACAAGTTGTGTCATATGATTGTGATATTATTGTGCTAGTAGAAATGATGAGTTTCAGAAAAAAAAAAAAGAAACAAAACCTTGGCATGATGTATATAAACTGATGCAAGTGAAGTGAGAACCAGGAAAACATTGCACACAGTAACAGCAATTGTAATGATGATTAACTATGAAAGATTTGGCCACTCTGATCAATATTTCCTTTGTAGTTTATTTAGGTATTCATAGTAGTCAAAATAACTCATTCATTCAAAGTTCTTTTTTTTTTTTCCTGAGGTAATTGGGGTTAAGTGACTTGCTTAGGGTCACACAGCTAGAAAGTATTAAGTATCTGAGGATTTGAACTCAGGTCCTTTGTTCTAACCACTATGCCATCTAGTTGCCCCTCAAAGTTATTCGTAAAACAAAATTTCTATTACTATATAGAGCATTCTTTTGGTTCTGCTCATTTCACTCATTATTTCATTTTTTCCTCATTTTGCTTGCCATCTTGTTAAATGATGAAGGAGTGGAAAGAATTAGGTACTCAAATTTTTAAAAGAAAATATTGAAATAAATAATTTAATAAAGAAAAATAGTTTCTAAAATGGACTAATTTTGTTAATTTTGATTGCATTTGTTGTGCTTATTTATCTTTCTTGTTGTTTAAGATGTTTGCTAATAGAAAAATTTCATCTGGTATATTTTTTTTTTTGTAGGAATGTGTCAAATTTCTGTCCATTTAGGATTTCAACTTGAATTCCTTTATTTTTCAGAATGTTATTCTACTCCCATCTATAGTTTTTGCTGGGAACAGAACATTCCTATTTTATTTGAAGGTCTTTTTCCTGTTCATGTATAGAATATATATATATATATATATATTTTTTTTTTTTGGTTATTGATCTTTTAAATTTGAACACTAAATATTTTATTATTTATATGTATATATAATTTATAACTAGAGGCAGTCTTTGAATCTTTTTGTTTTTTTATTCAGAAATTCTGGATAATGGTCTTGTTTTATTTCTTATATCATGGTATTCAGATTTTTTTTGATGTGTCATTTTCTTCTGGGAAGCCAATGATCCTAAATTTTGTTCTGTCTTCTAGATTAATATATTTTACTTGTATAGAAGGTATGTGTTCTTTTAATACTATTAATTTTTGTTTCTTTTCTTCCTTTATTTCAGTCTATTTGTATTTCCAATAAGTTGCTCTCTCTCTTTTTTTTTTAACCTCTTTTTCAAAGACTCACACTTGTAGAAGCAAGTTTTTAAATCCTGCTAAATATTTCTGCTATGCAAGCCAAACATTTCTGCAATTTGTCCTCTTTTAATTACTTTTTTCATGATTCCTCTCTTGAAAGATTCAGGAGCATCTTGCTATGTTTCATGCTTTTGGGAAAGGAAGCTATATTTCATAAGATTTTGCTTCAATTTTCTTTGTCTTGCAATATTTATTTAGATGTATTTGCAATCATTTAAATTTCTTGGTAGCTATCTTCCCTTCTCTTATAATTATTTTGGTGTTGATTTATCTGCTTGTATTCTAAATTTTTAACTGTTTTTATTGCTTTCTTGTCTTTGGTAGTTTTAGTCCTTTTCCCTAATAGTCTCCAGAATTTCCTGCTTTGATTTCCAGTTCCCCTTCTCTACCCCTACAACTATCTCAGGCTCCTCCCTCTGCCTTCTCTCTTTCTTTCTCTCTTTTTCTCTTTCTTTCTCTCTTTTTCTCTTCCTTCCTTTTTCTTTTTCTCTTCCTTCCTTCCTTCCTTCCTTCCTTCCTTCCTTCCTTCCTTCCTTCCTTCCTTCCTTCCTTCCTCTCCTTCCTTCCTTCCTTCCTTCCTTCCTTCCTTCTGCATGTCTTCTCTATCTATCCCTTTCTTCCTTGCTCTTCTTCCTTTCTTCCTTCCTTCCTTCCTTTCTTTCTTTCTTTCTTCCTATTCTTTCTTTCTTTCTTTCTTTCTTTCTTTCTTTCTTTCTTCTTTTCTTTCTTTCTTTCTTTCTCTTCTTTCTTTCTTTCTTTCTTTCTTTCTTTCTTTCTTTCTTTCTTTCTTTCTTTCTTTCTTTCTTTCTTTCTTTCTTTCTTTCTTTCTTTCTTTCTTTCTTTCTTTCTTTCTTTCTTTCTTTCTCTTCTTTCTTTCTTTCTTTTCTTTCTTTCTTTCTTTCTTTCTTCTTTCTTCCTCCCTTCCTTCCTTCCTTCCTCCCTCCCTCCATCCCTCCCTCCTTCCCTCCCTCCTCCCTCCCTCCCTCCTCCCTTCCTTCCTTCCTTCCTTCCTTCCTTCCTTCCTTCCTTCCTTCCTTCCTTCCTTCCTTCCTTCCTTCCTTCCTTCTTCCTTCCTTCCTTCTTCCTTCCGTTCCTTCCTTCCTTCCTTCCTTCCTTCCTTCTTCTTTTCACAAGGAAATTAGAGTAAAATGACTTGCTCAGAGTCATTGAGCTAGGAAGTGTTAAGTATCAATGCCAGGGCCCTATTAACTGAGTCAGATTAACTGCCCCTCAGTGTCCTCCCAAATTGAGAACTTCACTATTGTCCTTAGTCTCTGACCCAAGCAGACTTTTGGTGGAATGGAGGTATGAAAATGGCCTCACTGATAGCCAGTGCCTTTTCCTTCAGGCTGAGTACATAAGTCCCATATATATATGGGGTGCCATAATGCAGTTGCCTCTATTCTTTAGTTAATCGATTGCCCCCAAGTGACCCATGCTCCTATCTTACTATAATCTCCTTCTTTTCCATGAATAGATATACAGAGATGAGGGCTATTGCTTGTTGCCATAAAATTATGGAGTGAGAGTAGGTTCAGGGTGTGTCTTCAAAGTATATGAGGTCAGCTACAGGGAAATTACTGAATAAATTCCTGAGGAGGAGCCCAAGATTTAGGTTGTGAACCTGCTAATGAATAAGGTCTAGAAGGGTGGTAAATGATTTGGAGTGAATATCTTACGGATTAGAATTATCTGCTGTTAATTTATAAGGATGTTACCTTATTAGGCCTCTTGGTATCTGGCCTGTGTAAATTATTGTAATTCTTTTTATCTCTGGTGCATAATTCATCATTTGGGGCATTTCTGAGATTTACTAGGGGCTGGTAAATATTTCTAGACCTCTCTTTTGTTGATTGACATCCTGAATGACTCCATTAAATGACATAAATTAAATCATTCATCCTCTGCTTAAAGACTTTCATTGTGAAGAAACTGGAAGGGTTTTTCCACTTTTGCATAGCATCCTTATCAGACTTAGAAAAGGTGATTGTTCTAAGACGGGAATCGTAATTTCAGAATGTTAATTTATACCATCTCTCATCAATCAATAAACATTTATTTGTGGTGTTTAATAAACACCACAAAAAGAGTCAAAAGACAATCTTTTTTTTTTTTTTTTCCTGAGGCAATTGGGGTTAAGTGACTTGCCTAGGGTCACACAGCTAGGAAGTGTTAAATGTCTGAGGTCAGATTTGAACTCTGGACCCCCTGACTCCAGGGCTGGTGATCTACAAAAGAGCTCATAAACTAATGGGGGAGACACATATGAGCAAATATATAAAAAACAAGCTATGTACAAGATAAATAGGAAATGATGAACAGAGGGGAACCACTAGGATTAAGAGGGTCTGAAGACGGTATCTTTTTAAAGGAAGCCAGGGAGATCAGAAGGTAGCATGGAAACAACTGTGACTTTAGTGTGACCATTTGAGTAGTGCTGGAATCAGAAGACTTGGGTTCAAGTCTCACCTCTGACATTTGTTACCTTGTGATCATGGGGAAATCACTTCATTTTTCTAAGCTTCTGTCTTCTCAACTATAAAATAGAGAGACTAACACTCAAATTAACCAACTCAGGATTGTTGTGAGAAGTGTATTTATGATTCTTAAAGTGCTTCAGAAATATCATCCACTGTTTTCAAGTAGTTGAATTACTAGGCCAGAGGGTACAAGGAGGACTCTCTCTTAATAGAAATATATTTTAGTCCCCTTGGTTAGGCCTACTAATTCCTTGATCTGTTTAGTTTTATTCTTTGATACATCTATCCATGATTGCTATTCAAGCTAAGCTCACTGACATTCTGTTTAGAAATTTATTTGCTTTTCCCATTGATTTGGGGAACTATTAAAATACAAGTTACATCTACCAAATCCAAGGAAAAAAACAAACAAATTTTAATGAATGTGAAACTCTCATAGTCATCCTCAGTGTTAGTGGGAATAGAGAGAAATGTAGTTCATGAAATTAAACAATGTCATATATAAGAAGGGATTTTAAATAATTTTTTAGCTTGAAATGAATTGAATTGCCCTGTGGGTTAATCCCAAAAGTCAGCCTGTCACTGACCTTGCTCCTTTCCAAAGGAGGGTACTATGTCATTTAGGTGATGGTGTGAAGGGTGGGGGGAGAATGTTAAGAGAAGCTAAATGATGAGAGTAGACCACCACAGAGCTACAAACAAAATTAAAAAAAGAAACTACAAAGAATTCTGGATGAGTCAGCCAGAGGAAAAATAGCCCAGGAGTTGTTTGGTGTAACTCTCAGAGCAACAGAATAAACTATATTTTCAAGCTTGGAATATATTTGGTAATAACAGCAACAAAGAAAACACTGACTGCCTGCTTTTGCTTATGTTTCTGGGCATTCCAGCAGCTGCCAGATATAGTCCTGCAATGGCCCTAAGCCCAGGAGGTGCCAAAAGCTGATCCAAAGTTGGTATACTAGTGTGAAAGAAACTCAGTTGCTCTTCTGGTGACAACCTATACAAACAGAAACCTGGTTGGTTTCTGTGATGCTTTCAACTTATCCCTCTGGAATGATTTCATCAAAGTAATCTATAGAAGTTGCTTGATTGGTAATTATGCTTGCTGAGTCTTAAGGGAGGGGGTCAGAAGTATATCTTGGATTCTCTCCATGATCCTATGATCCATACAGCCTTACTATTGTCCGTCATTGAGCCAGATTCTCTGGGTGCTGAAGCTCTTTTTAGGAAGTAGCCTATGGTCTTTTTCAGGCCATTAAATAATCACTGAGTGCATCAGTACAACCTTAAACAATCAATTGAATAAACATTAATGAAGCACTTAAGATGTGCCAAATACTAAGCTAATTAGTCAGTAGGAATACTGACTGAATGAGAAAAATAATGAGAAATGAGAAAAAAAACAGTCATTGCTTTCAAGGCGGTTATATTCTACTAGGTGGAAACAATGGGCACATAGACAATTAAATGCAAAATGCATACAAAATACTTTTGGGGGTTAGAGAGAAAACTAATATTTGGGAAGGTCACTTGATTTGAACCCATAATGGAGTTATGGATTCCAAGAAGCAAAGATGAAAAAAGAGAATATTCTAAAGCTGGGGAACAGCTTGTGCAACTTCAAGGAGGTAAGAGACAGGGAACATCAAGAAGACTCCTTTGTCTGGAATAATAGTAGAGTATATATAGAGTAGAGTGGAATAGAGTATATTAGGGGAAGTCTACAGAGATATATTGGAATTATATTATGAAAGTGAAAAGAGGAGGAGGAGGAGGAGGAGGAGCAGAAGTATCATCTCTATATATTGTTGTTTGTCCTTTTTGAAAAGGACCAATGACATTACAGGATGATGTCTTGAATAGCCCATGAGCTGAATTTAAGTGAGACAGAGTTGCACAAAACTTAGTCTCATTCTCTCTTCTTTCCATTAAAATCTAATAATAAAAAACACATCAATATAATTGAAGATGGCCCAAGATGCGGTGGATTACCTTGGTGTCTGATGTTTGACCAAATTCACAGCACTACCTGAGCTGCTTTTGTGGCCCTTGGAGCAACATATTAAATACTTCATAAAGCATGCAACTATCCTGAAAGAACCAACACAACTTTCCCCAAGTGCCTAATTTATCTTGAGAAAAAAAATCGGAACTAAGGCCAAGAGAATTTAAGTAAGTGAAATGTCTGGAAGTCACAGATAAAAGCAAGATTACAGCCCAAATCTACTGACTCCCGGTTCAGTGCTCCGTTTTTTTCTTTTGAAAGTACATCATTCTAGAGTGTTAGGTAAGTCTATTTAATATTTTCCTGCTTTGATTTTCTTATCTAAACGTTATCTGTTGTGTGGACTTATTAGGCAAAGTATGGGTAACCTCACAGGAACTGGTTCTTATGGAGAACAGTATTGTCCTAATGTATACATTCAAATGTATAATATGTGTGTATGTATCACCAGATATATATTATATTCATGTATGGTATAGATTATGTATTATTCAATAGATGATATGTCTTTTATACATGTGATACTTCTTCCCTGTAATAAGGAGTTAAACATAAAATACCAGAATAAATACGAAAAATCATTGTTATATATTATATATTTTATGGCAGATCTCTATATATTACATATATTTAATATATGTAACATAAGTATTAATCTTAAATGAGAAACTATAAAAGCTGAATCCCAACTTACTTTTAAAGTAACTGAATTTTTTTCTAACAGGATAAATATTCTTTTGTCTTAGCATTTAGGAATCATTCCCAAATAAAGCATAGTTGTCTCACAATCCTGAGTATAATGTTCCCTGGCTAGCCAGGATATCATGGCAATGTAATCCCTCCCTGCCTCTCATAGAATGGTCTTATTTCCAATGCAGAACCAGTTCCTGGAGCCTGTGACCATTGGTGAGCTCCTGCTGTCACCACATGAATGGAAAGTTGTTAGAGGAAATCTTGGGATCACTTTAATCCCTAAGTTAAATGTCAAGGTTCCATAAATATCAGTCTCTCCTTGTGAACAGAGCAATTTGGTGAGACATGAATAGAGACACTGTCATAAATGTATAGACATAGTTACTGTGTCTCCAAATGTTTGGATGTTGGGTATAATTTAACCTTGTAAGAGAATAATAATGAAAATAATGAGAATGTGATACTAAGACTAAATACAAAATTATTCATGTCCAGCATAGACAAATTGACCTGGATACTTTATAATTAGATATTAATTAATACTTATTAAAAAATCCTACATTAAGTTGTGCATCTATTAATACTGATCAACTTAATTCAATGCCAAATCCTCCCTTTTGGAGGTCTAACTTTCTTAATGATGCTGTATTCTCCACAATAATGATTCTGTGTTTAAATTTCTTAAGTTTATCTATTTACAACACCACTACCTAAAATTTAATTTCTCTTTACAGAGATTTGCTACTTCCATTATTTATTCCTCTGAAGAAGAGGAAAAAGAGGTAAATGTTGTGATTTGGAGGATTGAGATGAAAACTCTGCTATGTAATCTATAATAGAATACTTTAGGGACTCATAATGTTTTTTCTCTAGGGATATAAGGCTATTTATAGGTCAGGTAGGACGATTGAACATCTCAGCAATAACAAAGATAACATAACTTTATATACAAACACACATACACACATAATTGTAGCAGTTCTTGCTAATTATGAAAAAAGAAACTAACAGGCAGGAAGTATCTGTAGTGATGAAAATAAAGAAGAAACACAAAGAATTTCCGTTCCAGGACCTTTGGATCACAGTCCTGTGTAAATCATTAAGAGCACACAAATTATTTTACAGTAATACAATCTGGGCTCCCAAAGAAAAAAAATTCCATTCCTATCATTCCTTTATACAATTCATTTCCTCCATACATACTCACAGTCCTTGATTTATTTTTACTGAAGTTATCTTCACATTCACTAATAGAATTAAATAAGAAAACACATTTGTCCAAGAGGAAAAATAAAAAAAATAAATACAGCTCAGACAGTCTGAAGCTGGTAATATTGCTGTCTGACAAAAAAAGACAACAGTTTTCTTTTTTGCCAAATAAGCTTTACTGTCTATGCTTTATTTTTTTTAAATAGACAAGATAGTGTGTTTGATATGTTTTCATTTTTTTCTACATATTCCATAACTTTATTTCTTCTAAGAAACAAAGAGAGAGGATAACAAATATTCCCCAGGAGCTGCTCTTGTACCACTAAATGGTAAAAGACTTAGAGGAATACTTCCAGTTTGTTGGGTAAGGCCGTCTTGGAAATTTATGGGAGAAAATGGACATTTTCACAGGATGAAATTGTATGGATGCAGGGGTGTACTACAGCTGGTTCAAACCAATCCAGTGTCAAATTTTCAGTGTGAACATTCACACCTCAGAAATCAGCAATTGCTATAAATCAGGGCTTGATTTAATGGTTTTTTTTTTGGTTATATAATAGTTTTTATTTACCAGATAGATGCATGGGTAATTTTACAACATTGACAATTGCCAAACCTTTTGTTCTAATCTTTCTCCTCCTTCCCCCCCCCCCCAATATGGCAGGTTGACTAATACATGTTAAATATGTTAGAGTATAAATTAAGTACAATATATGTATACATTTGATTTAATGTTTTGTTGGTTGTCTAAACTTAAGAAACCAATAGAAAAATGTTAATGATGTAGATTAAGCTTTAGTGGAAGGGAGACAGTTGTCAAATATGAACAGTTGTTATTTGTACTTCATTCTCAAAGAAGACCATAACATCACAGAGGTGAAGTGGATTTAAATGAGGGAGGGGTGTGCAAGGATTGGTTTTAATATGATCCCATAAAGCAAATATTTACACAAAATATAGATTATACAAAAATTTATGAAAATATGGTCATATTATTCCTGTATTCTGAGATCACTATTTACTTAGGTATATTCTTCTCTAATTCTTATCTTCTGCCCATCATTTTCATAAATGTATTGAATATGTCTTACAACTAAGCTAGCAAACCTTTAATGACACAATCAAACTACACTTTATGACATCACAGAATTCTTTTCTTGATGACCTGTTAATATATGCTCTTTTTTCTGCTCTTCTTCCTTCTCTTTTTTTCTACCTTCTCTGTTTCTTTTTATCCAAATTGTTAGCCATAGAGTGTTAGAATTGTAGTTAGGAATTTATTTCTCCCTCATTTTCTCCCTTTTTCTTTTGGTGTGTAGAAAGAGAAAATGGATTTTTATAACTCAAGGAATTTCTGAAAGCCCCTAAAAAAAAGAATGGTGGGTCCCACACCTAGGAGACCAGATCTGCCAACCAGTTGTCTGGAGACAGTTCTGGTCACTGAAATTCAGTTATTATGGAGCCAATGGACATGCTAACATTCCAAGAAAAGTACATTCAGTTGTCTCCAGGCAATGTCTCATGGCCTATAATCTTAACAGATTTAGGTTATAATCTCTTCAGGGTATAATATCATGAGAAGCTACTCAAATTGTTGGTTTACTTCCCACACAATTTTACAACCTGTAAAATGGGGATAATGATATTCCCTCCTGCCTCACAAGTTTGTTGTGAGGAAAGTGCTTTGTCAATTTTTAAATACTATAGGGGGCAGCTAGGTGGCTCAGTGGATAGAGCACCAGCCTTGAATTCAGGAGGACCTGAGTTCAAATCTGGTCTCAGACAATTGACACTTCCTAGCTGTGTGACCCTGGGTAAGTCACTTAACCCCAGCCTCAAAAAAAAAAGAAAAAGAAAAAAGTGAATGTTAAAAACTTTTAAATACTATAGAAATATGAGTTGTTTAATTAATTAATTTATTTTTAATTTATGGAATAAAACAAGCATTTCCATGACATACACTAATTAAAAAGATGTTGCACATGAAATTATAATTCTATTATGTAGCTTTGTGGTGACAAAAAAACCTGGAAATTGTAGGGATACCCATCAATTAAGGAATTCTACTGTACTATCATAAATGATGAACTTGATGGTTTTAGAGCTATTTAATTTTAGAAAAAGTACATACACATGTCATCATACACATACACATACAATCAAAATGCCTATACACAGAATTATAGTAAATTGTATTGTTCAATAATGATTATTGATTAGTATGGGATGTACTTTTCTATTGATGGCTATTGTCCCACAGGAACAAAATTTATTCATGACCATATATATTATTCATGACCATATATGTTAAAAGACATTGAATTTTTAGAAAGAACACATGAAATATTCCATTCATATGTTTAAAAATGTAAAACAGGAACATCAAAGTCTATTAAATAAATAAAAGGACAATAACTATATAAGCTTTAGTCCTATATTATGGCCCAGTTGAGGGGCAATAAACAGTGTGGAAGGTTAAATGAAGGCCAAGATTAAAGAGGGTAAGAAAAGAAATGTCAGATGAATAAAGTCAGAAATGCAGGAAGAAATACCCAGAGAAAGAGATAAAGACAGATTGAGAGGGAACTGCTCATTGCATGTCCAATGTAATGCTGGTTTCCTTGAGAGATACAAAAAAAAATCTACTCTCATCTTCTAGCCAAATTGAACTTATTGCTGTTCTTCCTCATATATGACACATCATCTCTTATCTCTTTCCCTTTGCCTTAGATGTTCTTCCTTTTTACTTTTACTTGGTAGAATTCCTATTTTCCTTCAAATCTCCCTTTGAGAACCCCATGAAACCTTTCTTGATAACCTTAGTGACTAGAGTCCTTTCTCCTCCAATCTTTTCCCCCAAGATAACTTGTATTTATTTTGAATATATATAGTGTCTTCTGAACTTTGTTTTGCCTCCTAATGCATCATGAACTCCATAAGGAAAAGTAGTTGACATGTAGAAGGAACTTAAAAGCTGGTTGGCAAATTGATCATTGGTTACCTATTCATTCATTAATGAAACATTTATTGAATACCTATTGCATACTATGGCATTGGAAAAACAAAGATACATAAGCCACATTCTTTCTCACAAAAACTTACAATGTTGTAAGATGTTCTTGAATAAAATAGAGCATATGAAATACAAAAGAAAAAAATTATGAAAATTCGAGGAATGGGAAAGATCATTTCTGACAGAGAATCAGGAGAGGTTTCATGGAATTATCATTTAGTAGACATAAATGGGAGAAGAGGGATGGATAAGGAATTAATTCCTTAGCATAGTACCTGGCATATAGTAAGTTCTTAATAAATGTTTATTGACTGATTAATGTGTTTGAGAACAAGTAATACAGTCTAGCTAGAGTAAAGAGGAGTAAGAAAATACTAGAAAGAAAGGTTTGTCCAATTATATATGACCATGAACTTCAGGCTACTTTATTTTGTAGGCCTTAGAAGGTTTTTGAACTAGGCAGTAAGGTAATATGTTTCCCTCACCTCTCTTCCTTCCCATTTCTTCCCAATGTAACCTTTCCCCTACCTTTCCTTTCTTTTTTAAAGATAAACAAAACAGGGGCCAGCTAGGTGGTGTAGTGGATAAAGCACCCACCCTGAAGTTAGGATAGACCTGAGTTCAAATATGGCCTCAAACACTTAACACTTATTAGCTGTGTGACTCTGGGCAAGTCACTTAACCTCAATTGCCTCAGCAAAATATATATATATATATATATATATATATATATATATATATATATATATATATATATATATATATATATATATATATATATACAAAAATCACAATCAGGTCCTCTCTTTTGTTTAATTCCTATGACTCTTCATAACATTATAATTCTTAGGGAATGCTTATATTATCTTCCCCTCCTTGCATTAGAATCCAGACACTTCATCTTTATAAAATCTTTTCTGATTATTCACTTGAATATAAAACTTTTAATGTTTCTCTTTATTCCCATTTTTGTATTTCAAAATTTCTGATCAACTCTGGTCTTTTGATCTGGAATTCTTGGAAGTCCTATATTTCATTAAGTATTCTTCTTTTCCCCTGGGATTACACTCACTTTTGATAGTTAAGTTATTCTTGATTGGTAAGCTTATATCTTTTGCCTTTGGGAATACTGTATTCCACACTATCTGTTTCTTCATAGTAATAGCTGCTAAATCTTGTGTGATCCTGATTGAGGTTCCTTAGTACTTGAACTCTTTCTGAATGCTTCAACAATTTTTGGCTTTGATCTGAAAGGTATGAATTTTGGCTATTATGTCTTGGGAGTTTTAGTTTTGGAGTTTCTAGAGGTGATTTGTGAATTCTTTGTATTTTAACCTTCTCTTGTTACAATAAACCTGAAAAATGTTTCTTTTATAATTTTTTGAAATGTGATATCTAGGCTTTTCTTTTGGTCATGGATTAAGGTAGTTCAGTGCTTCTTAAATTGTCTCTTTTTGATTTGGTTTCTAGATCAGTTATTTTTCATTTTCTTCCTTTTTTCAATGTGTTGATTTCTTGTCTCATGGAGTCATTTACTTCTTTTTGGTTTATACTGATTTTTAGCGATCTGTTAACTTGGGTAGATTTCATACTTCTTGTGCTAAGTTGTTAATTCTCTTTTTAAGATTTTCCTACAAAAGTCTCATTTCTTTTCCAATTTATTCTTCTAGTCTATTCCTACTTTTGCATTAAAGTCACCCTGAATTATAAGCTTATCCTCTTTTTGGCACATTGATGATGAGGGTCTCTAGGTCTTCATAAAATTTTTCTTTGAAATTATCATGTTTTGTCATAGTGGGAGCATATGAACTGATTAGGGTGATGTGGCACTTTTCTCAAGTGGCAATTGCATTGACCTGAGCCTCTCATTCACTCCTTTAGTAAGTATATTAGCTTGTGGGCTGGATTAATTTTGATTGCAAAACTTTCACTAGCTTCATGGTGCTCCCCTTCATTGAGGTCACTCTAGAAAAAACTGCACCAGCTTCAGTTTGGGTAACCTTGACTTCATTTGATAGTCTTGTTTCACTTAGGGCATCTATTTGGATGGGATATCTACTGAGTTCTCTTGCAACAAGAATGGTTCATTTTTCAGGTCTGTTGGATTATGTATTGTCCATAAGCACACATGCATGCATTCCAAGTACCAGTGATGAGTGGAACCCTCTTTACAGAAGTTTTCATATTTTTTTGTGTTTCAATTGAAGGGTGAGTCTTCAACTGCTACAGTAAATAGATCAAGGTTTGGTAAAGGAAACAATTTTTAGGTTATCTTTTCTAGCCCCTTCCTTACATTAGGAGGTGAGCAATATGATACTGAAAAGACTTTTCAATCACCCAGGAGGTTGCTGATTTCCACACTGCTGCTACCAGAGAAAAAATGATCCTGTTTTCTGGGTCATTTGTGTGCAGGAGTGTAGCAATAGTTCCAGTGTCGCATACATGTTGCTCTGCCACTTGCCTGTCATCTCAGCATTTTGAGATTGGTAAAAATGGTAAAATGATGTGATCGATGTCTTTTGATTTGCTCATAGATTGGATTTAAGTGAGGCAGAGTTGGGAGAAGTCATTATCTCACCTTGTGTTCCAGAGTCATTAAAGTCCAGGGGTAAGACAAAGTCAAGATGACTGGTGATGACTTGGGATGCAGTAGACGATTTTGGTGTCTTTGCTGTCTGACCAAGCTCTAAGTGCTCCATGGTGTTTGCTTCAGCCTCCTCCAAAGCACTTCAACAAAATGTTCTCATCTGTCCATTCTACTTCATATCCTTGGGTAGACAACTCCTACATCACTGAAGTGTTTGAGACCCCTCAGTTACCCTTAACCTGACATAGCCTGTCTGACAAGATGATTTATTGGAAAGTGATTACTGTATGTTATAACTTCTTAGAGCTACAGGTGAAAATTGGGTGGATCAGGTAGATAGACATCAAAAGTGGAAAGCAACCTGAAAAGGAGTTGGCAGCTCTCCCACCAGAGGTACTATACTAGTCTTCTCAGAACACATGTTACAGCCCAATAGAACAAAAACCTGCAGGTAATTGGTAATTATAATGATCAAGAGATAAGAGAATATACCTTCCTTCCATTAGTAGCAAAGATGGGAGACTCTGGGTGCAGCACTATTGATTTTTTTTGGTTGGTTAATAGTCAATAAACATTTGTTAAGTGTCAGAGATTTTGCTAAGTTCTGGGAATACAAATATAAAAAATTTCCATTTTATTGGGGGAAGATAAACATAAAAAGAAGCTAAAAAGTGAGAAAAGGGCTAGGTTAGGCATGGGGAAAGGAAAAGAAAAAGGTATTACATGCAAAAGAAATGGCATAGAAGTCAGTCAAAGAAATCCCAAAGTAGTGTAGCCAGGTGAGAAATGAGGTGATGTCTGAGCTGAGTTCTCTCCTTAGTTTGGCTGGAATGCTTCCCCACACTCCTCTTTCTCAGATGTGAATCACTTTTGTATTCTTGTTTTTTACAAGAGATGGTTTGCTGGAGAGAGACAGAAAGAATACATTAGAAACAAAGATGATATAACAGCACACTATCAATGACAAAATGAATAATAGCATTCTGAGCATGAGGAAAAGCTTGAGCAAAGGCTTGGAGGCTGGCAATAAGATACTAAAGTTGGAAAACAGCAAATAGTCCAGTTTGGCAGGGAGTATAGAGTGTGAGAAGCAACTTGAACTCAATCTGGAAAGGTAGTCTCGTACCAGAATGTTGACAGTATTAGTTGTCGGGGGGATTTTGTTATTTATCTTAGAGGTAATAAAAAATCCCCCAAAGCTTTTGAATAGGGGAATGATGTGATAAGCTCTGTGTTTGGGAAGTTTGTTCTTAACAGCTGTGTAACAGCTAAAAAATAGCATTACAAGAATATTTTGGAATACCCAGAGTCTTTCTTTCTGCTTTTATTTACTCGAGATGTGTACATAATAGCAAGATTGCTCATTTAAGAGAAAGAAAAATTTAGTGACTTTTTTGGTGCAATTACTAGTCATTTTCTAGTATGGTTGAATTATTTCACATTTCTTTCTTTTTTTTTTTTTTTAGATTTAAACCCATTTTATTTTATTTTATTTTTTTTAGGGATATCACCAGGTTTAATTATGATTTAATTTGGTTTCATTCCCCTTCCATCTCCCCCATCTCTCCAATTTTATAGAAACCTTCTCTCTGGCTTGTCTTTTTTATATTTATAATTTTTTTCACAGTTTATATGCATGAGTAATTTTTAAAAATATATTATCTATTGTATTCATTTTCCAAATTATCCCCTCCCTCCCTCTACTCCCTACCCTTGATGACAGGCAATCCCATACATTTTACATATGTTACAATATAACCTAGATACAATATATATGTGTAAATAGCATTTTCTTGTTGCACATTAAGTATTAGATTCCGAAGGTATAAGTAACCTGGGTAGATAGACAGTAGTGCTAACAGTTTACATTCACTTCCCAGTGTTCCTTCTCTGGGTGTAGTTGTTTCTGTCCATCATTGATCAACTGGAAGTGAGTTGGATCTTCTTTATGTTGAAGATATCCACTTCCATCAGAATACATCTTCATACAGCATTGAAGTGTACAGAGATCCTCTGGTTCTATTCATTTCATTCAGCATCAGTTGATGTAAGTCTCTCCAGGTCTCTCTGTATTCCTCCTGCTGGTCATTTCTTACAGAGCAATAATATTCCATAACCTTCATATACCATAATTTACCCAACCATTCTCCAACTGATGGACATCCATTCATCTTCCAGTTTCTGAATTATTTCACATTTCAAAAAATGTATTAATATTCCTATTTTCTTATAACCTCTTTAAAATGGACTGGTTCTGTCTTATTATATGTTTATACACACACACACACACACACTTATATGTAGACATATACGCAGCCAATAGGTTGGGTATGCAGTGAAAACTCACTTTTATTTTTTATTTCTCTTATTAATATTTCATAATATTTTTTCTTATAACTATTGATAGTTTGTATTTCTTTTGAAAACTATTCAAATCCTTTGACCATTTACCCTTTGGGGAATAACTTTTGATTTTATTTATATCAATTCCTTATATATTGGATATCAGATTTTTATCAGTGATATTGATGGAAATAAAATTTTCTCATTAAAAAGTTTCTCTTCTTACTCTAGCTACATTGATATTGCTTGTGTAACAGAATACTGAAGACAAAGCTTATTTGAAATCAGAAATCTCCAGAGTGTTCTCTCTTTTCCTAACTCAGCTCCCTGGAAAACTGCTCTAACTTTAACTGACTAGGGTCAGCTAGTGACTCATGTTAACATTCCTATCCTGAAGGGAAGGAAGGAGGGAAGCTCCAATCCTGATTCATGGGCCATGATTCAGTTTCTGGTGGCAGAACTTCTTTTATCTTGCCCCTTTTGTTGGAGTGTGCACTTGCTCTCTCTATGTTGTCAAGCACAGCCCTTGCTCCTACTCTTCCTCTCCCCTTAACCCGTTTTGTGTGGTTTCCACCCTTTTTCCCCTTCAGTTAAGAAAGTTGCCTGTCAGTCATTCTTTCTCGCTCCAATCTGTCACAAGTGTTAGAGCATTTCCCAAGAAAGTTAAGCTGGGATGTGAGGTTTTTGTCTACTCCTGTACATTGTCTCCAGCATTGTTATATCAGTGCAAAAGTTTTTGAAATTTTTATAATCAAAACTGTCTATTTTATCTTTTATGATGAACTCTAACCTTTGTTTAGTTAATAATTCTCCCTCTAACCACAGATTTGAAAAAAGCCTTTTTCTGTTCTCCTATAATTAAATATATGTCTATATGTATACACGTGTGTGTGTGTGTGTGTGTGTGTGTGTGTGTGTGTGTTTAATGTGATATTTTATATTAGGTTGAGTAGTCATTTGGAATTTCCATTGGAAAGGGGCACATAGGTTGAACCCAGGAATTGAAAGAAACAAAAATGAATAAGAGCATTCTGAGCATGAGGAAAAGCTTGAGCAAAGGCTTGGAGGCTGGCAATAAGATACTAAAGTTGGAGAACAGTAAATAGTCCAGTTTGGCAGGGAGTATAGAGTGTGGGAAGCAACTTGAACTCAATCTGGAAAGGTAGTCTCATACCAGAATGTTGACAGTATTAGTTGTCAGAGGGGGGATTTTGTGATTTATCTTAGAGGTAATAAAAAATCCCCAAAGGCTTTTGAATAGGGGAATGATGTGATAAGCTCTGTGTTTGGGAAGTTTGTTCTTAACAACTGTCTATTAGACTGGAGAGAAATAACACTAGAGCCAGGAAGATCAATTAAAAGGTAATTAATAGTTTGTAATAGTCTAGGAAAGAAGTAAACTAAGCTTGAGCTACTGTAGTGTTGATGTGAATGGAAAGAAAAGAATAAAAACAAAAGATACTGTTGACTTGGCAGTAATTAGTTATGGTGATTGAAAATAAGGCAGAGTGAAAGTGATTCTTATATTTTGAGTCTGGATGACTTGTAAGGTGGTTATTCAATCAACAGAGAAAAGTTAGAGGAGAGTCAGGAAAAATTCAATTCAATTTAACCAATATTAATTAACGGCTTTCTATGTATAAGACATATATGTAAAGTTTTAGGTGCTAGTGTGATATCCTGGCATATTGAATTCCCATCAGTTGAAAAAGAAGACTGAAGTTTAGGGGAAGAGATAAAAGTTAGATATATACATTTAGGAGTCGTGTGTATAGAGTTGATAAAGAGCACATAGAGAAGAGTCTGGGACTGAGCCTTAGGAGAAATAATTGCTTAGGAATGTGAGACGGATGAGTATCTAGCAAATGGTACTGAACAAGATTGATCAGACAGATGGAATGAGAACCAGGAAAGAGTAGGCTCAGGGAAACCAAGGAAGGAGGAAGTCTTTTAAGAGGAGGGGTAGACAATAATTTCAAAAGTTCTAGATTGGTCAAGGATGATGCAGACTAGAAAAGGCTATCAAATTTAGCTAGTAAGCAATCACCAAGTTTGTAAAATTTTGTGTTTCCCTTTCACATTCTGGATAACAAACCCAGGAAGATGTCCAATTTCTTTCTTTCTTTTTTTTTTTTTTTTTTTCCCAATGTCAGGTCTACAGCCAGCTACGTCGGTATTCCTCTGCAGGAAGTAAGCTAAACTCAGAACTACTCTTTTTTCCTTCCTCGAATAACCTTACTGGATGTTCTCTCACTTGAAGACACTGGATTCAGATCATCCTTTCCTGGAAGATAAGCAGCAGCTTTTTCCTTACAGGGTCCTGTTCCTTTTTCAGGAAGAGCCTAATATTTATACCTTATCTTCACACATTCGGAAGTCCTTTTTCTTTTTTCTTTCTCCACTGTGCCACATTTTCCCCCTGTCTTTCCTGCCCCCAAACCTCCAGCTTTCTCTTCTCTGCCTTTTCAGGTACCTTTTCTTCTTAGTTTTTCACTGAAATTTTTCCTTTATTATAAAATGTACATTTTATTCTCCCTAACTAGATAGTAAAGTATTTCTTAAACCTCACTCCCTTTTCTTTTGGAGAGTGACAAGCCTGAACTTTGAACATAGATAACAAGTTGATACTTGACTATGGCAGCAAGGCAAATATTGCACAGTCTATGTAGGTCACTGCCAAGTTCTCTCTTGTCCTCCTCTACCAGCTCCTCCTTCCTTCCTTTCTTCCTAAATCCTTCTCTTCTTACCTTCCTGTTCCCCTTTCTTTGACTTTTGCTCAATTCTCCCAAATTTTTCTGCTATAAATTTCATTCTTTTGCCTTCTGCACAATTCCCAAGTTTTCCAAATGTCTTTTTTTTTTTTTTTGACAATTTCTTCTCCTCTTTTTCCTTCAGTTTCAGTATATTGAGTCATTTTACTGAATGTAATTGGAATAATTCTGCCCTCTGGGACCAGTCAGAACAAACTTAATTGCTCTACAACACAACAAGCATAAGTTCCTAAACTGTCATCTCTTCATCATTATCGTCTTAGTCATCGTTATCATCTTCATCTTCATCATCATCATCATCATCATCCTTCTAAACTTCCCAGACTAATCACTCCTCTTTGAGAAGCAAATTTTAAAAAAACCCAACAACTTTATTACAAATATGTCAATCAAAACGAATTTTCATGATAACCATATCTAACAAAAATTGTCATATTCTACATTCTAAATCCTCTACCTTTCTATCAGGAAGTGGGTAGCACGTTCATCATTAATCCTCTGAAATTCTAACTGATCATTACACTGACCAGAGTTTCTCATTCTCTCAGAGCTGTTTGTCTTTATTTATTTGCTATCTTTGTATAAATTGTTTTGTTTCTGTTCACTTTACTGAGCATTTGATGATACAAGTCTTACCAGATTTCTCTGAAATCATCTCCTTTATCATTTCTTAGAACACAATAGTATTTCATCACATTTATATATCATAACTTGTTCAGACACACTCCAATTTATAATTAGCCCTAATTCCCATTTTTACTATGCAAAAAAGAGCTATCAATATTCATGTACATTTTTAGAATTTGTTTTGCTGAGGACTAATCTCTCCTCCCTCTAATTCTACTATTGCTCTCTTTTCCCTTATATCCTCTGTTTAATGAAATAATTTTCTGTATTCTCTTCTCCCCACTCTGTGTGTGTGTGTGTGTGTGTGTGTTCTTCCATCCTTTAACCAGTTGAGATGACAATGAGTTTGAAGCTACTCCCCTCACTCTCTTCTTGTTTATGTTTATATTTAATCTACTTGGGCACTCTAATTATGAGATATTTTCCCCTAATCTTCCTTTTCTGCCTTTCTCCCTCCCTCCAGTGTATTTCTCTTCTACTCAACCTCAGGGAGAGGATTTTAGGAGATGATAGAGTAGATCATACAAATTTCCCACACAAACAAGAAAAAATTGTGCCTTAGGGAAATTAGAGCAGTTAAAAAACAAATAGAAGAACAGACCTCCTAGCCATAGGAACTTGCACCTCCACGCAGGGCAGCAAATTGGGTGTCACATTTGGGGAAGATCGAGGGAATCTCTGCTGATAAGGAATGCCAGGTCTAGCTGTGCTTCTGAGAAATGGTCCTGTGTGAGAATGAACTAACAAAAAACAGTGGGGCAGGGACACCCGTGACTTCCAGCACTTACAGGAAGGAAGAGTGCTTGATTTCAGGTTCCAGAGGTGATTATATCAACAAGCTCTTATTTAAAAAAAATAAGCAGGTAAAAAAGAAAGAACCCAACTATAGAAAGTTACTATGGAAAAAAAGGAAGACCAAGGTTCATCTTCAAGGAGGATAACAAAATAAAAATAAAAACCTTCTTCTACCCCAAAAAATAATATTAAATGGTCACCTGCTGAAAAAGAATTCACATAACTCCAGAAAAGACCTTATGAGAGAGAGAAAGAGAGAAAAAGAGAGAGAAAGAGAGGGAGAGAGAGAGAGAGAGAGAGAGAGAGAGAGAGAGAGAGAGAGAGAGAGAGAGAGAGAAATGAGAAAGACTGAGGTAAAAATAAAAAAAGAATAATCCAAAAGACAAGAAGGTTATAAAAAAAGTCAACCAATTAGAAAAGATGATCCAGAGTCTTTTTTTTTTTAATTTTATAATTATAAAATTTTTTTGACAGTATATATGCATGAGTAATTTTTTTTTATAACATTATCCCTTGTATTCATTTTTCCAAATTATCCCCTCCCTCCCTCTACTCCCTCCCCTAGATGACAGGCAATCCCATACATTTTACATGTGTTACAATATAACCTAGATACAATATATGTGTGTAAATCCCATTTTCTTGTTGCACATTAAGTATTAGCTTCCGAAGGTGTTAGTAACCTGGGTAGATAGACAGTAGTGCTCACAATTTACATTCACTTCCCAGTGTTCCTTCTCTGGGTGTAGTTGTTTCTGTCCATCATTGATCAACTGGAAGTGAGTTGGATCCTCTTTATGTTGAAGATATCCACATCCATTAGAATACATCTTCATACAGCATTGAAGTGTACAGCGATGATCCAGAGTCTTAATGAAAAAAAAAAGTTGTTTGAAAACTGGAGTTGGGCAACGAAAATCTAGGAATATAAAGAGTGAAAAAAATAGAAGAAAATATGAGACATCTCATTAGAAAAACAACAGATGTAAAAAAAAAAGATCAAGGAAAAAACATAAGAGTAAGTGAACTACCTGAAAGCTATGATCTAAAAAAGAATCTTGATATGATAATAGAAAAAAATAATTAAAGAAAATTGTCCTGTAGTGAACAAAAGTGGAAAGCAGAAATAGAAAAAAAATACCCCTTATGAAAGACATCCCACTTGAGGAAAACCTGCAGGGAAATCAATGCCAAATTCTGAAACTCCTAGATCAAGGAGAAAATTTTACAAGCAACAAGAAAAAAAATTCAAATATGACAGTCACAATTAGCATCTTACAAGACCAGTAGTGGCTACATTAAGAGACTACAGGTCTTGGAACACTATATATTGCAGAGCAAAAGAATTAGCATTGCAACCTAAAATACCATACCCAGCAAGGTTAAGCATAATTCTAAATGAAAAAAAGAAGACATTCGATAAAATGCCAAATTTTCAGGATTTTGTTACAAAAATAATCAAAAAAACCTTCAACCCATGAACTTAATATGTAAGATACAAGAGAAATATAAATTAAACATCAAAGACTAATTTTAAGGGACTCAATAAAGACAAACTATTTATGTTTTATATGTGGAAATGTAAACCACATATCTAAGATTGTTGTTAGTAATTAGATAGTTTGAAAGAAAGATTGGATTAGAGTTTAGTATGGTATGATTTTAAAAAGCAAAACTATATAGGAGAAGATAAAACAATAATTATATTATAAGAATGAGGTGTGAAAGCAACAACTGACACAGAAGAATTAGATGGAGGAGGAGGACTGATATTACCCATATTAGGAATATGTTAAAGTTAAAGAGGGAAGTATATATCTAGAAGGACATAAAAAGCTTATAAAGTGAGAGGAATAAAATAAGAGATGGGTATAGAAGGGCTGTAGAATAATGGGAATGGGATAAATTAGGAAAGAAAAGATGGAAGAAGAGGAAAAGGGCGGGAGCCTGGGGGGAATGGGTAGGTAGCAAGGCAAGATAGTGGGTAGAAGTAAAGCAGAGAAGTCAGGGATAGTAAATATGAGATATGCATAAACATAATAGTGTTCAGGAGTAGAATCTAGAAAAAAATCAATATTAGCTATCACTGATCAGACAAAATCAAAGCTCAAATATATTCAGTCAAAAAAGAAAAATAGGGAAACTACACTATATGCCAGCTATACTATTATTCTATATTGTCTTAGACTATTTAAAATAACTAGATAGTATAAGGTTGGACTATTGCTATGGAGTAGGGAATGATGAATTGATAGATTTAGAAAACTATGGAAAGACTTGGACTTATAAAGGATGATGTCATCCAACTTCAGAAAAATAGAAGACAAACTGACCTTCCATGGAAGAATATGAATATACACATATATATGGGTGTGTGTATGATTATGGATATCTTTGCATTTGTATGTATATATATATATATATATATATATATATATGTATGTATGGATATATAAATATATATCCATACTTAATTGTAACCTTCTTGGGGGAGGTAGAGGAGGGAAGGAAAAGGGAAAAAAGAATAAAGTAAAAAGTACACAACAGATAACAAAAGAAAACTTATAAGAAAGAAAAAACCTACAATAAAGAAAAGATGGACAGCTCTGAAAACAATGTCTAGTATTTATTATATAGGCTTTCTTGAAATGGAATTTTATTGTCACGTATTTTGAATCCTCTTATATTCTGCTGTGCACATAGCAGTCTTTTTTTCCTGTTTGTTTCTTTTTCTATTTTAATGTAAGTTTTAAACAAGTAAAATTTTTTTTTTAATCATCAACCACTTCTAAGTCTTATGTATTTAGATTATGATCCCTGATGATAACAAGAGTTCAGAGGGGACACATATAATCTCCCTATTGTGTGTTCACATTTGTCTTTTTATTTTTCTCCCAATTATTGACTTTGAACTTCAAAGTTTATATGCAACTTTAATCTTTTCACCAGAAATGCTTGAATATTCTCTATTTCATTAAAGCTCCCTTTCCCTCCTGTAGCATTATATTCAGTTTTTTTTTTTTTCTAGGTAAAACTTGATCTTAATTATAAGTCCTTTAGGTAGAGGCAGCTAATGGCACAGTCGATGGAGAACTGGGTCTGGAATCAGGAAGACCTTCATTCAAATCTGGCTGCATAATAACTATGCTGAATTCTTCCTTCCTTCCCTTCCTTCCTTCCTTCCTTCCTTCCTTCCTTCCTTCCTTCCTTCCTTCCTTCCTTCCTTCCTTCCTTCCTTCCTTCCTTCCTTCCTTCCTTCCTTCCTTCCTTCCTTCCTTCCTTCCTTCCTTCCTTCCTTCCTTCCTTCCTTCCTTCCTCCCTTCTTCCCTTCTTCCTCACTCCCTCTTTTTCTTCATTCCACCTTTTTTTCCTTCCTTCTCTTATTTTTTTCCTTCCTTCTTTTTTTCCCCAATCCAGCCTGACTCTATAATTGATGCCAGAGCTGGGCTCTGTCACAATTCTGTGGGGATATCTAGGCTGGTCATGTCACTGCTTTCTTGGGGATATTGAGTGTTAATGTTATTCCAGGTTCTGAGTGACAAGCTACAAACTTTCACTGTACCCAGAGAGATTTCATCCAAAGTCTGATTATCAACTAATGATCTTGTCTTATCCCTGAAAGTGTCTGACCTGGGTTTCGATTAAAACAACAATAGAATGCTGCTAGACTCAGCCCTATCAGTTAGCTAAGATATTCTACTGTTTCAGAGTGGCAGAACTCCAGATTCTTTTTAGGTCTGGGATTCCTACTCTGGTCATTCCTCTGGAGACTGGGTAGATGCTGCAATTGAGATCCTGCTCTGCTCTGTGCCAAAGCATTACTGCTTGGTTCTGAGCATCCTCCTTCTTGGATAAAGTATACAAGGCCTTCTTATCAGAATACCACCCCTGTAAGAAAATCTTCTTCTCAGCTCTCCTTGGATCTGTAATCCAAAATTGGGTAGTGAGTTGGTACTGGTTCCCCCTCAGACTGCAACAATATGGCTTCTGAGGGTGCCCTGGAATGAGTCATGGACTTTTTCTTGTCCTGATGCATAGGTTCTCCCTGGATGTTGCAGTACCTTGAATAATACATTTCTGGACCTGCCTCATTCCACGTCAACAGACCTTTCTGTCTCCCTATGCTGACCTGAATTAGGCAAAGAATTCACTGTGATTTTTTTCTGGATTTCTCTATAAAGATTTGATGTACATTATTTTGATCTTTTTTTTGAAGGAATTATGAATGGGAACTCAGCTGCATTGCTTCTTTTACTCTGTCATCTTGGTTCCTAGTTCTACCTTACTTTTAAAAATCTATATTGGTCAAAAGAAATGATGAACGAACTAGTTTAAGAAAAAAAAAGCTGGGAAGATTTGTATGAACTGAGTGAAATGAACAGAATCAAGATCTATATAATAATCTATATAATAACAAATACATACAACTTTAAAAGACTTGAAAACATTAATCAACTTGATGACAAACCAGGATTTCAGGTGATTTTTTGGACATGGCTAAAACAAATTTGTTTCACTTGACTGTGCAAATTATTACAAATTATTACAATTATTTTTTAGTGGAAAACTGAGAAAAGAGAGGAAGGAAAAATAGGTTTTTATTAATTGAAAAAATAAATTCATGTTAAAAAATCCTTAGTGGACCTTGATGCTCTGTTTGATCTATTATATTGTCTCTCTTCCCATTCACTATTAATTTGCTCCAATGAGTAGCTGAAAGCTTACTGCTTCTACTTGCTTACCATCTTCTGCTTACTTCCTTGCAATCTAGCTTCTAACTCCACAAATCGGCTAAAACATTTCTCAAAGTTTACCAAAGCCTTTTTTTTTAAAGGCACTATCGGATTATTATGTACTTACACATATGCTAGAATCAGCCATTGATACATTGATATTTTGGGGGTAATTTGATTCTTAAGCTAAATATAGATGATGAGAAGCATATAATATTGTAAATGAATAATTTGGTTTAGTTTATATTTCAGTTTTTCATTTCTGCTTATTCCATTTGGATTTGCTTTGGTTGGCAGATGTTGTGTTTTATTTTAACTCCAGACTATGGGTGCCAGAAAACTTGCTTTTGTTAAACAATCATTAAAAATTAATAATATTTTATTTTTCCAAATACATATAAAGATAGTTTTCAACATTCATTTTTGTAAGACTTTGTGTTTCAAATTTTTCTCTATCTATCTCTTCCTTCTCTCCTCCAAACAGCAAGTAATCTGATATAGGTCAAATACAATCATTCTTTTAAATGCAGTATCATGAAATAGAATGGAATAGTAGAGTCTAATAAAATAATAATTTTTAAAATCTGTTTGACAATTTGAATTCCTGTCATATTATACCATGTATTTGCAGAAGAATTCTGTTATATTATGTAAACTCAGGCATTACAGGCTAGGTTGGTTTCATTTCTTAAGACGTATTTTGAAAATTGTCTGGAATATTTTATGCTTCCAATGATTCTTTTGTGGATTTGAGTCTTTCATAAAACTTGTTATGTTCTTCATTTGAGTTCTTCCCTCACTATTTGACAACAGTCAAAACTTCTGCTGGTATAATAGGAAAGCAGTCGGACAGAAGTTGTGCACAGATCCATGTCTCTCCCCATATTCCAAAATAAACTCCCTATGGATTCATGAGACATAGAAGGTGATATCATCAAAAAGGTAGAAGCCCAAGGAAGAGATTATCTTTAATTTCAGTGGATGAGGGAGAAATCGTGATCAAATATGAGATGGAAAGGATCAAAGAAAATAGAATAGACAATCTTGATTATATAAAATTAAAACAATTCTGCAAAAACAAAACCAATCCCAAATATATAAGGAACTGATTTAAATTCATAAAAACAAGAGTTATTCTCCAAAAGACAAATCATCAAAAGCTATGAATGGAAAATTTTTTAAAAAGGAAATTCAATCAACAAATATGTGAAAAAATGTTTCAAATCACTAATAATTAGGAAAATGCAAAATGAAGTAACTCCGAGGTTTTATTTCATCCCCCTCAGATTGGTAAAGATGACAAAAAATGGAAATGACAATTTTTGGGTGGTGGAACTGTGAACTGGCTAGCCATTCTGGAAAATAATTTGGAATTATGTCTCTCCAAAATCAATACATTTTACATACTCTCAGACCCAGTGATTCCATTAGTAGGCTTCTACCCTAAAGAGATCAAAGAAAGAAAAAAAGATCAACATGTACAAAAATATTTACACTAGATATACTAGATACACTAGATAATAGGAAAAAAATCTGTAAATTAAGGGGAGATATGCCTGTTGGGGAATGATTAAGCAAATGATGTATATGGATGCAATGAACTAATTTTTCATTATAAAATATGATAATCTTCCTATACTGGGGAGACTTGTATGAACTGATGCTGAGTAAAATAACATTAAAAAGAAAAAATGATTCATGAAAATATCATGATTCATGAAAAAAAATTGAAGGTGGCATGTATGTCCAATTTCTAAAATTTCTATGTGAATGAGATCTGATAATAACTGATGAAGTTCTCTGTCATTAAGGTGGTCTTAGAGTCTGGAAAATGAGTTAGGGGAATCTTTATTCTTGGGGAGACGAACCATGTTGAGCAAGATAGATGTATGTACCTTAAATTATTTCAATTTTGTTGGGAACATCCAAAGCATCATGGTCTGGGATGAATTGGATATCAGCCTTCTTCTTTCTATCAGGCCAGATCAGTGTGTTGATCTTGACTACATCAAAGAAAAAAATATATCCACTTATTTAATCTGATATTTCTTGGTCTTGACATTCACAATGAAGTTCAGGTGTTGTTATTCTGTTGTCCTCATAGTGGACTCAGTGTCCAATTTTTCAGATCTTCCAATTTTTCTTTTTTTTTTTTTTGGTGGGGGGAGTGCTATACAGGAGGCAAAAGAGGACATTTCCTAGGGAATTACTGAGCCATGTATTTTTATGAGTGATTCCATAATTCTCCCAGTAAACAAACCTTACAATTTGAATTCAAGATTCACTTGAGAAGAAGCTAGTATGTGTGTGTATGTGTGTGTGTGTGTGTGTGTGTGTGTGTGTGTGTGTGTGTGTGTGTGTGTGATGGACCTGTTTGCCAGTGTGATGATATCTCTTCTCAGAATATTTATAATTGCATAAAATAAAGCACATAGGATTACAAAGGAAACCAATTATGTTGAAAAAAGTTATTAAACATTTTAATACAAAGTTCATGGATGCCATGTTAAAAACTCCTGTTAGAAGGAAGTGGTTGCTATAGTGTGATTCATTCAGAGTATGAGAAACTAAGGATCTTTGGGGCTAAACCCCTTTCTGCTTTCTCCCCGGAAAAGTCCTGCCTCTGAGCCAGCCCAGTAGGTCTTTGGTCTTTGAGGGTCTCAGCTCTGTTCCCTTTCTATCTTGGAGCTGGAAATGAAGTAGCCACACTCCATCCCACTTGAGGTCAGCAGTGATACTTGCAGTTCACAGCTAGCTTTATAAATACATTCCATTTCTTCTTTGAAGATTATACTGTTGCTCAGAGAGAACTAGCCCTTTCTGTGAGAGGGTTTGCCAAGCCCTTTTCCAGCACTGCTCATCTACATTTACCCAATTACCCAAATCCCACCTGTGGCCCCAAGAAGCTATAGCATGCCCAGGGCCACAGTGTCTCAGCAGACTAAACCTAGATGAGACTAATCAATCAGCCTCAAACTCATTGGTGAATTAGGGGACTATCTACTCCAAGCATATGAAGACTTCCCTTGATGGAAAGGGTGCTCAAAAACACTTTGTTCCAGTGGTCTTGATGGAAGCTAAAACAAGAGTGAAGTGTTTAGAACTTGGTCAGGCAATGAAGATATCAAGGTCAGCTGTTGTATCCCAGGTCATCTTGACTTTTGCCTTGTCACTGGACTTACTTTGGAAGAGAAAGTCAGGCTGATTATTCTTGCATCATTTAAATCCTATTCACATGGGAATCAATACATCCCTTTGTGATGTCACTGGTCCTTTTCAAAAACAAAGTATAAATAACAACAATAGTACAAGGATCCATTAAAAACAATCAGGTTGTGATTGGACAGCAGGATTTTCCTCCATATTATTTTTTTAGGTCAGAACCATTATTGTCAATCAAATATTATTGTGTAAAGTACATTGAACTGTTTGGCTTATCAACATTGGAGATCTGTGGAAATACATTGTGATTGATCGATGGATTCAGTTGCTATCATGGTTTTGCAGATTTTAGAAGTCTGGTGTTTTTTCATGGGAATTGAATCATAGGGGAATATGATTATAAATCTAAAGACAGAAAGAACCTCAGAGGTTCTCTAGTCCAATGTCCTCATTTTGCAGGTTCTGGGAGATAAAACAATTTATGACATCTAAGTAGTCAATGTTAGAAGCACAATTTGAATTCAGGTTCTCTACCATCAGTAGTTCTTCCATTTCCACTATAACATGATGCCATCATAAAGACCCTGGCAAGGACTGCTGCTTATGGGAATATGGCTTGACTATACTTTTTTTCTATTTTTTTATTATTATTTTTTATAATTATAACATTTTTGACAGCACATATGCATAGGTTTTTTTTTTTTTTACAACATTATCCCTTGTACTCCCTTCTGTTCAGAATTTTCCCCCTCCTTCCCTCTACCCCCTCCCCTAGATGGCAGGCATTCCCATACATATTAAATATCTTATAGTATATCCTAGTACAATATATATGTGCAGAACCGAATTTTGTTGTTGTTGTTGTTGCAAAGGAAGAATTGTATTCGGAAGGTAAAAATAATCTGGGAAGAAAAACAAACAACCCCCCCCCAAAAAAAAAAAACAGAAAAGCTTACAGTTTGCACTCATTTCCCAGTGTTCCTTTTCTGGGTGTAGCTGATTCTGTCCATCATTGATCAATTGGAATTGGATTAGATCTTCTCTATGTTGAAGATATCCACTTCTATCAGAATAAATCCTCATACAGTATCATTGTTGAAGTGTATAATGATCCCTTAGTTCTGCTCATTTCACTCAGCATCAGTTCATGTAAG
The DNA here is from genome assembly GCF_048593235.1 of Sminthopsis crassicaudata. Lineage (NCBI taxonomy): Eukaryota > Metazoa > Chordata > Mammalia > Dasyuromorphia > Dasyuridae > Sminthopsis > Sminthopsis crassicaudata. The sequence continues at coordinate 218,153,164 of NC_133617.1, read as the reverse complement.
TCTCTCCAAGACTCTCTGTATTCCTCCTGTTGGTCATTTCTTACAGAACAATAATATTCCATACATTCATATACCATAATTTACCCAACTCCAATTACTCCAATTGATGGACATCCATTCATTTTCCAGTTTCTAGCCACTACAAAAAGGGCTGCCACAAACATTTTGGCACATACAGTTCCTTTCCCTTCTATAGTATTTCTTTGGGATATAAGCCCAGTAGTAGCACTGCTGGGTCAAAGGGTATGCACAGTTTGATAACTTTGGGGGCATAATTCCAGATTGCTCTCCAGAATGGCTGGATCCTTTCACACAACTCCACCAACAATGCATCAGTGTCCCAGTTTTCCCACATCCCCTCCAACATTCATGATTATTTGTTCCTGTCATTTTAGCCAATCTGACAGGTGTGTAGTGGTATCTCAGAGTTGTCTTAATTTGCATTTCTCTGATCAATAGTGATTTGGAACACTCTTTCATATGAGTGGAAATAGTTTTAATTTCATCACCTGAAAATTGTCTGTTCATATCCTTTGACCATTTATCATTTGGAGAATGGCTTGATTTCTTATAAATCAAAGTCAATTCTCTGTATATTTTGGAGATGAGGCCTTTATCAGAACCTTTAACTGTAAAAATGTTTTCCCAATTTGTTACTTCCCTTCTAATCTTGTTTTCATTTGTTTTGTTTGTGCAGAAACTTTTTAATTTGGTGTAATCAAAATTTTCTATTTTGTGAACAATAATGGTCTCTAGTTCTCCTTTGGACACAAACTCCTTCCTCCTCCACAAGTCTGAGAGGTAAACCATCCCATGTTCCTCCAATTTATTTATGATCTCGTTCTTTATGCCTAAATCTTGGACCCATTTTGATCTTATCTTAGTATGTGGTGTTAAATGTAGGTCCATAACTATACTAATGATGATAATATGTAAGGTTTTATACTATGCTGAGATCGCTATCATCATTGTAATCATCAAAGCTAGTATTTAAATAGTGCTTTCTATACGCCAGGCACTTTGTTAAGCACTTTATAAATATTGTCACATTTGATTCTCACAACAACCTTGGGAGACAAGAGCCATTATTATCCTCCATTTTACAGTTGAAGAAATTGAGGCCTACAGGCATGTAGCTACTAAGTATTTGAGGTTAGATTTGAACTCACGTCTTCCTGGCTTCAAGCTTAGGGCTCTAACCACTTTGTCTATGTTAATATAAAATATAGACCAAAGAATACAGAGATGGATAAATAGGAATGATATCTTATATCCTGCCTGAAACAGTGATGGATTCCCAAGGAAACAAACTTTTTTCTTTTCTTTTTATAAAATAAATTCTTTTTTTATATTTTAATAAACACCAACAAACCTGAACATTTTAGCATGCAAAGAATGAAAAAAGTTGGAATGACATATGAAACTAAGCTTTTTTTTTTTTTTAAGTTTGTATTCTTTCCCCATGATATACAGCTCCTTAGGAAAAATTAACTTTCACATGGTAGTTTTAACACTTCCATGCTTGTCTATGTCTCCTTTTTATGTTCTCTTCTATTTTTTTAAAATAAATTTTTGATGCTCTTTTATTTAAAAAAAAATTATTGTTAATGGAGCTATTTGGGAATTAATTAGTCAGCCCCCCTCAAAATGTTACCCAAGATTTATCAAGATATTTTGAGGCCCTCCTGGGAAAACAGTGACTAAGGATAGTATGAGAAGCTGGCTAGGAGGCAGACTGTTCCCTAGAGCAGCTCATTTATCAGCCTCAGTGGACCATGGAGCATTGCTAATGGGCTTTGGGATAGGGTAGCCCCAGCTGGCAAAGATGCTACGCTCTTTCCTATCTGATCTTCTTGGATTCTTCTTGGACTTATGGGACCATGAACATCAGTGACCAAGAAGCCTAAAACTTTAGAGTGTCCTGATGGTTGGATAGTAGATGATTGTATTCTAGTCATTCCATGAGAGACATTTGTAGGAGACAACTTTCAGTCTATGTTCAGGGATAGGTGTCTATAGCTTAGATGTACATGACTACCCATATCTGGGCTACATTGCAGTTAGGCTGAAGTTTCCTAAGGAAGTTACTGGTATAAGTGGTATAAGAAGGTACTATGGTTCTTGTACATTCAGTCCTAGTTAACATATTATAATGCCAGAGAAATTGAGGCAAGACAGATTGGTTTTTAATCTCATAATTGTGGAGAGTTCAGACTAGCCGGTTGATGGAAGTCCTGTTCAAAAGTAATTTGACCCTGAGCAACTGAGGCAGGAAACTTTTATAGCTAATTAGGGTTTTCAAACAGAATCAGATAAGGGGAAAGGCAAGGACACTGGGTGAATGGATAAGCCATAATTCCAGGAAAGGATCATAACTTAGTCCTGACAGGATAAGGGTCAAAATGAGAAGATAAAGGCAGGAGACAGAGAGGGGGAATTATCCCAGCAAGGATTGAAATAAGGCACCTGGGGTCTTATGACTTATTTCAACTTCTTTTCTGACTCAATATTCCTGGTCCTAATGGCAAGGAAAAAGGAAGGGGCTATAATAATTTTATTCAGGACTTAACAATATCTGCTCTGTCAGCATTGACTAGTACCAACTCTAGACTATTCAAACACCAGCAGAAATAATGTGTGCAGAGAGCTGGAGTCCAGTATTTAGATACCCTGACAGTTCATGCTTTCAGTACGGAAGCCTACAGTCAGATGGAAGCTAACATAGAGAACATTCATTTAAAAGACACTGACTCCTCTGCCTCAACACTGGATCCAAATAGTTGGCCTTGGTGATCCTTTAGTTCCTGAGAAATAAAAGGAGAAACAGTGCAAGGATTGGTGTATTCTCACTGCTTGAAAGGGATGAGTAACAATCAGAAAAATAGCATTCCAGTATGGAAGATCTTAGAAACCATCTGTAAGAGCTGTTAATGATATTATTATGAAGTCCAGTAGTCCAAATATCTCACTTACATGTATTGTCTCCTTCCTTGAGAGCAGAGATTCTTTGTATTCCTGGCATTTAGCATTGTTCTTTGTACACAATACATTTTTAATAAATGCTTTTTCATTCATTCATTTAGTCAGAAGAGTAGTATACAATGACAGATTGGTCTTTGTGCTTCCTTTTCAAAGAAAACCAATGACAGCAGGAGAGTGATCTCTTGACTTGCAAGTAGACTGGATTTAAGTGAGACAGGGCTGTGCAAAGTCATCAGCCCCACTCTCCTCTGGAGTCATCTGAGTCTAGTGGCAAGACATAGGTTAGGACATGTAGAGAAGGCCCTGGATGCATTGGGGGGGGCTTTTTAAGCTAAGGTCTTCCCAAGGTCTCAGTTTGTCTGAAGCAACACCCATTCAGTAATTAAAGGTTAGGTAAGGACTGAGGCAAAAGATGGGCTTCTTTGCCTTCACAAAATAAAAGGGGAAGACCTTCAGAATTTTGGGCCAGAACAGAAACAATTGCTATTTACATTCACCTTGAGTCATCAAAACCCATACTATGACAGTAAAGATCTGAAGGGCCACTGGACCTGAATAAAAGATGCTATCAGTAGAAGGTACCCTCAATTAATTGTTGGGTAAACAAAAATTGGACTTAGTACTACCTTTGAGTCTTCACTTTCACTGCTCATATCCAATCTGTGGTCAAGTCCTCTCATTCTTATTTACATTTTCTCCAAGATCCCCCGGACTTTTATTTTCAGCTTTCACTACAACAACAACTTCATGTCTAGATTCTTACAATAGCCTCATAGACTGGTTGGTCTCCCTGCCTCAAGAGTTTTCGCACCCAGTCCATGCTCTCCTCAATTCCAAAGAGATCTTCCTGAGTGCAGTGAGATCTTCCATACTCAATCAGCTCTGGTGACTTTATATGCATATATATATATACATATATATATATATATGTATATATATATATACATATATATATATATATGTATATATATATATATATATATATATATATACATATATATCTCCCTCTATTTGGATTTCAAAGCCTTTTATAACCTAGATCCTTCTTGTCTTTCTAGTCCTCTCACACTTTACCCTTTTCCTTGTGCTCTTCAAGTCAGTGACTATTCAGTGAATGGGAGCCATTCCTTAAACAAGAACTCCATCTTCTGACCTAATGCATTCTCCCTAGCTCTCCTTTATATCTGGAATTATTTTTCTCCTCACTTTTACCTCCTGGTATCCCTCTATTCTGAAATCCTTCAATTAAAAGACTCTTATGAAGAAAAAGCAATTCTTTCTTTTAAATAATTCACAACAAATTAATTTATGATTAGAAATCATTACACTGAGTTGAATTTTGAGTACCACTCAACTTGTATTACTACCTTTGAAAAAATTCATGTTCATTTGAAGTTTTGTTTACAAGTTCTATCCAGCATTAATCACCAAATGGATATGGCCCCCATCAAACTGAGACCTATGGAAGGCCAAAATCTCCCACTGCATCCAGGGCCACCTCCAGACATTCGGATCTATATCTGGCCACTGGACCCAGATGGCTCTGGAAGGGAACGTGAGACAGGTGACCTTGCCCAGCTCTCCCTCACTTAAATCCAATTCACTTTCATGTCATGGCATCCCCTTCCTGATGTCTGGGCATCTTTAAGAACAAAGAACAAACAATAATAACAATACTCAGTTAAAATCCCACCTTCTGCAAGAGACCTTTCTTGGTCCCCTTTAATGTTAAGGCCTTCCTCTGAGATTATTTCCTACTTATATTGTATGTATCCTGTTTCTGCATGGTTATTTGCATGTTGTCTTCCTTTAGAATGTGAACTCCTTGAGATAGGGACCAAATGTTTTGGCCTTTCTTTGTATTCGTACAAATTAGCACAGTACCTGGCACACAGTAAGCATTTAATAAATCCTTATTGACTTAACATCAAGATTCTGATTTCATGAAAAAAATCTGAACCAGAAGATAAGATAATCTAAGGAGGTAAAAATAGAATTCTATACCCACCTAGGCCAGATTTCTGTCTTTATTATATGTATCTGTCAGCACCAAAGTCTGATTGCTTTGGGCCTGTTTAGTTACTAAAAAACCTCATTGTCCCCACATAAAGTAATTTGAAGGTATGGGGGTAAGAGAAAGCAGAATATAGTCAATCTGAGTAGATCAGAAAAGGACTTTGTTTATAAGGGGGTGCTTAAACTGACCAAAAAGAGCAATCCACTGAAGAAGGAAATTCTAATTCACTCTAGTATCCTTGTTGAGAAAACCCCATACAAAAAATAGTCCATATGGTCATGAAGAGTCAGATGTGCCTGAATGACTGAACAACAAACTTGAGAAGAGGCTTTGCAGGAAATTTTGGAGTTCTAAGAGACCAAGGTGAAGTATAGAGGGCATCTAAGGCACAGGGATGAGGAGTGTCCTGTCATGTAGAGGGAAGAGCAGTAGGCTAATTTGGATAGATCTAGGAGCATATGAATGGGAATCTTGTACAATAGTTACCTAAAAAGGCATACTGGAATTAAATTGTAAAAGACCTTAAATTACAAACAAAAAATTTTGTATTTTATCCTAGGGAGCCACTGGAGTTATTTTTAAGACACAGACACACAGTTGCTTTCAGAATATCACTAGCAACTGTATTGAGTATGATCTGGAGAGGAGAGTCTTTAAAAAAATATTTATTTATTTTTTAACATTCTTTCAAAAAAAATTTGCGTTCTGAATTCTCTACCCTCCTCCACCAAGTAAGAAGACAAGAAATATGATATCAATTATACATGTGAAATCATGCAAAACATATTTCCATATTAGCTACATTGCCAAAAAAGCAGGAAAAAGAAAGAAAATGAAAAAAATTATGCTTCAATCTGCACATAGACTCCATCAGACCAATAGAGGAGAGTCTTAACGCTGGGAGACCAATTAGAAAACTAATACAAGAGGGGATGAGGGCTTGCTCTGCCAAATCCATTTAGTTGCCAAATCCTTTGAATTCTACTTCAATATTTCTTGCTAAAAATTCACTGAAGGCAAGGACTATTTTATTTTTGACTTTGTTCCCCTAGGGCTTAGCACAGTGTGTTGCACATAGTAGGTGATTAATAAACGATGCTCAAATTGAATTGTAATAGTTTTTTTTATTCACTTCTCTCTCCTTACACAGCTTCTACCCTGGGCTAAGCTCTGATCATTTTCTGCTGATACTATTGCAACAGCCTTTTACATAGTTTCCATGCCGCCAGACTCTGCTTCTCTTTAATCTGTCTTTTACATAGCTGCCAAAAATAATCTTCCTGAAGCAAAGAGCTGACCAGGTCACTCTCCTGCTCCCTATCCTCAGTGGTTCCTATTAGTTTTCTAATAAAATATGAAAACCAAGCAGATGTTTTTTTTTTTTTTTTTTTTAACAATTTGGGCAGTTGGAAATGAAGACTTGAAATAATGTTGAAATAAGAGGAGAGGATGGTTATTATTGATATTGTGAAAGCAGAAGCAAGTGGTTTTAGTGACTGATTAAATACATGCTGGGAGGGCTCTGAATGAGAGAATTGGTAAATCTCACAGAATATAGCCCTCTGTTGGATCAAGCTACACTTCTAGGGGGCTGGGTTTAATTCTCATGTGTCTGGAAGAAGGTGAGAAGATTAGAGATCATACTATGAGAGTCAACTAGAGAAATGAAACTTAAATTTGGCATCATAACTATTTTCAAGCCTACAAATGTCTATCACAGGGTCAAAGAGAAATTTGACTTGTTTTCTTTCTTTGCAGAAAGCAAGAACTGTAAGTAATAATATATTTAGACCAAGCTTGAATCAAGATAATTCAGTGAGGTAGGCTGAAGACACTTACAAATCATCTAATATTTAACAAAAAGGAAGTTTACTTAACAGTAGCATAGAAATGATACAGCATTGAGGTAAATGTTTCCCTCATCAGCACAAGAAAATACATCTAGACAGAAGGCAATGGGACATCCATCAAGTTTGAGGAAACTTTAGTCTAGGGAACAAAGCAGACATGACAAACAGTCTGCTCTAGCTCTAGACCCTCAACCAATCAAACCTTACACATGGCTTTTCAGGTTTTTTGGGAAAAACTAACTTAGCCTATGGGGCAGGAACCCTGTGTTAGACATTGCTTCTAACATGGTGTGGATGTTGAAGAGAGGCAAATTTCAGTTCTATGCTAATGAAAACATCCTAACAATTGGAGCTCTGCAAAAATATTCTAGAGGTAGTAAGTTCTCTAGTACTGGAGATATTCAAGTGGGGGCTATATTATGTCAAAGATGTTTCTAAAGAGATTCCTTTTCAAGTATGGACTGAACTACATAGCATTTAAGGTTCCTTCCAACTCTGAATTTATAATTCTATAAATATTAACTATTTATCCAACTAACTAATCCTCTGTTCTTACATCAGATTTATCCCACTAGATAGACAAACTTGCTATTCCTTTCAAAGTACAACAAAATTATCAAGAAAATTTATTTTTTCTTCTCTTACTGACTTTCCTTCCCTGAAGATAGCTACCATTAGACACAAATACATTATATATATGTATATGTATATATATATATATATATATATATATATGTACAATTTTTTTATACACCCTTCCACTTATCAGTTAGACAGTGTCTTTCTTCATATGTCCTTTATAATTAATGTGGATTATAATAGTCAAAATAACTTATTTACTCAAGATCATTTAAAAAGCAATATTACTGTTATTATATATAATGCTGTCTTCATTCTGCTTCTTTTGTTCTTTCTTTTGTGCAAATCTTTCCATATTTTTCTAGGATTGTTCTTATATCATGGTAGTATTCCATCACAATTATATACTACAACTTGTTCAGCCATTTCCAAATTGATGGGCATCCCTGCAGTTTCCAATTCTTTGCCACCAAAAAGGGAGCTGCTGTAAATTTTTTAGAACATATAGGTTCTTTCCCCCTGATAATTTCTGAAAATAAATCTAGTAGTGGTATTGTTGGGTCAAAGGGTATCCTATAGGTGGCTTAATAACTCTTTGGGAATAATTCCAGATTGCTCTCCAAAATGGTTTGGATCAGTTCACAATTCCACCTACAATGAGTTGGTGTATAATTTTCCCACATCTTCTTCAACATTTGGCAATTTCCCCTTCAATCATTTTAGCCAACCCAGGAGGTATAAAATGATGTCTCAAGATTATTTTAATTTGTTTTTTTTAATCAATAATAGTGTAGGGAATTTTTTCATGACTATAAATTGGTTTGATTTCTTCTTTGGAAAACTGCCTATTCATATCCTTTGACCATTTGTCAATTAGGGAATGACTCATATTCTTATATATTTGACAAAATTCTTTATATATTGTTGATATGAGACTTTTATATGATAAACTATCTAAATTATTTCCTCTATTTTTTGCTTTTCTTCTTATTTTGGCTACATTTATTTAATTTGTATAAAACCTTTCTAATTTAATGTAATTGAAATTATTCATTTTATGCCTAACTTTGCTTTCTGTGTTGTTTATAAATTATTGACCTATCCATAAGTCTGATAAATAGTATTTTCCATGTTCTTCTAATTTTCTTGTAATGTCTCTCTTTATGTCTATGTCATGTACATGTTTTGACTTTATCCTAGTAAATGATAGAAGATATTGGTCTCTGCCCAATTTCTGCCATGTCACTTTCCAGTTTTTCCAATAGTTTTTTTTTTTTTACCAAATAATGAATTTTTATCCCCAAATCTCAAACTTTACATTGATAAATTGTATGTCTACATTATTCCACTGATTTTCCTTTCCATTAGCCAGTACCAGACTATTGCCTTATACTATAGTTTAAAATCTGGTACTGTTAAACTCCTTCCTTTACATTTTTTCCCCCATTATTTCCTTTGATATTCTGGACTTTTTGTTCTATTTTTTGATGATTCAATAAAATAAACTGATAATTTAATTGGGATGGCATTTCATCTGAAGTTGGTTTACACCCTAAATTCCATAATTAGACATTTATTTTCTATTAGCTCTTTTATATTAAAATTCAAAAATGTCATATTATTAGTCATTCATATATTAGTGTGTATGAATTTATTTAATATTTTTCTGAGTTAACATAAGGAAAATAAATGAGGTTTAGAGAAAAGCACAAAAAGAAACATTTGAAAAAGGAGATCAGAAGTGTCAAAAGTAGACTTCATCTAATACACAATTTTGTGTGGTCCTTCCTTCTGGTTTTCCAATATTAAATCAAGATCTGAACTATTTTTGTGCATGTATTAATGTGCTTGAGAGGAACTGTCTAAGATAGAGTATCTAAGATAGATGGCATCTAAAAAATTCAGCATGTTTTTTTCCCTCATATAACAATGTAGAATTATATACTCAGAGACAAACAAGTATTCAATTAAAATTTATCAGAATAAGAGCATCATGCTTTATGTGGCTAATAGCCAAAGATATAATGCCAGTATCTGTTCAAAGGATATCATACTTAATGGCAGCGACTACACTGAAGATTCAGAAGAGGCTATCAAACAAATTCTAGGTTAAGAAAAGTAGAGTTGTGTTGCTGGAATTGTGAACTGATGCAGTCATTCGGGGGAACAATTTGGAACTATGCTGAAAGGGTTATATAATTGTGCATTCCCTTTAATCCAGCAATATTATTACTAGGTCTGTATCCCAGTACAGATAAGAAAGAGATAAGAAACAAAAAGAATCTAAATGTACAAAAATATTTATAGCAGCTCTTTTTGTGGTGGCAAAGAATTGGAAATTGAAAGGATGGCCATCAAGTTGCAGCATATGATTGTGATGGAGTACAATTATGTTATAAGAAATGATGAAACCTGGAAAGGCTTACAAAATGAAGTGAGCAGAACATGGAGAATATTGCACACAGAAACAGCAATATTGTACAATGAATCAGCTATTCTCAATCATACAAAGAATCAAGACAATCCTGAAGGAGTTATGCTGTAAAAGGTTATCCATCCCCAGAGAAAGATGGATGACTGAATGAAGATTGAAGAATACCTTTTTTTTTAAACTTTATTTTTCTTGATTTTTTTCCCTTTGGGCTATTTTCTTTTAAAACATGACTAATATGGAAATATGCTTTGCATGACTGCACAAGTATAACCTTGTCTTCTCAATAAGAGGGAAGAGAAGGGAAGGAGAGTATTTAAAACTCAAGATTTTAAAAAGAATATTAAAATTGTTTTTACATGTAATTAGAAAAAAGATAAAATATTTTAAAAGAAAAACTATTTGATCAGTTCTTTTCAATTCTCTTGCCTTTCAGTCAATTCTAGTATTGCATCTAAGTTGCAACCTTTCTCTCTGATGTGGCATCCCAGTGAACTTCTTGGAATCATAGTCAAAGAAGCTTTGATTTGCTGTTTCTCACTTGCGTCAGTTCAGCCTTCCTTGGGCAACCTGTTTCCCTCCCTTTCCACCTTCTGCTCCACACATATTCTGAGAGGATCATCATACTTGATTTAATGTGGACATTCAATTGGTTTTTAGCTCACTGCAGCTCCAAACTGCCAAGTTCAAGTGATCTCAAGCTCTCAAGAGCAAGGATTACAGGCATGAGTCATAATACCCAGGTGGAATTGCAGTCCTGTCAGGGAAGCAAAGCTATTCAACTGAGCATCTTCCCTTGGGAAGCTTTCCTGATTCCTCATGTTCAGCTGAGGTAGGAGATGCGCTATCCTTATTAATAGGGGTATAATTTTTTCCTTAATAACTCATCCATTTCAGTGAGCCTGTCTTGGTTACTAATCATATTCTAACTTGCACAAGCTATTAATGTAAACATTTTATTCTCCTATTAAATTTTAAGCTCCTCAAGGGGTGGGATTGTATTTTTTAAAATTCTTATGGAATCATGTCTTTTTTTCTTTTCATTTTTGTATTTCCAGTGCCTGATATAGTAGCTTATCCATAGTACTTAGATGATATAATAATACTTAGATAACAGTATCTCATCCAGAAAAGACACATTTAAGGTTCAAAAAGTACCTTACACATGCACATACCACATTCTATCTTTTAATTCTCACAATGTCCCTGTGAGGTAGTACTTTTGTCATTATCATTTTATGTTCAGAGAGATTAAATGATTTGTCCAGGGTCATACAATTATTAAGTGACTGATCTTGATCTTGATATGTGAGCTAGATTGATATCCGAATCTGGGTTTTCCTGACTTCACATTAAGGACTTTAGTCAGATACCACACTGCCTCCTAATCTGAAGTCTCTTTGGCATAGACACTCCCTCTACTGGTACAGATTATAATCTCATCATGTTTTCTCTTTTCAAGTACACAATAGATGCTTAATAAATGTTTGTTGGTTGGTTGAATTGAAATTTGGGTTTACTAAAAAAGGTACTCTATTGTCTCTCCTCCTGCCTGCCACAGGGTTAGAAATGTCACCATTAGAGACTTCCTTTAGATCCTGAAGATCTTTTGCTTTTCAAAAATACCCCAAACTTTTTGCAGAAATGGGTGTTAGCTATGAAAGTTAACTTTGCATCTATGAGTTGTCTTGAGTTCATGATGTTAAACACCATGTATGGAATACTTTTTTCCGCACAAATATATGTAGTGCATTTTTGTTTTGGTCTTTCCCTCCTCCATCCCATTTTTCTTTTGAGTGTAAAGAAATGACAAATGTTTTCTCATGGTTCTTCAGCTTCTTTTCTTAGTATGCATAACATGGGCCTAACCTGAGGGGAAAAAATCCTACTGGGAAGGGTGATGTCTAAATGAAAATATACTTGGGTAGATTTATTACCTTAAGTTATTAACTAACACCTCTCTCAACAGAAATTTACTGACAGCTAGCTGAGGAAAAAGTTCTCTATGTCACACTCATGATCATTATTACCAGGTCAATGGCCAAGCAGATTTAAGATAAGTATCCCTTAGAAAGTCAAAGTGACATGCTCTGTGGGAGACCTTATCAAAGGTCCTGGACTCCCAAACAGCACTCTGGGCTGGTTAGACTTTCCCATACTACCTCTAGTTGGCTAGAATATTTTATTCTCAAATCTATTGTCCTAGAAGCAATGAGAAAAGTATGTTATACTTAGGCCAAATCTCTGAAATGCATGCCTTATTTTAAGACCAGCAGACACATTTGCCCCAATAACAATCAATTAAAACTTTATTAGCTTTAGTCACTAACCATTTCCTAATCTGAAGATTTTAAAGAGACAATTTAATACTTTGGACAGCTTTGATTGAACTCTGTAAACTGGCACTCCTGACTGGCTACAGAGCAAGACTGATAAACTTATTCCTTGAACTCTTTTTATGGAATATTGCTATTACTTACACTCTAAATAAGAAAGAGAAGACATAAACATAGGAAAAGAGTGGGCCTAAATTCAGAGAATATGGCAACAAGGGTCCATTGTTTATGATAGGATTTTTCTTTGGAGAGAAAATGGCAGTAATGAGGATAGTAATAATGACTACATTAAATTTCAGTATTATGATATTCTTTTTTTTTATTTTTTATTTTTTTATTTTTATTTTTATTTTTTTATTTTTTATTATATATATATATTTTATAATATTATCCCTTGTATTCATTTTTCCAAATTACCCCCCCTCCCTCTATTCCCTCCCCCCGATGACAGACAATCCCATACATTTTACATGTGTTACAATATAGTCTAGGTACAATACATGTGTGTGAATATCATTTTCTTGTTGCACAATAAACATTAGAATCAGAAGGTACAAGTAACCTGGGCAGACAGATATTAGTGCTAACAATTTATATTCACTTCCCAGTGTTTCTTCTCTGGGTGTAGCTACCTCTGTCCATCATTGATCAACTGGAAGTGAGTTGGATCTTCTTTATGTTGAAGATTTCCACTTCCATCAGAATACATCCTCATACAGTATTGTTGTTGAAGTGTACAGTGATCTTCTGGTTCTGCTCATTTCACTCAGCAACAATTGATTTAAGTCTCTCCAACCCTCTCTGTATTCCTCCTGCTGGTCATTTCTTACAGAGCAATAATATTCCATAACCTTCATATACCACAATTTACCTAACCATTCTCCAACTGATGGATATCCATTCATCTTCCAGTTTCTAGCTACAACAAAAAGAGCTGCCACAAACATTTTGGCACATATATGTCTCTTTCCGCTCTTTAGTATTTCTTTGGGATACAAGCCCAGTAGTAGCGCTGCTGGGTCAAAGGGTATGCACAGTTTGATAACTTTTTGGGCATAATTCCAGATTGCTCTCCAGAATGGCTGGATTCTTTCGCAACTCCACCAGCAATGTATTAGTGTCCCAATTTCCCCACATCCCCTCCAACATTCATCATTATTTGTTCCTGTCATCTTAGCCAATCTGACAGGTGTGTAGTGGTATCTTAGAGTGGTCTTAATTTGCATTTCTCTGATCAGTAGTGATTTGGAACACTCTTTCATGTGAGTGGATATAGTTTCAATTTCTTCCTCTGAGAATTGTCTGTTCATATCCTTTGACCATTTATCAAGTATTATGATATTCTTTATTTATTTATCCACTCACTCATTTATTTATTTATCTAGCTATTTATTTCTTTATTTTGCTGTGGTAATTGGAATTAAGTGACTTGCCCAGGGTCACACAGCTAGGAAGCATTAAGTGTCTGAGACCACATTTGAACTCAGATCCTTCTGACTTCAGGGCTAGTGCTCTATCCTCCCACCTAGTTGCTCCTATGATATAGTTTAAAAATATTTTTATTTTCAGCTTTGAAGTTTCTCTTTCTCACTTCCCACATCTCCCAATGAAAAAGTAAGAAAAACAAAACCTGTTGCAAACATGTATAGTCAAACAAAACAGATTCCTTCATAAGCCATGTCACAACAACAAACTACCCCCCCAAATTAAAAAAAAACCAAACCTTCACCTGTACTTTAATTCCATTAGTTCCTTATCAGGAGAAGGGGAGTAGGTTTCATCATGAGTCTTCTGGAATTGTTGTTGGTTATTACACTGAGGTTTTCAAAGTTATTTGTCTTTACATACAATTTTATTCTTATTTTATAAATTGTTTTCCTGGAACTGTTCACTTTATTTTGCATGAGTTTAAACAAATCTCCCCAGGTTTCTCTGAAAACACCCTTTTCATCTTTACTTATAACATAGTAGTATTCTAGCACCTTCAATTTTTTTTTTCAATTTTTAGGCATTTTTTTTTCAATTTTTTTTTCAATTTTTAGGCATTTTTGTAAGCATGGGTTCTTTTCCTTTTCCTCTGCTCTTTTTGGGATCTAAATCAAATAACGATATCATTGGGTTATATATGTACAGTTTAATAGCTTTTGGGGCACAATCCAAATTATTTTTCAGAATAGCCAGACCAATTCATAGTTCCACTGACATCAATATACCTACAACTCCTCCAGCATTTGTCATTTTCCTTTTTTTATTAACTTTGCTAATCTGATGGGTGTGAAATAGTACCTCTGTGTTTTAGTTTGTGTTACTCTACTAGTGATTTAGAGTAAATTTTTCACATAGTTATTGATAACTTGGATTTCTTCCTCTATAAATTGCCTCTTCATATCCTTTGATCATTTATCCATTGGAACATGGCATTTATTATTGTAATATTGTTTTCAAGGATCTTTCACTGTGGAACAGTGGGAAAAGCACAGGCTTTGGGTCTGAATCCTACTTCCTACTTAACTTGTGAGTCTTGTTCACATCTGTAAAATGAAAAGATTGGATCAACCAATCTTTAAGGTCATTTTCAGTTCTAAATCTATAATTTCACTTGATCTTTTTTAGAATGGCTAGTTAAGGTGAAATTCATATCTCACATTTGCCTGGAAATTTAACTCTTTCCTTTTTTTAATGCAGGGGGTAGGGAATGTCCACCCATGGGCGACATAAAGCCTATGAAATCATTTGCTGAGGCAACAATTGGCAATGAGCAATTGGTAAACAATCTCCCACTGTTTTTATAAGTTCTATTTATTATATGTCTATATTTATAAGTTCTATAAGTTGATAATTTTGAATGGCTTGTGAATGACATTATAAATATCCAATGGTCCTTGGCAGAAAAAAAAAGTTCCTCACCCCTGCTTTAATGTTTGAAATGTTTGTGAACACTTTCTCTGGAAAACAAGCAAGGAAAAAATGTAAGATTAGTAAACTTTAGTACTTCTCAGTCTAATAGGGAAGAGAATTGATGCTATTAAGTATAATGAAGCTTTGAGATTCTTTGTGAGTTTCATTTAATAACTGAGCTTTCTGGGTGTGGATAACTATATTTTGGCATCTCTCTTTTTCCTTTAACTTCATCTCTAGGGTAACAGATTATTAAGAGTAAAAGTTTTATGTTCTTTGGAATTTGGAATCATAGAACTTTTACCACTTAGCTTTTTCATCTTGGGTAAGACATTTCCCCTTTGTGGTCTTTAGTTTTCTCATCTATCCAAGAATCTTCTACAACTTACCCGAGCGATCATCCAGCCTCTTCTTGAAGACATCTAATAAAGGAAACAACCCAATTCCCTTTTGGATAGCCATAATTGTTAGGAAGGTTTTCTTTCTGTCAAGCCTCAATTTGTGTTCCTGGTTCTGCTAATAGAGGAAATACAGTATAACAAATGCTGCTCCATATGGTAAGTCTTCATATATTTGAAGATTGCTGTGATGGTTAAGTCTCTTCTTTTTCAGGCTAAATACCTACAACTACTTCAATCAATCCTTATATAAGTAGGGGTCATGATATCCAGTCACCTGCTGAGTAAATTAATTAAAATATCCATCCCCCTTAAAATATTTGGTAAGATGCTAAGTTCTTATTCTTTTACTGGATACCTTACATACCTTAAAAACTGGATATGAACAATTTTGGAGAAGGAAGCTTCCCTTGAAAATGAATTATTAAGGAGAGAAGAGAATGTTTTGACTTTGGCTTGGGACTCCTCTTCATTGTATTAGAAGAGGACCTTAGGAAACTTGAAGCATCAGGAGTGTAATTTAGTTCCTCAAACAAACAGAACAGACTTCCTTTTGCACTTAGAGGAAAATCCCAGGACTTATTCACACTTAATGAATTATCAAGATTTGTTCTCATCTGACAAAAATCTCAGAACACAGCATTTTATCACTTATTCTAAGCAGGATAAAATTGCCTAAGCTGATCCCTATCCCTTTACAACACCATACTAAAATGGGGATGAGGTGGGGAAGTAAAATAGAAAAAGTGACTTGAAACATTTACAAAGGAAAAAATGATGGGATTTGGAATCAGAGGACTTTTTGATCTTGGATAAGACACTTCTCTTTGCGGTCTTTAGTTTCCTCATCTATAAAATAAGGTTAGACTAGAATCAGTGGTCATCAAACTTTTAAAATAGGGGGCCAGTTCACTGTCCCTCCGACTGTTGGAGGGCGGGACTACAGTAAAAACAAAACTCACATTCTGTCTCCGCCCCTCAGCCCATTTGCCATAAAATTCCTCAGTGGGCAGCATCTGGCCCTCGGGCCATAGTTTGAGAACCCCTGGACTAGATGATCTCAAGGATCCCTTTAGCTCTCTAAATGAGCCTGAGGTTGACATGAATTTTGAGTACTTAATATTATTTTCTCCCAGATATCCTTTATTATGTAGGATCCAATATAACTAGAGTATAAGTTATGTACATTAATTTTCAACAAATGTTGCATAATTACAGCTATAGATAAATTACAATGACTATACAGAGGATACTACAAGAACTGAAATGCCTCCAACTCTAGGCTATCCATGTTTGTCATATATTTCCTTCCTTCAGTATAACCTGCAGTCATCCTTCTCTCCCATTAGTGTGGCTGCCTAAAGATAGTGAGGGAAGAGCAACTGAAATTCAAAGGAAATATTTACCATCTATGCCCAAGGAAAAAGGAGTGTGGAAAAACAGGGAAGATGGGTCATGTTCCTTGTTCTGGATGTTACTGTTCCTAGAAAGAGCTTAGAGTTTCAGATATTTAATTTGAAAAGACAATGGAAGATTAATTGATTCACTATATTAACCCTAAGGCTGAGGCCAGATTGTACCCTTGATTCAAAGGAACGAATTTCTTGGAATGGAGGTAACCTAACAATGCCAGGATTTGGTGCCTTCTTCAAGTTGGCACTTTTGTACTCTTAGTACTTAGCAAAAGCAATGGTGTTTATTTAGGGAGAGTATGTTCTGCTTTTGCCCACAATGGCAAAGGTTTATTTTTTCCTGATTCCATGATTGAATGTACTGGAAGACCTAGTTCATTAAATACCAAAATAATTGTGTCATTAGTTTATAAGGTGCTTATATGGAATGGGCATTGGACCAGTGATCACAAGATCTGTCTCAGTCCAGGGCTATCACTTGGGGATTTTAGGTAATGTCTCTGAGGATCAGTTATGTTATCTATAAGGTATCTTGCCTACCTGACAGGATTGTTACATGAAGTTAATGGGATAATGTTTATGAAAATACTTTAGACAAAGCCATGCAAATGTTAGGAATAGTAGGTGACATTTCCTGAATTGAATTATTATTATTATTGAATAGTAATCAGGATGTGCTAATGGAAGTAAGCAAGTTTTTTTTAAAGCACCCCAAAATTTCCCCTTTAGAATTCTTAATTGGATACAAAAATATAATTTTATTCATAAGATTTGATTTCTCGTACATTGGAAGGAACTCTAGACTTGAAGTCAGGAAGACCTGCATTTAATTGTTTTTCAGATACTTATTAGCTGTTTGACTAAGGTTAAGTTGCTTCACTTCTCTCAAACTCAAGTTTCTCATCATTTATCAAATGGGGCTAACAGCATCTAGCACAGGATTGTGGTGAGGGTGAAATGAGAAAATATGTGTAAAGCTTTGCTCCACTTTGGGGACTGGCCTGGTGTCAGATTAAGTCATTTTTAGTTATCTGGCTTTTTGTAGGAATTGGAGGAGAGTGGGGAAGAGAAAGTGTCAGTTTTAATTATTCATAAAATTATCTAACTTTTTACTGTCCTTTCCTTGGAAACGTCTCCCTAGAAACACTTCCAGTATAAGACTATATAATTACATTAGGTGAGCAGATCTAGCTTGATTGTTCACAGATGAGAAATTATCACCTCTTCAATGAGGTTAAAAGTAGGGATTTGCTCCCTCTCTCAACCCCCCCCCCCATCCCTAACCACACTTAGAGGTGAGATTTGTATTACTTTATTTGGAGACTCAGTTTTGACAGAAATTCTGTTTCAGTGTTTCTTACTGGGACTCCAAAATTTTTTTTCATTCAGTTTTGATGACTAGACACAGTTCTGAACTTTCTTTGAGAGCTGACTATTGGAGAGTCTTTGTCTATACTAGCCATTCATTTTTTCTTTAGTCTTCTTTAGCTTGGTTTACTAGAACTTGAAATTTCATGCAGTTTGGGAATCCAAAAGAATAAAATTGAGTTAAAACATCCAATTGACTCTGGCATAAATTAAAGGAGACCAAATTGAAATGCCTGTTTTTGGTTTTTTTGTTTGTTTTGTTTTGTTTTTTCTAAATCAGATTCAGTTAGATGTACTACTACTTTATTGAGAGCTTTGTCTTTCTAAGACAAATGAAGCCTGTTAGAAACAGCTTGAAAGACTAGGTAAGATTTAAATCTTTCAAACAGTTAAGTTTTTAGGGAAAGAATAAGAAAAAAGTATTAACTTTGTCCATTTTCTCTAATGGGGAAAGGAAGACTACTATCAGAACCTTTATACTGTTGAGGAAACTTACCATCAGCCCTGGGAGTCATAATTTCTCGGCTGAGGTTGAGTTTTGGCATTTATCTGATTAACTCGTTGAGTGGGACGCATCCCAAACAAGTGTCAGCGCTTTGCAAACTTTAAAACACTCTGTAAATATCAGTTATTGTTACGTTGGCATCTGAATTGGTTCAAGTTGTTTGGGTGGGCACTGATTGCTTTCTGTTTAAATGAGGGGCGGAACCCACAGGAGAGGAACTCAGTGGACCGATTTATCTCTGGGTTCTGGTGGGTTGTGTCTGAGACCCTCCTTAGAGTGTCGTTCTCCACAGGCACGGGTTATTCAAGAGCATATATATGAAATGATGAAATGAACTAATATTCATCAGAGGGGAGGTTGATAAATAATCGCAAATGCGGTACTTTAAAAGGAAGAATTCCGTTCTCTTAAGGTTGTAGTCACCATTAGGGACCCAATCTAAAACTACCTCCTCCCTCAGATTTTGCACCCTTAACAGGTCCCGAAGTATACGGCGTCTCTCTCTAATTCTTGCTTGAACTTGAATCTCTCCCTCCTTCTCTCCCCTCTCCCTTCCTTCCTCTCTCTCTCTCTCTCTCTCTCTCTCTCTCTCTCTCTGCCCGGCAGATGTCAGTGTAGCCTAGGACTCGCGACCACAACGGGCTGGGTTGGAAGGAAGCTTCCAATTCCACCCCCCCCCCCGCCCCGACTTTGCTCCCCTCCTCCCCCTGCCCCCCCTGCCCCAAATCCCCCTCCCTTCTCCTCCTTCTCCTTTCCCCTTCTTCCATTGCCTGTCACCGACTAGCTACAGACGGAGGAGGAGGAAGAGGAGGAAGAGGAGGAGGAGGAAGAGAAGGAGGAGGAAGAGGAGGAGGAGGAGGAGAGACTGGGAATGAGTTGGAGACAGACACAGCCCTCCGCGCACACAGATACGCTGCTGGAGACAGACAGGGGGAGGCGGCGGCGGCGGCAGGAGGAGGAAGAGGAGGAAGAGGAGGAAGAAGAGGAGGAGGAGGAGAAAGAGAGGAGGAAGAGGAGAGGAGAAGGAAAGGAGGAGGAGGAAGAGCAGGAGGTAGGACACTTTCTATTAGCAGAGGCAGCAGCAGCGGCACCCTCCCTCCGCCACCTTCCCCGACCCCTTTCCCGCATCTCCCCCGCCTCCCTTTCCCCAGCCCGGGGAGGGGGTTGCTGCTGCAGTCAGGGGCAGCTGCGGGGCTCCGGGAAGGAGGCAAGTGCCGCCACTGCCGCGTTGGTTCTCCCTTCCTCCTTCCTTCCCTCCCTCCCTCCTTCTCTCCTTCTCCGCTGCTCTCTTGCTCCGGAGTTCCCGCCGGGGTGTCAGGAGTGGAGATGCAGCTTCTGCGGCCGCAGCTCCAAAGCCGGGGCCGGGGAATCCCGGAGAGCCGGGGAGGAGCCGCAGTCCCCGCCGCCGCCGCCGCCGCCAGACAGACTGAAAGTCCCTGGGAAAGTGAAAGGGGGAGGGGGAGGGAGGCCCAAGTTTAAGGTCTCCGACTCTTAAAGAGACAAGACACTTCAGTCTCAGTGCGTCCCCAGCGGTCAGCCCCGGCCCTCGGGCCCTTCTACGCCTCTTCTCTGGGTTTGCACGCCCCGGGGGCATCTCTCCCAGAGCACCAGCCTTTGGGTCGGGCCGGGAAGTCTGCAGCTCCAGCGCGGCCCCCTCTTGCCTGTCTGGCCCGGGCTGAGTCTGTCTGCAGCCCTCCCCTCTCCACTTCCCTGCCTCCGTCTCCCCACCGGTACTCGGTCCTTAAGAGGGAGGGGGCGGCTGCAGGTGAGTGAGGCTGAGAGCTCCCTCGGGGGAGCTGGGACTGTAGGTGTCTGGGTAGGGCTCAGACGTCTGGCCCCAAGTTCAGCCAGCGCGTCCAACCGGAGTGGGGGTGGGAAATAGGAACAGGACGACACTGGGAACTGATCAAGAGGACATCCAGGAGGATTGAGCTGGACCTAGGGGAACTTCCAAGGGTCTGGGTGGGGTAGGGGCTTGGAATCGGGTAGGAGTAGAACGGAGTCGCCACCGCCGCCCTTCCTGTGCTCAGTCCACGAGTCCTCTTTCCCTAGAGACTGGAAGTGCATACAGTATGTCTGGTTGTCTGTGCTACGGGGTGGGGATCGGCTTGACCGGGATGGTGCGGGAGTGGAGGAAGGTGCTTTCGGGTCGTGGGGTTTTCCCCAACCCAGACGCAGAGGTGAATGGGCTTTCCATCTTACGATCCCAAACACTGCAAGCCGTTCCCCCCCTCTCTCCCCCGGTCTGTTGAGCATCGTTGTTATTGCAGAAAATTATTCTTCCTACCATTACTCCAGATAATTAGTCGGTTCCCATTGTACAGTGTCTGGTATCTCTCTTATAAAACACCGTGTGCTTTTTAAACTGCAGTGGCAAGAGTTAATTTTGCATACCACAGAATGCAGCTGCGGTAGCTGGAGCCGAGAGTTCGTCCGGCTGTAGCCCCAGGTAGACCAACTCTAGTCGGCTGTGATTTTGGCTGTAGGGAAAGCCCTGAATATCAAGAACCATGCAGAGAACTTTTTTTCTGGGGAAAAATGAGGAAGGTGAGAGAGCTATCTGAAAGGCACCCACATGCAAACACAGAACCCAACCCTAATCAACCACAAAACAAACCCAGTTTATATTCGCAGATACTGTCCTTATGGTTATCTTAGCTCAAATCTAGGTTTGTCTGACCGGTCTTATCTACTATTGATCAGTTTTGCATCAATTGGTGTAAACAAGGTCACCCAAGCTCATTGCGCTGACTGGGAGGTCTGTTATACCTTATGTTAGGCTGTTATTACACTTAATCTGTGTTTTGTCGAGGAGATTTAGGGGAAACCAGCATGCTGAATTTCTCTTTGACCCTCATCCTGGAACAAACAGGAAACAATGAGTTTCCAACCAAAAATCAAAGAATTTCCCTTTGTTTTGAGGTTGGATATTGGATATCTGCGAAGTGGCGTTTCTAGAGACTTTTAAACAGTAATTTATTAATGTCTGAGGTTTATTTATAAGGTTTCTTCTGTAGGTAAGATCAGTGATGATTGTGAAGGACAACGGAGCTCTTTGGCTTAATGTGTGATATGGTAGCAGAAAGGCATTTATCTATTTAGAATCTTTCTTAACTGGGGAAAAAAGGTAGCATTCTTTGTTTGGCAGAAAACACCTCTACAAACTCAAACTTTTGCAGGAATAGATTCTCCATTAGAATGAAGGGACTGTGGTGATGGGACGAACATATCCAGCAGACATGTAAATCAGCGTCCTGTTTCCCAGACTACCGGGCTTGCACCTTTCAACAGGAAAGCAAAGCAGAGGACCTTTGTCAGCCCACCCCTTCAAGGCAGGCACAGCTTCAGGGAAGGCTGACTGGTTGTTACACAGTGATAGTCTGGGCGGCCAATCCATTTCATGTTTGTTTTATTTCTTTTAAACAAATATAATATGTTTCTTAAAGAGCCTTTTAGTTTGGGAAAATGTCATGTTTTTTTTTTTTTGTTCCTCAATTGATTTTCTTCATTCCTATTTTAACTTCTTCTTAATCTGAAACAGTGATTCTCTAATGATTTAGGATTTCTTCATTCATTCATTCCACAGATATATATTAAATGCCTATTATGTGCAAGACATTGTTCTAGTTGAAATGTGATGTTGATATTCCTTAGGAGATATTAGTAATTAACTGAGTTAGAGATAAGTTGCCATAATGAACAGTGCTAGCCCATAAAAATATGCAGATTCTAATGCTTTTCCTTGAGGGTAATGATGGGGAATTTCCTTTTTAAATGGTGCCTATTGCTAGGCCAACTAACATTAGGAGAAATATTCTTCATATCTATATCTGTTTTAGTGCTTCAGCACCGAGTATTAAGTTACTCTGAATAGTCTACTAAGTGTATTCTGAAGAAACTTTAATTGTACAGTACATGTTCAGTTCTCTCTCTCTCTCTCACCCTCTCTGTCTCTCATCACCTCTGTCTCTCTGCCTCTCTGTGTCTCTGTCTCTCACCATCTTTGTCTCTGTTTCTGTCTCTGTCTTTCTGTCTCTCTATCTCTGTCTCTTACCACCTCTATCTCTGTCTCTGTTTCTATCTCTCTCTGTCTCTCTCACCACCTCTCTCTCTGTTTCTGTGTCTTTCTTTCTATCTCTCTGTCTCTATCTCTCTTTTTCTTTCTGTATATATACATATCATCATCCATAACTACAATGTTTATTTCAGAGTATTAGCCTATAAATCTGCCTCAGTGCCTCAGATCTGGCACAAGAGGTTTTATTTTTCTTCTTTTTTTGAATAACATCAAGAACATGGAATGTATAGCTATTCTATATGCATACATATACATATTTCTACATTAATATATAGTTTGGTGGGATTTTGGGTGGGAGAAGGAAGGATCTGGACCTGTGTTGTCTTTGACATGTGGAACTTCTGGTATAGAAATCTCTTCCCTTGATTCAGATAATAGTAGTATTGTAATAATAACAAATATAATAAAGTCATCACTTCCACATTGTGAGAGTTAGGGGTACAGTACCCCTGAGATCTGGAAAATTCATGTAAATTTTTGGGCTTCGTTTCATATGAGAGAAGTTAGAATTATTATGATATTAAAAGATAAAAATAAGTTGATACACACTCATCCATATATTTTATGCATTTCTAAGTTTCTAAACTTTTTCTATACCTTTTGTTGGCCTCTTTATGTCATCTGTGATTTTTGCAAAATTGCTCCCAAATTCTCATTTAATTTCTCATGCCAATCTGAGTTGTATCTAAACTTTTATGGGGAAAGTTGTGATGTGGAAAATATAATTAGAGTGCTAGAGAATAGACTGCTGACTTGATTGATAATAGAGACATGTGGGTAAGAAAACTTCCATTACCAATGCAGTTCTGCTCCTCTGTAATTTATGGATTAAGAGAGTGGCCTATAGTACTAAGAGGTTAAGTAACTTGCCTAGTGTCAAATAGCCTAAATGTAAAAAATAGGGTTTGAATCCACATCTTTCTGGCTTTGAGACCAACTTTCTAGTTACTATGCCATGTTGCTCATCATAATAATAATAATAACAACGCTCACATGGTGCTATAGGGTTTATAAACTCCATCTTATCTATGGTTTCATTTGTTCCTCACAATAACCTTTTGAGGTGGGTACTATTATGATGGGCAACTCCTCTATAACTTAGAATCTTGGATAATTGTCAAGAACTCTGTGCTTATTAGTTAATAGTGCTTATCACACAGTAATATTTGGTCTTTAGCACCGCAGTATTTGTTGATGTATTTCAAGAAGAGCAATGAATTTTAAGATTTGGGGGAAGGTGGGAATGGAACCTTGTTGACCTAACAACTGCTTAATCTTACAGTAGCTTGCTGGTCTTAACATTGAACACTTTGACTGAAGAATACATTTGAGAATATACAAATTGTAAAGACTGAAATTTCTTCTTAGGGTTTTAGCTTTCCTTACTTCTTGTGTTTTTTAATCTGCAGTAACCCTTGGAAGAGTTATCCCATCATGGGAAGTGTGTGTGTGTGTGTGTGTGTGTGTGTGTGTGTGTGTGTATGTGTATGTTTGCATTTTGCTTTTGGGAAGTCACTCTGTTCCTAGTAGTCTTTTAGTGTTCTATTCCTCTCTGTCTCTCTACCTCCTTTTCTTTCTTTTTCTCTTCTTCCCATTTTCTTTCGTATCTTCTCTCTCTGTGTCTCAGTCTTTGTCTCTCTGTGTTTGCTTCTGTCTCTGTTCTCTCTTTCCCTTTTTTCCCTCTCTTCTTCTTTTCCCTCCCTTCCCTCTTCTGGGGCTCAGTTTGTATAACCAGAGTCTTATGGTGGAACCCAGCCAGTGCCAGCTGTTGACTAAAGGATCTGGTGCCAATTTGTTGGTGCATCATTTGAGAATCACCCCCTCCCTTTCCAGCATAGACATACATACATAGGTAAATATTTATTTATCTCTTACTGCAGACAGTATCTAAGAATAGTTTTCTTTCTTGGCATGTTGAGACCAAGGACCAAGTCTGCTGAAGTGTTTACAGTTTCTGACCTCGATTAGTAGCCTAGGCTCCTGAAACCTGACATGACAGCATTCTGATTGGGGGGGGGGGGAAGGTAATGTTTCACTGAATGGGCTCTTGGGGTGGCAAGTTCCCCATTCAACAGGCAGATTTATAGAAGTGAATGTGACTTCTTCATTCCCTGGTAATCTCTAATCTAAATTAGAAACATAGGCATAAAATCATAGGATTGAGAGGTGGAAGGATCTCTAGAGATTCTCTTATCCAATTATTTTATAAATGACAAACTGAGACCCTGAGCTTGTCCAGGCTTACTAGGTACAAGAGATTGGGTTTAAATACAGGTCCTCTGACTCCAGAACTAGTGTTCTTTTTACTACCTCATGAAGAAAGTACTTTAATTGTTGATATATGTATATATATGTATATATATATATATATGTATATGTAGAGGCTTATATGCCAATAAGTAATCAGCAAGTTGATTGATTTATCCTATGGAACATAAAGCTTATTTTAAAGAGCTTTGGTGAAAATATTTTTCAAATTTTGACCTGATCAAAGGTTTCTGATGACCTTTGCATCTTTCTCCTTTTTTCCTGACTAAATATCTAATCCCTATGTCATCTTTTGCATAGCAAGGCCTCTTCACATTCCCCCTAGTCTCACTCCACATATATATTAGAAAGGATAACATTAAAGAAATAACACTAGTTTTAATCTGAGAATTAACCCCCCACCATGTTCCTGTAGTACTAATAGGTATTATATATAAACACTAATTTGTTGAAGATGTAAATATGATCCTCTGATTTCTTTTCTTTATTTTTTTTTAGCCCTCTGAAAATTCCCACTGGAAACCCCTGATGTCCTGGAACATAAAATCATAATTAGAGTTTCTACCTCCAAGGGCTGTGAGTGTATCTAGAAATATATCTTGACCTATATTGGGGGTGTGTATGTAAGCTGAATGTAGGTTTTAAAATAGGAATGTAGAGACTGTGCCCATCATCATAGGAAAATTTCAGCAGTAAGGCCTGCTTCTGCCTAGCTAGATATTTTTTCTTAGCGTTGTTCACTTCGTTGTTAGGCAACAAAAGGAAACAAGTAGGCACCTGTACTATTAATTACCAGAGAAATATTGTGGTGGGTTCATATTTCCAATTAATATGTTTCTACCCAGAGAGTAGCAGGATTTGAAAACCGTATTTGTGTTGCAGCATATCCATGTAGTATATGTATGGATTGCTTTTCTTTGAAATCCTATTAAAAATGGTTCTTTGGCTTTTTAAGCTGTTTTTCTGAGGACTTTTCTTTCCACTGAGCTTGTTTTCCAGATAGGTCTTGGAAATTACGAAGTCCATAGCTATAATTTCTCTCTTGATTGGCAGCTAAGAGCTTTCCCGGACAAAAATAAGGCTGCACTGTGCCAAATGGTTGACTTTTCTAGAATAAAAACTCTAAAGGGTATGCGAAAAGTCCTCTGGTTAATATATTGGCATTCCCAGAACCCACTAAAACTCCGGCAGGCTGCCAGACACCACTTAATGAGGATGCAGAATGTCTGGCACAAATCCGCATGAGCAGAAATGGGGGTGGGTGGGAAGCTATACATCCACACCCTTTATTAATTTTTAATGACTCTACTTTTGTTTTGTAGTTTTTCAGTGTACCCCCCATCACTAGCCCCCACCATGGATTTATTTCCTTAAGATTGGGAAGCACGGTTTTAGGGAGGGAAATTGAAACCCCTAAGATTTAAGAATGACCTTTTCTGTTTTTGTGATCCTTTTGTTATTATGTTTTTGGTTGGTGGGAGAAGAGAAAAAAGGGAGATGACAGCTATTTTATGATGCTTTATTGTGTGCTAGAAAAGAAAAGCATTTAAGAAACTTTAAGTTTGTCAGACAGTTTATATGACAGTGCAAGTTGGTGCTTGCCAAGCTCCAGACAGATTGTTAATGTTACATGACAGGGATAAATAAATTACTGCTGTCTGAGACACGCACCCGCTGCAACCCCCGGTGCAGCTCTGTCTGCTACTAAGGAGGGAACCCAAGGTAGGTATGTAGAGCTTCATGGCTGAGCTTCTGCTCACTAGCTGGAATTCAATGACTCAATTCAGAAATGAAAAGGGTGTGTTCTTTTTTCCCCTCCTTCCTTCCTTCCTTCCTTCCTTCCTTCCTTCCTTCCTTCCTTCCTTCCTTCCTTCCTTCCTTCCTTCCTTCCTTCCTTCCTTCCTTCCTTCCTTCCTTCCTTCCTTCCTTCCTTCCTTCCTTCCTTCCTTCCTTCCTTCCTTCCTTCCTTCCTTCCTTCCTTCCCCTTCTCTCCCTTTCACTCTCCCTCTCTTTCCCTTTCACTCTCCCTTTCTCTCCCTCTCTTTCTCTCTCTCCCTCTCTTTCTTTCCCTCTTTCTCTCTCTTTCTCCCTTTCTTCCTTCCTCTCCATTCCTCTCCTCCTTCCTCTCCTCTTCTCTACTCTTCTGCTTTGCTTCTGAGTACAATAACATACATAGCAATCCTATGTTTTTTATTTTCTCAGACTTTCTAGGTCTTAAAACCAAGTGCCCTTTCTTCCACTTTTACTGTTTCTTTCTCTGCTCTCACATTCCCCTATTCTTTTTCTCTTTCCTCTCCCTTCATCTCCTTGGCTTGTAGGTAAAGTTTTCCCCAGAAGACCTTTCCCAGATAAAACTAAACTTTGTTCTTAGCTCGGGGCCCAAGATTTCACCAAGGCCAGGTTCAAACTGTTTACTATAATATTTCTACAGGTGCAGACACTGACTATGAAATGGTCTGAGATAAGTGGGTGAGCAGTGTTGGGCCTGGCACTCCTTGGGTAAAATGTACTTTCATCTCAGGCAATCTGGGTGCTTAGCTGGCAAGGTATCAGAGGCAATGAATTTAATGGTCTCATTCCACTTGTTAGTGGACACTCTGTCCACATTATAGAGCCACCTCATTAAGTTGAACCTTTGCCAAGTGATTAGCCATTATCTCTGTAGGAACGACTCAGGACTGGGAGCAGTAACAGTGATGTTTAAGATCAAAAATTGATATATGTGAGCAAAATGTTCTCCAAAATTGTGTACCAGCTCAGGCACAATGTTCTACATTAAACTCTTTTTGATCTTCCCAATTGCTCTCCCACTCAAATTACCTTATATTTATTTTCTGTGTATATGTATATATTCATCAATTTTATATTTATGTTGTATGTACTATCATATGTATTTGTCTCCCCATGAGAATATAAGCTCATTGTGAGTAGACTTTGTTCCATTTTTGGTACTTGAATTCCCCAGCATATAGTTGCTGCTCAATAAATACTTGTTGGTTGATTATTGATACTTGACAAAATTTTTTTTAATTGTCTTTAGCACCCAACCTGCCCTAAGAGAAAAAAAACCCAACCATGAGTAAATGAAAAAAAAAAAAAACACCCACAAAATCACAAACAAACAGACATGTAAGGCTTAGGGTCAATTTCATTGTCACAATGCCCATTTAACTTCCTATCCTTTTAGCTTTTTTTCAAACAGCAAATTTCCTAAAGCTTCAGCTTGAACAACTAATTGATTTTGGTTTACATCAAGTATTGTTCATTTACTCTAGAGAAGTAGTATGTAGTTGATGAAGTAAAAAGTAAATTTGTTTTGCATTGTCTATATCATGAAGGTCTCCTCCCAGTCCTTTCAGGAATTGAGATAAGCAGAGTCATAGCTAGGAATTGTTGTACCTGGGACCATAGGAAAGAGACAGAATTCTGGGCATGTCTTAAGTTATGGGAGCTCTCACTAAAGGAAAGATTTCCAGAGAAGACTATATTTCCTGGAATACCTCAATGTTTCTATGCAACTGAAGGACTAGAACCATTTCTTTTTAGAGGGGGTTGGTAGCAGTCTTAGTAAATAAAGAGAAATGAAGTTCATTAAGTCAGTGACTTCTAAATTTGGTTGCTCTACCCTAGGTAAGCTCTAGGAGCAAGTGCTTCTCTATAAGAGGACTATTTTCTAAGGCAGGACCCAAAGAGAGAAAGGAAGTAGGTAATTGTCTGGATCACTCCTTGAATGATAAGAGCAGAAAAATGACTTGGCCAGAACCAGTTAGCCCATCATTTTGTTATGGACTTTCAATGAATCCTAGTTGAGTAAATGGCAAACATATTGTGTATAGTTTTCTTGTCAGTCAGGTGATATAAATCCTCTACATTTCTTTCTTTGTATTAGTATTCCTCTCATTTCCTCTTCTACTCATTTCAGCTGTATTCTTGGTATTTTTTCCTTCTTTCTTCTTGCTATGCTTCATTTTTCTCTTCTTCTTCTTCTCATGCCTCCATTCTGTACTTGCCTATCCTCCAGTCTTGCCTCCTTCTTTTTATTTTCTCTGCCCATATTTGCCCTCATTGCCTCTGGTGAGATCCTCAACTTGGGAAAGGGAGCTACTGAAGCTCCAAGATTAAGGACTCTATGTACCTTGTTTGTCTATATTTTCCTCCGCACCTTGAACAGTGCCTTGATCAATGACAGCTATGACTTGGATAGCATTGGTAGCTTCATCTTGAATGCCCCTTGAGGGCTTTGATAGAGAGCCTGAATATAAATCTGAACTGCTGGCATTCTTGCTATAGGCTTCATTTTCACTTTTCAGTAAGTCAGACACGTAAATATTTTAAAGACATTGTCTAATTTGTCCGTGGTGTCTTTTAAAGGCAGTTAGGCAGAATTTGTTATTACCTCCTTTTTATGAAGAATATAGTTCAGCCATGAGGTTTACAGTGATTTGCCAGAGGTCAAGGAATGAGTTAGAGACTAATTCTCCATACATTTAGGTTCCAGTTATCTAGAAAAACCCAGGATGTCTAAATGCATGGAAAAAAATACCTTTTTTGTTTTACTTTATGAGTGATTAAAAACATGAAATCATTTCTTAAGTTTCTTGAAGATTCAACATGTTTGTTCCAGGAAAGGTCATGCCAGCCAACCCAAATAAGTTTCTCCCTTGTACATAGCACATCATAGCCTGGATAATACATATGGGATATCCAAAATATTACGGGGCTTAGAATGTAAGTAAGCTCTTTGTGAGTAGACATTGTTCCATTCTTTAAACTTGAGTTCTCCAGTATATAGGTAGTGCTTATTAACTGATTATCAATACTTGATGAAATTTTGTTTAATTGTGCATCTTCTCTCCTGTTCTTTTTTGAGGTAATGTTTTGAAAGGAAAGAAGGTACCTTAGGAAGAACATAAAATTTAGGGTAAAACAAAGTCAAATACTGCTTCTTCTACATATTACCCGTATAATTTTGGGCAAGTCATTTCCCCTTCTCTATGCTTCAGTTTCCTTAGTTAACAAGATAATGGAGTTTGATTTCATCAGAGTTATTTGAACCTATATTTTTAAGAATGGGGAGATACAATGGGCATGTTTGGTTGGACTTGAAACATATTCTCCGGTAGAGTCTTAAAACTGTTTCCATGCTAGTGGTTTTACAGAATTACCTCCTTCCCCAATTATTTTGTATTTAACTATATTATGTATATATGTATTTTTTAAATTTATAATTTTGCTGTCTTTATATACTTGTATCCCTATTAGAATGTAAGCTCATCATGAGTAGAGATTGTTTATTAATATCCCTTCTGTTTCTGAATCTATAATCATGTAATATGTGATATATAAAGTAATCATGTTTTATATATGTTCATATATATAATATGTATATATATATAAACATATTTATGGAGATAATAATAATGCCTTATATTTGTTTATTGTACTTTGAGTTATGGATAAATAGAGTTTTAGATTTAGAATTAGAAGGAACCTTAAAAACCATATAATATAACCTTCCCTCCTTTTAAACAATTGAACAATTGAATAAATAAATAAACCATAAATTAACCATGTCCATGTTCTTTGAGGGTATCACTTCATTGGATAGCATGCTTCATTATCAATCCTATGAAGCTGTAATTAGACATTGTATAGATCAAGTTTACTTTAGGTCTGACAGTAAGTGGAAATGTTGGAATTTGTCCCCAAGTCTTGTAACTTCAAATCCAGCTTTCATTCTACTGTGCTTATTATGCTCTCTGAAAATCTTAAGAAAAAGATAGGGAAGGTATTATTATTATCATTTTAGAAAACTAATGTCCAGAGCAGAGAGATGAAGCAATTTTTCTCAGTCACTTAGTGATAGGTTTGGGTCTACAACCCAGATCTCCTAATAATATTACAATATTCTTTCACTTGCCTTCCTCCCATATATGCTATTTATGATTCTGTGAAATTTTAGAAAGAAATTTTAGGACCCTATCTAAGTGTGTTTTAAGGTCTAAGGAGCCCATTGCAGCTCCAATGTTATTTTTTTAAAGAGTAATATTTATTTTTGACATTTGTTTTTAAAAATTTTGAGTTCCAAATTCTCTTCCTTCCTCCTGCTTCTTCTCATCATATTGAGAAGACAAGTAATATATCAATTAGATATGTGAATTCATGCAACACATTTCTATATTAGCCATATTGCAAAATACCTCAACTCTCCCCCCCAAAAAAACCCCCCAAAAGCAAACAAAAAAGCAAAAAAAAAGGAGGAAAAATATGTTTCAATCTGCATTTAGAGTTCATTAGCTCTCTCTCTAAAGGTGGATAGTATTTTTCATCCCGAATTTAACCTTGGATTTACCTTGGATCATTGTGTTGATGAGTATCTAAGTCTTTCACAATTGATCATTGCTGCAATATTGCTCTTAGTGTAGATATTGCTCTCCTGTTTTTGTTCACTTCACTTTGCCTTAGTTCACACAAGTCTTGCCAGGTTTTTATGAAATTATTCTGCTTATCTTATAGTATGATAGTATTCCATCATACACCACAAATTGTTCAGCCATTCCTCAACTGATAGGCATTCCCTCAATTTCCTACTTTTTTGCCACCATGAAGAGAGCAGTTCACCTGTTCTTAAAGATGTAAGTTCAAATATCTTTGATTGAAATAAGAGATTGAGAGAGTTTTGTCTTTATTAATTATGCTAAGGTTTTGTTATAAAGAATAATTAGTGAGGGTTGTAAATAGCTGGGTTTATTTACATGGGTTTGTAAGCTTAGAGTTAGTTATTCTTGACTAATTTAATCAACAAACATTTATTAAATGACTGCTACAGGCTTGGAACAGTTCTGGAAATGCAAAAAACATGGATAATAATAATATGAAAACATCCCCTGCCCTTAGGAAGCTTATATATTGATGGGAGAGGAAAGGATATTTCCTTCTTTTTTATTATCTCCTCATATCGAATCAGTTTGCAGATCCTGCTGATTCTATATATTTTTTGTTTTTTGTTTTTTTTCCCTTTTTTAAAATGAATTTTATAATTATAACATTCTATATTGATAGCATCTTTTTATACCAGCCACCTCTTTTTTCTTTTTTCCTTTACACAATTACTTGAGTTCAGATCTTCATCTTCACCAATCTGGAGGATGTGAAGAGCCTCTTAATTGTTTCCCTGCAACTCCCTTCTCCAAACAAGATTTCACATGGTTACAAAAATAATCCTCCTAAATTTCAAGCTGACAATGTTGTTCCCATTCCCAAAATCTTCCATGAGTCCCTATTGCTGCTAAGATAAAATATAAACTCCTTGGCCAGACATTAAAGGTGTTGTACAATCTGGCTCCATTCTGTCTTTCCAGCCTTATATCATATCACCCCCTCTGTACACAGTTTACATGCCAGCAAAACTGGACCACTTGCTATTCCTTGAATTCAACATGCTGTCTCTGAATTAGCTCCTCATCTCTGCTTTTCAGCACATGTTCTTTTCCTTTTTGATCAACTCATGGACTCCATACTTAGTAAAAAAAATTCTGTATCCTTCCCTATGACATTGTTTTTTCCCATCCTCAAATTTTCCCAGAATATGAGGTCAGTAAAATAAAAACTCTGGGTGGGTCTACTGTTCTGAAAGGACTTTTTGAGAATAGGTTCTCTAATGTATTGGGCATCCATCATTCCCGAACTCACCTCTGTAGATAGGTTTATCACCAAACATTTTTGTGGTATATTGCAACTTTTTTTTTTTTTTGGTCATGATTACTCACAAAGACCATCTTCCAAAATATGGAGAGCTTGCAATTTATAGTGGGGAGAGCACATTATTCTATTTATTCCATTCACTTAGTCACCACACCATCTCTCTCATTTAAACTTACAAATTGATCTCCTTCCTTCCAGTCTCTTTCCTCTATAATGAATCTTCCACACAGCAGCCATGGTAATATTCCTAAAGTATTAGTTGGACCATGTCACTCTCTCTGTTTAAGAACCTTCAGAGTCTCCTTACTAAATCTAAGATAAAATACAAGTTCTTCAGCTTGGAATTTAAAGCCTTTCACAGACTGGATTTCAAGATTTATTTCATTATCCTTCTTGTCAGTCACTCTATGTTTGAGTTAAACTAACCTATTTCCTGGACTCTGAATTCTATCTCCCATTTCAGGGCCTGAGGTATACTGCCCTTTACATATAATTCAGAATTGTTTTTTACAGAATGTAGATCGTGATTTTTTCTTGTGCAGTATGATGAATATGGAAATATGTTTAGAAGAATTGTACATGGTTAAACTATATTGGATTACTTGCTGTTTTGGGGAGGAAGAAAGGGGAAAGAGAGAGAGACAATTTTGGAACACAAAATTTTGCTAAGATGAATGTTAAAAACTATCTTTGTGTGCATCTGGAAAAAGAAAATATTAAAAAGAAAATAAAAAGAATGCTAGATTAGTTATTTGAATGTATCTAGAAAAATAAAATACTATTAAAATAAAATAAAAAAGAATGTTAAATCAGTGCACAACTCTACCAATAGTGATTAATATCCCAATTTTTCCACTTCTCCGGTATTTGTCATTTTCCTTTTGTATCATATAAGTAAATTTGATAGGTTTGAGGTGGTATCACAGAATTGTTTGAATTTGCATTTCTCCACTTAATAGTGATTTAGATATTTTTTCATGTGATTATTGATAACTTTGGTTTCTTCTGAAAATTTCCTGTTCTTATCCTTTTACTATATTTCAATATTCAATAGAAATGGCTCCTATTTTTTAAAAATAAATTTTGTTTAGTTCCCTGTATATGTGAGAAATGAGACCTTTATCAGTGAAATTTGCAGTTATTTCCTCCCAGTTTCCAGATTTCTTTCTAATTTTGGCTTTATTAGTTTGATTTCAGCAAAAACATTTTAATTTCATATAATCAAAATTATTTTACTTCCCATAATCCCTTCTGTCTCTTGTTTGGTCACAAACTCTTCCCTCATTCATAGATCTGACAGGTATGTTTTTCTATGCTCTCCTAATGTATTTATAATATCACTAAGCCTTTATGTCTAAATCATGTACCAATTTTGCCCTTATCTCAGTATACAGTGTGAGATGTTGTTGGTCTATGCCTAGTTTATGCTGAATTGCTTTCCAGTTTTTCTAACATTTTTTGTCAAATGCTGAGTTCTTCCTCTAAAACCTAGGATCTGTGGATTTGTCAAATACTAGTTTACCATGTTATTTACTACTATATATTGTATCTATCTATTCCGTTGATCTATCATTCTGTTTCTTAGCTAGTATCAGATTGTCTCCCATGATTACTATTTTGTAATTTGCCTTCCTTACTCATTTTTTTCATTGATTCCCTGGACATTTCAGATCTTTTGTTCTTTCTAGATTAATTTTATTACTATTCATGGCACTTGATAAACAAATTAATTTAGGAAGAATTGCCATTTTTGTTGATTTGGTCTACTCACCAGCAATGAATATTTCTTTAGTTGGTTCAATCTGTCTTCATCTGTGTGAAAAAAATTTTTTTGTTTTGTTTTTTTGTAGTTGTGTTCATATAATCCCTGGGTTTATTTTGGCAGGCAGACTCCTAAGTAGTTTATATTGTCTGCAGTTGCTTTAAATGGAGTTTCTCTTTTTATCTCTTCCTACTGGGGTTTGTTGGTAGTATATAGTAATGTTGATGATTTATGTGGGTTTATTTTATATCCTACAACTTTGTTGAAGTTGTTAATTGTTTCAACTAGTTTTTTTTCTAAGTCAAAGGACAAAGTTTATTTGTAATTGTAACACCAATTGAAACAGACTTAAGTTCCAAAAGGACTTAGCCTCAACTAGTTTTTTAGTGAATTCTCTAGTATTCTCTAAGTGTCATCTCATCTGCAAAGAGTGATCGTTTTATTTCCTCTTTGTCGATTCTAATTCTTTCAATTTCTTTTTCTTTTCCTAATTACTATAGCTAGCATTTCTGATACAATAATGAATAATAGCTCTCCCTCCTTGGCCCTTAAGGTGAAAATTAAAATGAGTTTTTGTTACTATTATTTAATAGTATTGAATAATACTTCTTTGGCTCATCCCATAAATATTGGTATATTGTCTCATTGTTCTCTTTCTCTTTAATAAAATTATTGATTGTTTCTATCATTTGTTCTTTAATGTACTCATCACTAGTGTAATAGTGAACATCCTTGCTTCATTCCTAATCTTATTGGGAAGGCTTCACATTAATCTCTATTGTAGATAATGCTTGTTTTTAGTTTTAGACAGATACTACTTATCTATTTAAGAAAGGCTCCATTGATTCTTATGCTTTCTAAGTTTTTAGGAGAAGTGGGTGTTGTAATTTATTTTCTGATAAAATTTCTGATAAAATAACATTGATAAAATAATGTGATTTTTGTTATTATAACTGATATGGCCAGTTATACTAATAGTTTTCCTTAATATTGAACCAGCTCTGTATTCCTGGTATAAAACCCACCTGACATAATTTTTGTGATATATTGCTATAATCTTTCTGATAGTATTTTATTTAAAATTTTTGCATCAATATTCATTAAGGAAATTAGTCTATAACTTTCTCTGTTTTTGTTTTCCTTAGTTTAGGCATCAAAAGCATATTTTGTGTCATAAAATAAATTTGGTAGGACTCCTTCTTTATCTATTTTTGCAAATAGTTTATATAGTGTTGAGAGTAATTGTTTCTTAAGTGTATGGTAGAATTCACTTGTGAATTCATCTGGTCCTGTGGAGTTTTTCTTAGAGAGTTCATTAATGATTTGTTCAATTCTTCTTCTAAATAGGATTATTTAAGTATTCTATTTCTTCTTCTGTTGATCTCGATGATCTACATTTTTATAAATATTTATCCATTTCACTAAGATTGTCAATTTTACTGGCACATAATTGAGCAAAATAACTCCTAAGAATTGTTTTAATTTCATATTAATTGGCAGTGCATTCCTCCCTTTTATTTTTGAGACTAGTAATTTGTTTTTCTTCTTCCTTTTTAAAAACCAAGTTATCCAGTGCTTTGCATATTTTATTATTATTTTCATAAAACCAGTTCCTAGTTTTATTTATAAATCCAATGATAATTTTTTCTTTCAATTTTATTTAACCTCTCCTTTTATTTTTAGGATTTTTATTTTGATGTTTAGTTGGTGATTTAAAATTTATTGCTTTTCTATGATTTTTTTAAAGATTTCTTTTTTAAGTTTTTTTTAAAGTTGTATGCCCAATTCATTGATCTTCTCTTTCACTCTCTTATTAATGTATGCATTTAGAGATATAAAATTTCCTTTAAATACTCTTTGGCTGCATTCCATAAATATTGGTATATTGTCTCATTGTTCTCCTTTTCTTTAATGAAATTATTGATTGTTTCTATCATTTGTTCTTTGATGTACTCATTCTTTATGATTAAAGTATATAGTATCCAGTAATTTTTAGTCTATACTTCTATGACCCTTTATTGAATATAATTTTTATTGCATTGTGATCAAAAAAGGATACATTTAATTTTTTTCTACATTTGGTTGTGATGTTTTCATGTCCTAAAACATGGCTAATTTTTGTCTAGGTGCCAAGTATGGCTGAAAAAAAGGCATATTCCTTTTTGTTTTCATTCAGCTTTTTCCAGTCATATCTAACTTTTATAAGATCCCATTTATCTTCTTGACTTCTTATTTTATGGTTAGATTTATCTAGCTCTGAGAGGGAAAAGTTGAGGGCCTTACTAGTATAATTTTACTGTCTGTTTTTTCCTGTAATTCATTTAACTTTTCCTTCAATAATTTAGATGCAATGCCATTTTATGGATATATGTTTGTATTAATATTACTTCATTATCTATGACTCCTTTTAGCAAATGTGGTTTCCCTGTTTATCTCTTTTAATTAGGTCTATTTTGCTTTTATTTTTTGAGGCAGTACCTCAGAGTTGTTTTAATTTTCATATCTCAATTAATAGTGACTCAGAGCATTTTTCTATATGACTGTAGACAGTTTTGGTTTCTTCTTCTGAAAACTACCTATTCATATCTTTTGACCATTTATCAGTTAGGGAATGGTTCTTATTTTTAAAATCTGACTTAGTTCCTTACATATTTGAGAAATGAGGTCTTTATCAGATCTTCCATTCCCTCTTGACTGAAAATAATACTTTCTACCCCAGAAGTGAATATAAGTAATAGAGTTGTCAAATAGCATCTGTTCCTCTGTCCAGTGTTAACTCAGGGGGTACTATGTAAAAATCTTTCTGACCAGTTTCCAGGTCCTCTTACCATCTCTGGCTCAAGAACTCAGGTGCTGCTGCTTGTATCACCATCACTTAGTCCTACCACTGGCATTGCATCCATGTGGGATCTGGGTCAGCCCCCTCCCCTATGTTACAGATCTCTCTTTTCAGCCTTCTTTGTTGTCTTAGACTGGAAGAATGTCTCCCTTTGAACATCTGTTGACTCTACCACTTCAGAATTTGATTTGAGGTGACATTTTTAAGTAGTTTGGTGTAGAATGTTGGGAGAGATTAGCTGAGAGCTTTCTCTACTTCACCATTTTGGTTCCCTACCCTCCCCACTTTGAAAGTCCCCGTGAACTTGTTTTTAAAGTAACTTTTTTGATAACAGCATTCAGTATAATTGATTTCCCTTGTAATCTTTTTTGTTTTATTTTTTGTATTTAAAAACATCATTCTGAACAATACATTGGCTTTGCTGACAAAGGGGTCAATGGCATACAAAGAGTTAGGAATCTCTTAGGTAACAGAATACTAACACTCTGAGATTAAAGACTGTTTGAAAAACTTCCCCTTGTATCCTTAGTACCTAGTACCTGTACCTTGCATGCAACTGACACTTAATAAATATTTGCTGAATTGGATAAAATATTTTTGTTGGATTTTTTTTCACTTCTCTAACTTTTGCTTCAATGGAGATACATCTGAAACCATTTCAGTGAAGTAAGGACTACTAGGAGAGCAAATCTTCAAACTTGTTGGATTTAAATAGCTTTAAGTGGTGATACCCTATTCTTTCACCCTATTAAATTTCCATTACTACTTTGTGAAATGGAGTTCTTCCTCCTTAGCCCTTAAGATGAAAATTAAAATGAGTTCTTGTTCCAAACATACTTTTTAATACTTGTTTAATGATAAAAATCCTAATGTTTCTGCTACCCAGAAACTTTTACCTTGCTCCCCTTTCCAAGGTTTGGAAAAGTCCAATCAAGTAATGTCCAAGCTGTTGTACATTAATGACCTACTTAGAATGTTGCTGAGTACAGATCAGTTGAGAAGGATGTAAAAGAATTATGTTTGGCATTTGTGAGTAACCCTGTTGAAAAGAATTTAGTTTTACCATGTTTAAATGGCAAAGCTTTGAGTGGTTAGCAACAGCTATAGTGGAGATGCTTCATAATTCTGGTTTTGGAAGGCTAGACCAACACTTCCCATAATTAAAGACAAACTATGCAGTTGACCCAACAGTGTGGAGTTGTTATATTGGGAATGTAAGTTGCCTTGGGTGTGCCTATGTCTGTGTAATAATAAACTACAGTATGATAGGAATTGTTTGTATTTTGCTTCCTGATTGAGGCCTTCCAGAAGTGAAATTGCTTAGTGAATTGCTTTGGACCATTTAAGATACACTACCCAGAGGCTCAGGATGTCCGTTGCTTGTTGATTCAGGGAAATGGCTCTGCCTTGTTGATTTTCCCTGATCTCTATTGGCCTTTAGGTCAGGCAATCTATTTCCTTCCATAGTTCAAGCTTAGGTATACCTGTTGAATGTTGTACATTTACTGCTTCAAATACAAAGCAAATTCCATTTTATCAAAAGCAGTCTTGTGGTTGCAAAGGCTTTATAAACATGAAGCATGTAGAAGACTACTAATGGAATTGGGATGGAATCCCAGAGGCTGAGAGGGTCTTGGGCACAGCTAATACAGTAATTGGTTTGATCAGTGGAGTTGTTCATCAGCAGAGAGTATATTTGGTCCAGGGCCATGAAAGAGGTGAAAATCTGACTTTCTATGCTTCTTTGTTGGGCCCATATTTTATTGCCTTGATTAATTTTGTGCAAGATTGGAGTATGCAATGGGTGCTGGTAGAGAGTTACATTAGGAAATCTCTGCCTATGTTGCTGGAAACTTGGCTTGAAGTTCTCTAGGTGATTGAAAATTCAGCTTGCTTAATTTCTCCTTGTGATTACTTTTGGCCGATGTATGCTGAGGTTGACAAACTTTTGTTTAGTTTGACTCCAGTGGATTTGGCAGGCTTTCCTTTAGCAAAGTGATAAAATGCCCAAATATTTTCCTAACAGGGAAAGAGGGCCTTGGGGGAAATAATAAATGTCTGTTTTCAAGAGTGGAGGTAATGTGTAGAATATGCAGACATGGGTGGTTTTTTGTTTTTGTTTTTGTTTTGTTTTGGTTTTTTTGCTACTTCAGTTATTAAGCTAAATTTTATGCTCTTTAAACAACAGAACAGTTCTCCAACTTTAAAGACCTAAATATAGGATGAAAAGTTCTTTCATTTCAAAATTAGAGGGCTTAGAAAGATCCAAATGTAGGCTTTTTCATAAGGATGAATACAGAACAATAGACTTAAAGAATTTTAGAGTTGGAAGGTACTTAGAAATCATCTATTCCAAGCTTCTTCTTTTACAAATGGAAGAAAAATAGAGCTGTAGAGATATACTTACTATCATACATTTGCCCAGAAGCAGAGTGGAGAACCTAGTACTCCTTATTTACAACAGAGTTGTTATTGGGTTCTTCATTATTTCATCTGTCATCTTCACTCACGTACTGGATACTGTTGTATTTAGTAGGTACTTTATACAACAGATTGGTTCCTGAAAAAAATTATGTAATTTGATTCTTCTAAAAATAAAATTCCATTTTTTAAACTCAAGAGGAAAGTTTGTTATCTAATGAAATTCTGAAGTGAATTTCTTTACAATGTCATAGGTACATAGGATCATAGACCCACTAGGGACAGTACCTGGCTCTTAGCTCTGTATCTTGCTCAAGCTCCGTTGGTTCCCTGTCACCTCTAGGATGAAATAGATAAAGGTCTGTTTTTTTATTCAAAGCCCTTTATAACCTGTCCTCCCTCCTCCTCACTTACTCTCTACTCTTACATGTTACGAACTATGATGTACTCTGAGATCCAGTACCAATAACCACTTTGTTCATCCTTGAATATAACTAGGCATTTTCACTGATTGTCTCTTATTCCTGAAATGTTCACCCTCCTCATCTCTACCTCCCAGCTTCTCCAACTTCCTTCATAAAAGTCCTAGTCAAAAATTCCACCTTCTGGAATAAGTCTTTCCTAATCTTCCCCTTAATGCTAATGTCTTCCCTCTGTTTTATTTGCAATTTATCCAGTATACATCTTATTTGTATGTAGCTGTTTGCAAATTGTTTCCCCATTAGGTTGGAAGCTCCTTGAGGATAGGAATTGTTTTTTGCCTTCCTTTGTATACTCACTGCTTAGCACACACTTCCAGGAACATAATGGGTGTTGAATAAATGTTTATTGTGGTACTATTTGGTCCTTTAGTGCCATTTGAGCTCACATATTGTCCTGACACTGAAGATACATTTTTAACAATTTTAAGTGTTATTGATAGTGATAACATGAAATGCTAATATGTGTCCTATGCTAATTCATGGAAATGATATTGCAAAAGTTTAAATTGATAGGCCCTCCTGCCTTCAGCACTAAAGTTTCAGATTTTGTTAATGCTCGGACACATTTAGTCTTAATAGGAGTGATAGGGTATGTACTCAAAAGGCATATTTAAATATGTATCACTTTCTAATGGCAAAACATAAGAGTAGAACAAAGCTTGTTTCACCACAGGTCTATTCCCTTTTTCCTGTCATAGATGATGACTAAATGCCATCTAATGTCAGTGGGGAAAAGATCAATAAACAAAACCATCCGTTATATACTATTTTCAAGTCAGAGAGGTTCTGGCTCATTTATAGGTCCTATTTGGATTTCACAGAGTACTGGGTTCAATATGGCTCTGTTGATTTTTATCTGAAAACTTTGGTATATCATTACTTCTCTGGACCTCAGTTACTTTATATATAAAATAGGGAAGTTGGACCAATCTTTCATCTCTCTGTGCTTTTGTATAATGCATAATTTTCATAAGCTTTACATCAAATTCAGATTTGTCAAACTTTTTAATGTCGTTAAAAAGGCCATATATGTGAATCACACTTACTATCTTTGAGACTTTTCACTTGTAATATTTTATTTCACATGCCCTTAATCAGGTAATAATGCTTTTATTAAAGAGACAAGTACATTTGAGAAAAGAAATATAGATAGATGCATAATTTTAAAATTTGATGATTATTCTTTCCCGCCATGTATACCAATTAGTAGTATGAGACTCAGATCTGATTTATGCTCCACAGATAAATTGGGAATTAGAAAAAGAAATTATATTTCTCTCTTTTGTGTCTATAACACAGGTTAGTCTATTGGAAGCAGTATGGCTTGTGGGCTAAGAAAAGCACCAGTTCAACAGAAATTTGAAGAAGGGTAATAAAGCATCTAGGAATCCAATTTAAAAGTATAAACAGTCCTCTCAATTAGTATAGTTAAGTCAAATTATGATGAACTTCTCAGGTTATAAGTCTGGAAAAGTAATCTTTAGAAGTTGAGATACAGCTTTAATGAAATGTGATATAAAAGTTGGGAACAATGGTTTTGAGATAGTATCTTGTCTGTCTCTCCAAAGAACATGGCTAGAACAGCTCCAAGAAGAATATCTGGGGACTGTTTCCTCTAAGGATCCTAGACAAATGCTTATTCTGCTTTTTTAAAGGCTAGGATGTTATGTGATGATGTATTTTGTTATCCATGTATTCTATGAATGTACAGGATATCTGTTGCTACAAAGTATAAGCCCTTGAAGGATAAAAAGGACCAGGTAATTTTTCATCTTCTGATGTCCATTGTCTAGCACAGGGCTTTGAATTGTTAGATGCTTTCTGAATGAATGTTTGTTGATTCAGTCTTGGTTGTTACTCAAGTGTGGAGGAATAGTGTACTTGAGCATGCTCCTTTCCCATGTTTCCTGGTAGTGGTTTGGACTTCTGTCCACAGGCTGCCTTAGGGGTGGAAGGGTTCCTTTTTCTTAATGGTGTTTTTGGATCTTGTTGGAATATTAGTTTGTCCAGCTTTTTGTAAGTTAATTCAAGTTCTAGTTCATCCCTTCCAGCAAAATAGTTTTCATTCCATTTAATGGCCCTTTGTCCCTAGTTGCATAATAGTGTATTTCAGATTTAACCTCTTACTTTTGGCTTCACTGACCAATGAACGAAACCTATTCAACAATTCCTAAGTGCTAGGTACTAGGGATACAAAACTAAACTAAACTAAACTAAACTAAACAGCTCCTGCCCTCAAGGAGCTTACATTCTAATGGGAAGGCAATATGTATGTTAACAGGTACATACAAAGTAGATGAAGTCCATGGAAAGTAACTTTAGAAAAGAATCACTCCCTTTTTACACAATGAGTCACAGTGTCAGAACTGGAAAGGACTTCAAAGGCAATTTAGTCTCTCCTTGTTCAGACAAAGAAACTGAAGTTGGAGGACATATTTGATTGCTCAAGGTCACATAGATGTTAAATGTCAGAGATGCATAGTTCCTGGCAAATTGTAGGCATTTCATGAATTTTGGTTCACTTATTGACTTGAAATGAGTAGGATGTGAACTCAGGGACTCTGATTCCAAGGGTGGTATTTTTCTTTTTTTTTTTCTTTTAGGCATTGGGGTTAAATGACTTGTCCAGGGTCATACAGCTA
This sequence comes from Sminthopsis crassicaudata, assembly GCF_048593235.1. Lineage (NCBI taxonomy): Eukaryota > Metazoa > Chordata > Mammalia > Dasyuromorphia > Dasyuridae > Sminthopsis > Sminthopsis crassicaudata. The sequence goes on along the minus strand of NC_133617.1, from coordinate 218,110,192 downwards.
GTAAGAGTCTAGGGCCAGATTTGAATTCAGGTACTCCCGACTTTAGAGTTGGTGCTTTAGCCATTGTGCCACCCAGTTGCCCCTAAAGGTTGATATTCTTTCCATTATACCAAACTGAATTACCTAGCCCTTCTCTCTTGGTTACTAAGTCTTATGATTTCCTTTTGTATTACAAGTAAAATTTTTTTACATGAACTTTCACATTTTTGTCACAATTTCTTGCTATCTCTCCTCCACAGACCTGGAAAGAGCTCCCTGAAACCCCCTCTCACTTTATCTTGTCATTTCCAGGGCTGTGTCCCCCCCTTTTTTTTTAGAATCTTAACTTCTTTTGAACAAATTGATGATATTAAAGTTGCCAGCCTGGCTATTTGGGAGGATGCTGGTGCTCTCCAATAACAGGGAAGTTTAGAAGAAGATAAGGTGTTGTTGTTTTTTTTAAAGCTGGTGAGCCTTGTTTTAGATGTTTGAATTTGAGTTTTGAAGTTTGAGTTTAAGATGCCTATGGGACAGCAAGTTCCAGATCTGTGTGTGTATACATACAAACATTTCAGGAGATAGATAACTTCAGGATATGTAATTCCAGGAATCATATACATAGAATTGTTCACTGGACTCTTGTAAGCCAATGAGATCACCAATGGAGATAGTATAAACTGAAGAGAAGAAGCTTAGGGGACACCCATTGTTAGTGACACAGATGAAGAACTCACATTTAAACCCAGGTCTTCTGATTCTAATTCATAAGTATTTATTAAGTTCATACTGTGTTTCAAGCACTTTTCTAGGCACAGGCTATGAAAAAAAATTGTAAGATTGTACCTATTTTCAATGAATTTACCTTTTATTGGGAAGAGAGGGTGACTCTATAAAGTCAGTATTAAGCATCTTCTGCTTTTATTTTTATTTGTAGAGTATTGACCTAGCAAAGCCTCTCTCCCATGTGGAGAGTAAATATTAATCTTAAAAGTGTGTTCAAAGACTATGAATGGATTTTTTTGTTATAAAATATTAGAAATTAAGTATTAGCTAGGAGGGGGAAAGGGATTGTTTACCACCAAAATACATTCTTAAAATAGTCTAAACTGTTAAAGGGCAAATCCTATTTTCTTCTTAAAAATTTTAAGAGCTGTTACAGGGTAGTGGTTTTTTAAAGTAAGTTTTTAAAGAGCTATTACGGGGGGGTATTTTTGGGGTAGTGTTAATATAGAAATTGAGATTGGAAGAGGTGGTGACGAATGGAAGAGGGAATGTCATGGTGTAGCCCTCTAGGCACCTACCTAATTAGTTTCAAACTAAGAAAATGTAGACTCTTAATACAATTTTGTATGGAGAATAAAAATTCCTGGGGAATTTACTTTTAGGATAACAATGACAGTGACTTGTGACTTAATGAATTTAAGCAATCCCAATTCTAAAACCTATTGCAATTTTGGTTCAAGATGACCTCCTCATCCCTACCCCTGAATACTATCAGGAAGGACCTAGACTTGGGATTATTCATTTTGAGAGGCCCTATAGGGATCTGTTTAGTTTCAGGACTGAACCCAAAAAAATGGCTTTTCTTGGATAGATGTGCTAATCTGATCTAGTATGAGTCAATTTAGCAGCAGAATTGTCCAGAATCCCCCAGGCATTTGCTTGAAGTAAGTTGTTCATGTTCTAACACAGAATTGAATTGAACTTAACCTGGGTAGCTATTGAGTTTCAGCTATTTATCTGCTTCTCCTGTAGTTTCTCTGAGTGATAAAATCTCTGCCATAAAGTTGCAAATAAAAAAAGATAAGATTTAAATAAATAAAAGCAACAAATAAAGAATAACACAGTACAATATGTATAATGAGATGCTAAAATTAAAAAAAATGTTGTTCAGTCATGTCTGGTTCTTTATGATCCCACTTGGGAGTTTTCTTGGCAAAGATACTGGAGTGGTTTGCCCTTTCCTTCTCCACCTAATTTTATAGCTAAGAAATCCAGGCAAGTAGTGTGAAGTGACTTGTGTAGGGTTATACTGCTAATAAGTGTCTGAGGTCTGATTTGAGCTCAGTAAGATGATCTTTCTGTCTTCAGGCCCTGGCACTCTATTCACTGTGCCGCCTAGCTCCTAATAAAATGCTAACATATAGTATAAAGACAGAAATAAATAAACATTTATTAAGCACCTATGATATACATGGTGCTATGCTAAGATCTCAGGGTAGAAATACAATTACCTAGGATAGTTCCACCCCTCAGAGAGCTTTTATTCTAATATGGGAAGACACTATATAAAGGGGACTTGGAAGGGAAAGGATAGGCAGTCAGGGTACCTGTGTGAGGGCAAAGTGGCTAGTGAGGAAGAGAAATTGGGATGGTCATACCAGTCAGAAGGGAAACGAAATGAAAGGTGTTTAACTTCCCTCTTCCCCCCGCCCCCATATCAAATCATGGTTTGGGTAAGGAATATCAGATGTTCCAGTGAGGGATCTTAGATCTCAGAGTAGAGCTTTTCCCAAGGTGGGAAGCTGGAAAAAGAGAAGTAGAAATAAGGAAAACCTAATGCTTACCAAAATTAAAAGGGAGGGGCAGAGGAGAATGGCCCGAAGAGTTATCAGGGTAATCATTTTTTGGCAATAGAATTTTACCTATTCCGGATTGTTCCCTAGCATTTCCTGGCATATTATGATCCCATCTGCTAAGCTAGAATAAGGCTTTTGATTCCTTATTTGTCTAGATCTGTTCAAATAGCTCCATTCGATGTTCAACTCAGGTTCTGTGTCCTCTGTGAGGTCTTCCCAGGTTGGTCTCCCTTTTCCCCCCAAATGAAGGTGATCTGTCACTTTTCAAGTTTATGATTTCTGGATTTCTTCTTTGCACTCATCTCATTCTCTTGTATCAAAGTACAGATAATACAAGCTATGGGCAGTCAGGAAGGGAAAGCTCAGTGTTGACTGATTCTATTCAGGAAGGCTTTGTGAAGGATGAATTGGGTCTTAAAAGATGGGCAAGGCTTAGTTATGCTGTTTTATGCTGAAACTTGAGCCATGTCAAGATAGGACAGATTGGGGTTGGGAAACTAGGATTCAGAGCTTGATGATAGTGTGGGGATCAGGTGGCAGGTGCTACAGGTCAAACAGGCCAAGGATTACCCTGAGATAGACAAGAAACCCAGAGTATGGGGAAGTCAAATCCCTGGTTAACACCTTAGTCAAAATGGCATGGCCACAACAGATTAGTTACCTGAATAACATCATCAGCAAAAGTGAAACATGATATGCTCCAGTTTCTTATAAGCACACTTTTATCTATTATTTCCTTAGGGCTTATATCTAGCAGAAAAATCTCTGGGGTAAAGGGTATGGGCATTTTAGCTTCTTTAATTACAAAATTCTAAACTGCTTTCCAAAATGGTTATATTAAATCTCAGTTCTACCAAAAATGCATTAGTGTGCCTGTCCTATAATTCCTAATATCAATTATGTCTATTACCATTGTCGGTTTGCTGCAAGAGAAGCAAAATCCCAGTTATTTTGATCTGCTTTTTTCTTATTATTAGTGATATGAAGCATCCTTAAATACATGTGTGAATAGTTTGTGTCTCCAATTTGTTCTGTATGTATCTTATCTGCAAATTCGTTTGCTCCTTATCTTCCTAGTTAGATTGAGCTCTTTGACTTTTGCTTTTCTTTGTATTAACAGCTCTTAGCTAAGTGCCTGGAGCATAGTACATGTTTAGCAAATGTTTATTGACTGATCATATCCTTTGACCACATATACTGGGGATGACTTTTGGATTTATATGTTTCTGTAGTTGTGTATATATGTTTGATATCAAATGAAGGAACTAATTGTAAGATGAAACTGTAAAGGTTGAATTGAAAATGTATGAATGGATGAAACATTTATTCTAATTTCCCCAAATTTTGGACATCTACTGAATTTTTGCTTCAATTTTTTTCAATGCAGAATAGCTGTTATAAGGCTAAATTATTTCCTATCTATCACCCTTCCTACCCTGTATCCCAAGAAACCCAAAACAATATCAAACTGCTGGATAAAACAAGTTATGGTCTGATTTGTTGCTACCTTTATTTTGGATCAAAATGGACAAAGACATCTTTGGAAGAGTGAAGAGAGATCTGTTTTTGGAGTCAAAAAGACCTAGTTTCAATCTTGTCTCTTAGACATACTAATGTTTGATCATGGGCAAATCACTTAATCTGTCAGTGTCCATATAATTGTCAAAAGTTAGTCTACACCCCAGAATTTTTTACACTGATGAAATCATAGGACTGAATCCAAAAATCAAGTAATGTGTAGCTGATCTATATTTTTTTCCTCAGCAAATATTTTAATCATAATGATCTTAAATTTTTTTGTTGTTGTTGTCAAGTTCCCAAAGATCTCAGGCAGGGATAGAATAGTAATCATTTTTTCTCTGTATATAAGAAAAAAAGTGGTTTTTGAACATCGCTTGGAAATGTGACTCAGTTTCCAAACATCTAATTGTGTGTTTTCCTTGATACCATATTTATCTATTTGGATTCTGGTATTTGGACTTTAAATCTATGGGGATATAGAAAACCATGCACTTATTAAAATTGACATTACATATGAGTGGGAGGGAGAATGATCCAAATAGCTGGGAGGAATACAGCAATTAGATTACATTAGTGGAATTTTACCTCTTCTTTATTGAGATAATTTCCTAATATATTTTGGCATGTTCTGACCCAATCATAAAGCTTTGGACTCTTTCTTTCTGTTAAAATATGGTCATTTGGAGTCTAACTTACATTTCAGCTCTTTTCTGAGGCTTTTCCTGGCATGACTCTTCTCTCCTTACTAATGATGGTGATCTCTCATCGTTCTAATTTATGATAGAATTTTGCTTGGATTTTTCCTTTTCACTCATTTCATTTTCCTAGTCACTTAAATAAGTGTGTTCCATCTCTAATTAATTGTAGGTTCTTTAAGAGAAAGACTTAATTTTCAGTTTTATATATTTCTGAATCTCCACTGCCTAGTATAGTACCCTGCACACTGTAGGAACATAATAAGTATTTAATGAATGACATTTGTTTACTGATATGAAATCATAGGATTTCTTTTTTTATTTTTCAGATATTTTGTTAGTGCCCTTCGTTTTGTTTTTTTAATCTGACAATAATTTTTGGATATTTTCCCCCTTTCCTCCCTACTTCTCTATTGTGTTCTTCACTTTAGTTACTTGCCTCCAAAATATCAGGCAAGTATAATATAAAAAATTTCTTATCTTTTTTGTATTAAGGGAACAAGCAGACAATGGATAAAAACAGCTTGAAGTTATAGATTATATCTGTTTTAGTTTATTATACTTTTAACAAAGAATAAAACAAAATAAACATTGATTTAAACAAACATTTTTGGCTCTCTACATTGGTATCAATGGTTACCACTTAAGATTGCCTTTAGGACCATAATGATTATTGAATTTTTCTTAGTTCCAGTTTGTCCAAAGCTGGTCACCATTTTCAGAAACTCATTTCATGAACTGATCAAAGCAGAGGTCTGTTGATCCCTGGTAGGAGCCAAAGGGAGTGTGCCATATTAGACACCAGCTTTTGCTACCCCTCCTTTCCTTTAAGAGGTTTGTCATGAAAGAGTGCAACCACTGTGACAACCTCACCTTTATATGCCTAATATAAAGAAATACCTTAAAAATAGATGACTATCCAGTCTTCTATCTGAGGGTAAATGGGTGCCATTTTGACTTATGTTCTAATGGGAGAGTTAAACATCTAACTATTGGCCTGAACCAATGGAGTAGTTTCCAATCCACTGGAAAGAGATATGGATTAGTAGCTAGGAAGCCAGGATTCTAGTAAGCTTTTTGAGGGCAGGTACTATTTCATTTTTGTGTGTGTATGTGGAATGGAGAGATGAAGAACTTACAGTAATGTGTGAATTCTTTTTCTTTATTTTCATTATTCCTGTATTTCCCTATGACCTGCATAAGTACAATATGTGCAGGACTATATTCACTTAAACCTTAGTTAGTTACAGGCATATTTATTTAACCTAAATTGATGACATTTATTAGTGTTTGACATTCATCGATATTTAGACTATTAGCTTGACTACTGTTAGCTTGATTATCTAAAGCCTGAAGGCCTAAGCCAGAAACCTTCCATTCCAATATCTCCAGATAACAACAACCAATTAGATGCCCCCCCTACAATGCTCTCTTACTTGTGATATAATCTCTTGTAACAAAATCTATAAAAGCTGTGTATATTCACTCATTCTTTGGCCCTCCTTCTGTGAATACTTTCACTTCCATTATCTAGAAGCTGGACTGGCCCCCTCTCATGAGATGCTATAATAAACAATTTTTCTGCTTTCTACTTTGAGTGATCTCTGAGTAGTCATTTTGAGTAAGGGTCTCTCATATCCCCCACATGTGTGTCTCAAGTTTCTAACACAATGCTTTACACATAGTAGGTACTTCACAAATATTTGTGTGACTTTTAAATAAAATCACTTGACTTTTCTGAGACTAAGGGTCTTCATCTGTAAAATAAAGGGAAAAGTTTGGAATAGAGCTCTTCAGAGTTCTTTCTAGGACATCCTTGTAGTGTCATGAGTTGGACACAGAACTTGGAATCAGAAGATCTTTGAGTCCTTTTTCCATTACTTAATATATCTCTTGTTTGAAATGTTTTATTCTTACCTGTACAGTGAGGATAATGATAGTTTGGCACTACATTTTTCTCAGGATTGTTTTTAGGGAAAGCGCTTTAAAAAACTATACATATATATTACATGCACAATATAATACATTGCCCACATATATCACACACATATGATATATACAAATACATGATACACATTATATATATATATATGTATATTAGGTGTAATATGTGTATATAATACATATATAACTTATATAGAATATGTTATACATAACATATAAGAAACATGCACATAGATATTATATACATATGTATATCATATATACTCTAATATATTATACACATATGTAACATACAAGAATATAATATAATACATATGTGCATATAATGTATGTATATTCATCTGAACTTAAGTCCTGTTTGACATATACCAGCTGAGTAATCATGGGACAAATCATAATCTCTAAATAAGCAAAAAGTTCTAAGACTAGAGCAAGTTGTCAATCTGCATCTGTGGAGGTAATTTCTATACTGGGATTTTCCTACACTGATGAAATCACAAATTCAAACTATCTATCTATTTGTTATTATCATTCTCACTTCAAAATTTTGATACTTCTATGTGTCACTGAAGAATAAAGTATTGTAGTGCTCTTGACATCCTTTTCCTCTCAAATATTAACAGCCTACTTAAAAGACCATCTAAAAAATATGGTAGTATAATGTTGGCCATAGATTTTAAGGATAACTTCAAAATATTTCATAGACATAGATGATAGCAAGTCACTTTACTATCTAAGCATTGTCAAACCCAATATTCTTTTATTCTTGTTTTTCAGGTTAGGAAAATGATGCAAAAGAATATTAAATATATATATGTATATATATTTATATATTCATGAATACCTGAATTAGGTATGAACTTTTTAGTCCTAAATAGAACCAAGAAGGAGCTAGGTAGGAAGAGGGTTAAGTGGAAAAAAAGAAGGGAGAGAGAGACAGAAGGAGAAACAAAGAGACAGAGAGAAACTGAGATACACACAGAAGAGCAAGAAAACAAGTAAGCAAAATTTTATTCAAAATTACCGGGCCAGTGTTTTGGCTGATATCCAAAAATTTCTTTTGTTGGTCAGCTTTATGTTAAACCAGAAAGATTTTGAAATTGTCTTTTTATTTAGTTTTTTTTTTTTTAATGATTCCCAAGGATTCTTGGAGACTTGATGAAACTAAAATCTCTACTAATATCATTGATTTCCATGCAAAGAAGACTTTTTAATCTTATCTTTAGTCTTAATACAATGACAACTGGAAGGAACCTTAGAATTAATTTGGTTCAACCACTTCAATTTCTACATGAGGAAATTTAGAACTGAAAAATTATATACACATATGTATTATATTATATGCTTTTATGTTACATATGTGTATAATATATTAGAGTATATATGATATACATATGTATATAATATCTATGTGCATGTTTCTTATATATTATGTATAACATGTCTATATGAGTTATATATGTATTATATAGACATATTACACCTAATTATACACCATTTATTGATGGCTACATATTTTTGGAGTGTTATGGACAATCTAGAGCTTGTCTAGGGGAGGGCAATTGGTGAGGGCATTGGACACAGTGGCATAAAAAGTATATCCTATGGGTCTCCAATTGTATCAGCTTTTTTTTTTTTTTTTAACTAGATTGGGATCTTATTCAGGGTCCCAAGACTAGTTAGTTTCAGAGTCAGAACTAGAACTTTGATCTCACTCCTAGTCCCATGTACCTTCCAAGGCACTATCCTCTTCGTATATATCAAATCATGGTAATTCTAATCCAAATTATGTTGTTGAAGAAAAGAAAAAAGCTTAGTATATGTATGCATGTATGTAACTTACATATATACATATGTATTAGAATTTTAGAGCTGGAAGTTAGAATATATTTTTAAGCTGTGTTCTGATTTGGTTGACAGAGGGAGGAAGGGGGGAGAGAGAGAGAGAGAGAGAGAGAAACGAGAACTGAGTGAATGTTATCTTAAATTAATTCACCCCTCCGCCCTTTCCTACCCCTAACCAGGGTCCTGGCAAAGCTGTCATTCTTAGTTGCAGTGTGTCAGGTATTCTGAACACAGTTGTAGCATAAAGGGTGATGCTTGGAGCAGAGGATTTGATAGCATATTAGCGCTCTCTAGACTGAGGTTGCTGGTGGGGGGCATGGAGGAAGGGGAGAGGATACCAGAAATGTTAATGCAACTAATCCAATGAGATTAGCCTACTGAGTTTTAAGGGATTTGAAGGAACAAAAGGTATTGAAAGGACCACTTAGAAGTTTAAACAGACTCAGTTCTCCCTTTTCACCTACGTCTTGTATAAGGATTTCAATAGCTCTTAAATGAGGTTGCCTGAATAGGAATGGTACCCTTTTAAATTCTAATTAGTCAGCAAATTAACTAGTATGAATTTTTATTAGTTAGGATGAATTACAGGTATTAATGATTCTACTGTCTAAAAGCAAATGAAAGTGGGGTTATCCAGAAGGGGTTTCAACCACCCATTCAAGCAGATAGACTTTAAATGGTTTTATAAAAGACTAGGCTTTCTTTTAGAACCCTTTTCTCTCCATTTTTTTTTTTTTTAAAGATTGGACTGAAAATAGCGTGGAGTTGTGAGGAGATGCAATCAGTCTCCTTGGTGGCCCTAAGAGAAGCAGAAAAGCTAAATCTGGGGGTTGGCTGTTTTCCAAGTTGTGGTGCCTCATGGTGAGGTAGTTTAGCTCGTGAAGTGTTTCTTGTGGGTCTCAGGTTGCATCAGACGTGCTACTAGAATGCAAGCAGGATGCTACATACTGAAAAGGCAGCTAGTGTTGCTTTTTTCCCCAATGTCAACCTTGACCTGGTTCCTGGAAATGTGATGTTTATGTTTGCAGTGGGTACTGCTGGGTACACAATGGTGGATCTGTTGGCCCGCATTCTAATCCATGACTGGCATTGCCCTCACAATCTCAAAAGGTATTTGGGGGCACCTGAGGAAGGTTTTAGCTGAGGAAGGGTTTTCATACACATATAACCAAGATAACCAAGTTGTAAGGATGAGGTCCTTGAGTGACGAAGCACATTTACTCAACCATCCACTTGGCATAATGTTTTAAAAGACTCATTCAGAAATTCATTTCTGTAATGAGAGCTAGTGAAAATGGAGAAAAGTCACATTTAATAAGTGATTTCCTCAATACTGAAAAAAAAAAAAACTACTTGGTTTCTTTAAAAGGAGATATTTGGGTGATATTTTGAACTGTCTTTGGTAGTCTTTGGTAGAGAAATCTCTAGATGAGGGATTCTTAACATGGGTTTTTGAACTTTTTATTGAATTTTTTTGATAATTGTATTTCAGCATAATTGATTTTTTTTGTAATCCTAAAAATTTTATTTTATGCATTTGCAAACATTCTGAGAAGGGGCAGTACATTTTGACTAGCCTGCCATGGGAGTCTGTGTCAAAGAAGAGGTTAAACATTCCTGATCTTGATGCTTATCTTCCTTGAAGAGTCGTGTTGGTGAGCTTGCAGGCTCAGCTCTGCTAGATCTCCCACTGGATTTGAAAATTCAGTTAGTGAAGGACAGATTGTGTGTTAAGGCTTCTTAGATACCGGCTCAAGTAGCTCATTATGCTAATGAAAGATTGCTGTCTGACCCCTTGCTCTTTCCCCTAGGAATTGGGACTAGTATGGACAAACTGTTTTCCTTTCTTACTGGTTTTCATTTGTTTTGCTGAGCACTTAGTATGTGTCTAGCATGTTCCTAACTATAAAATGAAAATATATTATTTCTCTTTACTAGATTGTAAACTTCTTGCGGGCAGAGATCATGTCTTAATTATCTTTTCATCTCCCTCAGGATATATTAACATATATACCCTGAATATACTAGGTATGCAATATGCCAATGCATGGTATATACCTTTTGAACTTAACATACTGCTTATTAAAAAAAATCAGAATAAGATAAGATATCACCATATCTATGCACATAAGTAGTGATTTCTCTCAGTGATTTCCTCTTTAGTTCATTAATGGCATCCTCAAAATGAATCAGCACTTTTAGCTGGTAGCCAAAACAGCTAATGCTTTAAAAGAAATACAATACAGTCATGATGACAGAATTATGAGAAATAGTTTCTTTGCTCTCTACCCTGGCAAGCCATATGTGAAATTCTCTCTTCAGTTCTGGGCTACATATTTTTGGAGTGTTATAGACTAGAGCTTGTCTAGGGGAGGGTAATTGGGTGAGGGCATTGGACACAATGGCATAAAAAGTGTATCCTATGGATCTCCAATTGTATCAGCTTTGTTACTAGAATACCAGCATGGTGCTACACACTGAAAAAGTGGCTACTTTTGTTTTTCTTTCGATGTCAACCTTGACTTGATTCATGGAAATGTGATGCTTATGTTTGTAGTAGGTACTATTGGATACACAATCTGTTGACTAGGGTTCTAATCCATGACTGGCATTGCTCTCCCTGCCTTAAAAGCTGTTTGGTGACTATTTAACCTATAGAATGAGAGACTATAGGAGTAAAATAGTTTTCAGTTTGAGCTGCCTAAAGCGGAATAGGCTGCCTTGGAAAGATGTCAGTCTTCAGTCACTGGAGGTCTTCTAGAAGAAGTTAGATGATCACTTTTTGTGATATTGTTGAAGGATTTCTAGTGAGGCTTGGGTTGGAAAAATTAACCTTTGTGGCCCTTTTCAAGTCTTCTCAAAAATACCTCATCACTCTGAACTAACATGTTTTGACATTCCAATAAATAAAATTATTTCATAGCAAGCTAGGAATCCCTTTAAGAGAGATTAGATGTGACATGAACTCACCTTGGAGAAGTAATAAAATATCTGTTATTTCAAAAAGAGTCTTTTTTTCCAGTTAGTCTTTTGGGCAGCTGATAGTTTTTATTTGGATCTTTTCACGCTAAGTTTTGATGAAAATCTTTTAAGAATATATATATATATATATATATACATATATATATATATGTATGTATATGTACTTCTTAAGATACTTTAGATGTATCTGTGAACTCCAGAATGCATACTTTTGGTGGGAATAGATAGTGACCCTTCCATGTCTTATAAACTTGTGCCATTCTTATTCTTGTCTTCTCAGTATATTGCCATTGAGGCTTCACCAAGAATCCGTTAGCCCTGTCTCAGGCTCCATTATTTCTCAGTAACTCAGGCTCCTTATTGTTGATTCCCCTTATTCTTGCTGGGTCACCTCTTTTCTAGTTGTTCACGTCCTTGATAATGTCTTTTATGCTATTTCTGGTATACAGAGATATTTCTAGTAATATGTTGCTGCCAACATTATAATATCCACCGAACACCTTTCTATTGCCCTTGGGCCATGTACAATTCCAATTCTTTTGTGGAAGCATTGTAGCAAGCACTCTGTTGCTTTACACTGTTAGTCCAATGTCAGCTGTAAACAGAAGCATTTGGAGAAGCTGGGGCTTTGCACTTTTTCTGTGACTTCATCTTATTTTCAGTTATATACTTCCTTAAATTATACTTTCTTAAAATGCTGCATTATATTATAGCTATACTTGTAGATGCTAAAGCCTGTGGAGATGATGTGGGAAGTTGGGTTGAATGATAGCTTACCACTTTATATTCTCACACTGTCTACTTCAGCCTTGATAGTTGAAGTATACTGATTGGTTTTCCTTCCTCTTAGGACACTTATGCCCTTCGAAAATATTGAATCACATGTGGCTTTTTCTTTAGCTATCTCTCCCTCAGCACCAACTATAATGGAGGTTCCTAGGTTATAGGTTACAAAGTGACTATTAGTTTCTTCCTGAAGACGTCAGAGATATTTATTATTGTTTTTCTTCATCTTTGGTTCCTTTTGTCTGTGTTTAGAGTTTCTGTTTTCTGCTCTTCCCTAATAACCTCTGTCATAGCTTCTCCTGGCTGCTGATTGGTTCCCTCTCATAACCATTTTTCTTCTTGTATCTATTATGGCTCTTGTGTTTTGTGGATTTTGCTTGAAAAAGAGCAGCAGATTAAGCATTACTATCCATAAGCAAATACTTTGGTTTTCTGTCTGGTGAGCCAGCCAGTCACAGGACATTGAGTGTAACCTTGGGGTGTTCAACTTTTCTTTTTTTTTCTTTTCTTTTTTTTCATTTTTAGAGATCCTTTTCTTTTAAAAATGTTCTTACTTTTATTCCATTCTGCTTATTCTGTGTTTTTTGAAGGAATAAATTACTATTGATTCAAGAGAAAATTATGCTTCATTTAGAATTTTTTTAGGTGGTAGAGGAAAGATTGGCCTCTGGAAAATTGTCTTTTTCTTATAGACACACACACACACACACACACACACACACACACACACACACACACTCAACACTGGTAGACCCTACTCTAAACTCTATAGGTCAGGGATTCTTTACCTGGAATCTTTGAACTTAAAAAAACCCACCCTATTTTTCTAACACTATTTTTGTATATTTTGTGCATTTAAAAACATTATTCTGAGAAGGGGTCCATAGACTTTGCCAGACTGACAAAGGGGACCATGCCATAAAAAAGGTTTATAATCCCTCTTATAGAGATTGACACAATAGTAGGAAGGGGAGGTGCCAAAGTCTTGAAACAAATTTTGGACATTATTATCAGAAAAGGGGAAGAGAGAATGTAATTGTAACCCATATTTTGAAATAGCTTAGATTCTATTTCCTGCAGTCTACCTTGATATTCTGGTAGAAAAGTAGAAATTCAGTAGACTAAGTGGTACTGGTTGAAACAAATATGGTCACAAATAATGGTAAGCATCCTTATATGCCAGAGAGGGATAAAGTGAGATCAGTGAGTCTGCACCATGGTTTGTGTTGGAGGTACACCTGGCTGTTAAGTAGAGGATCTTCCTCATCTGGGCATTCTTGAGTAGCAACTGGCAGTTTTTGCTCTGCTGGTGAGGCTATAATACAATGAAAGGTGTAGTAAGAAAAGACTGAAGCAGCACATTGAGCAGGAACTTGGTGGGATGAAGGATAATAATGAGCAGCTGGCCCTGGGAGAAGATAGAGATATCGCCTAACCTTGAATCCTCTGATGATTTGCTTACCGAAGCACTAGAAGTAAGAGTGGATGTTAGTGAGAATGATTCTTCCTTTTTTCCCTGAGAGACTTTGAAAGGAAATTTGGAAAGTGCTTTACTGAAAGGTCATTTGGGTCCACCTGGGAATACCTGACTAAAGATTCAGAGGAAGGAAGTGGAGATTTCAAGACTTTTACTGGCATGGTAGCATTGGAGTTTAATGTTTTGTCTTTAGTTTTCAATTCTATTCAGTAAATGCATTTTAAGTTATAATGCAAGTGTGTATTCCTTTGGGTAATTTGAGATTGGGAAAGAAATAAAAATCTTAATGGGAATATGCCTGAGCCAATTTTGAAAAACAAAAAAAAACAAAAACTATAGCACAATAATATTTTGGGGGACATATTTAACCCTTGACTAAATGAGTTGAGGTAGAACTGGGCCAAGGAATTAGGAAAGGAGGGAGAGAAGAAGAGAGAGTGGGGCCAAGTGTTTTTTTTTCTTCTTGTTCATTCAAGATTGACTACAAGAAACCATTAAAGTGGTATTGCTACTTTATCGTGCCATGTGGTGGCTTAAGGAAAGCTTACACTCTGGGTAGTTATTCCAGTCATATCCTTGGGAGATAAATGGACACGGTTTGCTAATTCATCTTTTATTTGTGTTTAATGTTCCCATAGTTGTATCCTTTCTGACCTACCATACCATATCTAGAGAGTTTTTTTTTAAATGAAAATAATCTATATATGTGTATTGAGGGTGTACTTGATGAAAACTTGAGAAGGGAAAAGGAAAGTCAAACAAACAATATTTTACAGAAAACACATCTTTACAATTACACAGTTGACTGAAAAGTATAATGGATACAAGATCTCATTGTATTTATTTTTTCTTGACACAAAAAAGCATTTGATTTAGCAAAGCAAAATACCTACTTAATGGTTTTCTTCCAAATGATATTTTCCGGGATAGCTGTAAAAAATCATCTAATACTTCTTGAAAGATGCAATAAAAGAGGTAATTTCATTTGATTGCTCTCTGATTTTTTATATTCAGTGAAAGCAGAAAGAAGAAATCTTGTCAACGATTTTTGCTTTGTCATGGAGGATGTATAGACAGAGGTTCAGTTGAAGAAAGATTCCTTACAAATGGTAAGGTCTTAAGGATGCTCCTGTTAGTGGAAGACATGCTAATGCCTTGAAGGGGAGGGGCAACACGCTGCAGAAGTTCCTAAATGAGATTTATAATCACTCAAAAGAGCTACTTTTGCAGCAAAGAATAGGCACATTAAGAATTCTCTTGCCTAAGCTGTAATAAGCAGGTAAATATTCCTTTTGCATCTCTGTGGAATTTTCCTTTAAAAAGTACTCACTTAGGGCAGCTAGTTGATGCAGTGGATAGAGCATCAGCCCTGAAGTCAGAAAGACCTGAATTCAAATTCAGCCTCAGACACTTGCTAGCTGTGTGACCTAGGCAAATCACATAACCCCAGTTGCCTCGAAAACAAACAAACAAATGGTATGTAAAAAAGTACTCATTCAAAATTATAGAATTTAAGAATTTGAATGAGTCTTAAAGATCATCTAAGCTGACCTCCATATGCTACAAATGGGGATGGATTGCATGGCCTCCAAAAGTTTAAATTCCAACCCAATAGATCTTTCTTAAGAGTTTCAAATGATATCTTGGGGGAAAAAGGCATTATTCACTGAGGTTCCAGAGGTCCTTAGGAATCTCCATCTATTTGCAGATGTATATTGGAGCCTGCTCAAACTAATTGTTAAATTTTCAGGGTGAATATTTAACATCCTGGAAATCACTAAATTCTATAAATCTGGGGTTGGATTATAATTTTATGAATTGGCTAGAGCTAAGAAAGTGATAGAGAAATAATGCAGATTAAACTTCAAAATATGCCTTGCAGTTTTTGGAAAGTTAATTGTTAAATATTTACCAACACACTTCACTTTTATTATTCTAACTTCATGAATTCTTTCAGTTTATACCAGAAACAGTGGTTTGATATTCAACTTTGAGTGTTATCTAAATCATCTACTAATTGTAGAACCTTGGGCAGATCATTTTATCTCCCTGGATTTTTGTTTATAAGAAAACTAAATTAAAACTTATAATGTGATGTATCTTATAGGGTTGTGAGGATTAAATGAAATGAAGGAGTAAATGAAATGAATGAATGAATACAGAAGAAAGCATCTGCCAAACACTTATATTGTGGAAGTCACGATGTTAAGCATTGGGGATACAAAGAGAAAAATAAAACAACTTTTACTTTCAGTGAGCTCCAATAGTGAGAGGCAATTTACACCAGCTACAAATAACTTTCCAAGCAGCCCTTAAGGTACACTTGTGAGGGAGATGGTTCTTCCATTTCCAACGCTGAACCATTTGTGTACCAAGGATTTTGATGATAAGAACATTTTTTTTCTGGCTGCTTAGAAGATGGGGACTCCAGCAGCTCTGGTCTTATCTGTGAAAGGATTCAAAGCAGCTAGAGGCCACAATGGATAGAGCTTTAACTAACTGGTGGGCCTGAGTTCAGGAAAACCTAAATTCAAATCTGGCCTCCAGATACTTAATAGCTATGTGACTCTGGGCAAGTCCCTTAACTCCTATTTGCTTTAGTTTCCTCATCTATAAAGTGATCTGGAGAAGGAAATAGAAAATCATTCCAATTTCTTTGACAAAGGAAACTTTCTGATTCCAAAAGGGGTCACAGAATCAGAAATAATTAAGCAAAGATTATTTTTCTGAAGGTGGCCCAGAGTGGGAGTTACTGCTCTTGGACTCTTAGTCTTCTTTGTGGGTCCATGGCAGTTGGTGGTGATGGAGAGGGAGATGGAGGAGACCCTGCTCCTCAGGGGTGTTGGGAGGGCTAAGGGCCCAGAGTCAGGAAGATGAGTTCAAATACAGTCTCAGACATTTCTAGTTCTGTCATTTAACCACTGTTAGACTCAGTTTCCTTATCTGTAAAATGGAAATGATAATGGCCTTTAAATCCCAGGATTGTTGTGGGGATCAAATGAGATAATTTGGGCACACTGCTTGGCACAGAGTCACCTTATTCCCTTCCTTGGTGGGCATTTTGAATTCAAGATGTGAAGTAAGAATTTATCTTCCTCCTGATTCAAATTAGCCTCTCCTCCCAACTTTCCTATTAACTATTAAAACACTATTTTCTTAGTCAACCAGGACTCTAGCCTTGATGTCACTTCACTCACCCCACATAACCAATCTGTTGTTATCCTGTCTATTTTTAAAAAATGTCTTTTATATACCTTCTCTTCCTTCCACTCACAAATACCAGCCTAGTACAGGGCCTCCTCATTTGACTCTGGACTATTGTAATGGGCTTCCAAATGTTCCCTTCCTCAAGTTTTTCCCCATTTCATTCCACCTTATATTCAATTACCATCCCCCTACTCCCACTCAACAAACTCTAATGATTCCCTATTACCCACTGCATCAAGCATCAATTTTTCACTGACTGTACCTCATGCCTGGAAAGCTCTTCTTCCTCATTTCATATCTGTCTTTTGTCTTCTTAGATCTCCTTCAAGACTTTTTTCAAATTCCACATTCTATAAGAGGTTTTTCACTTTTTAATCCCTCTCCCTCAGTGCCTTTCTTCTGAGATTATCTTTTATTTACTCTGTTTTCTTTGTATCTGATTATTTATTTGTTCTTTTTCCCATTAGAATATAAGGTCCCTGTGGGTAGGAACCACATTTTTGTATTATTTTATTTTGAAATTTGATTTAAATTTTTTTCAATTATAAGAATTTGTTTTTTCTTCCAACCCATGGCCCCATTCTGGCTCCCTTTTCAGGAGGGAAAAAGAAAAAAACAAAACCTTCATAATAAATACATGAAACCAAACAACAAAAAAAAAGACACATTGACCAACTTCAGAAATGTGCATCTCATTTTGCACATTCAATCCCTCACCTCTGTGTTAGGAAGTAGGTAGCATTCATCATTATCAGTCCCCTGGAATCATGATTAATCACTGCATTGATCAGAGTTGTTGAGTAGTTTGACAATGTTGTTATAGTTAGTATAAATTGGTCTCCTAATTCTGTTTTGCCTTTCTTTGTATTCCCAATGTTTAGCACAATGCCTCACATTAATGCCTATTGACTGATTGATAAATCAACAGTTCTTAATATGTCTCCAAGTGGAACTGACAAAAAAAATATTTCCCTCAAAGGTGAGAAAATGGAGACTGCCAAAGTTGTGACATGTCCAAATGTTCAGCCCAACAAGCACTTTTTCAGGGTCTGCTGTGTTCATTACTATGTTAGGTACTGGGCATACAAAGATGAAAAAAAATTGAAACAGATACATCAAATACCAATATTCTAGCTAAGATTTTCAAACAAATCTTCAGGGGAATGGGAGAATCTTGAACAACTGGAATACCAGAAATGCTGATGTGCTATCCCAGTTAATCTCATCACAGACTCAGTCTCTGTAGGGAAACTGATCTTCAACCAGTGGAGATAATATTAAGTTCTAATACAACAGTACCTGAAACAAGAGGGGAAGGAATATAAGAAATATGATACTGTTCCTACTGGTAGGGTACTAGGGAAGAAAAATAAAACATGGCTATCTCAGGGAGAATTCTCAGGCAATTTTTACCGTGCAAGTGTTCCCTTACCTTGAATAACTACCAAGACTTGGCTCTCCAAATTACTTTAGAGGCAACAAGATTGTAATTGGTGATTACCCATTCTGTTCCTTAAATCCCCCAGATACTAGGCTTTGTTAGTGCACTGACAGAACCATTAATTGCTCTCAAGGTATTTCACCTGGTCCCCCTATTCTCTCAGGTGCTCTCTAATTATACCTCTAAAGCCAGGGCTCTCTAGATTTCAAGTTCATTGCAGAACCTGTATCGAAGTTCGAGACCTTCTAAATTCCTAGTCAGGCACGTTCTCCTTTTCTAAAAAGAATCAGTTATTGCCTAGAATTACAAGGAAAGCACTGACAGATGTATAAGTAGATGCTCAAGAGCAAATTAAAAATGCGTCGTTAAAAATGGATTCAATGTGTGAACAAAGATTGGCATGAAGGTTGAGTCCCTGTATTTTTAGTGGTTAATTAAAGTGCATGAACAATGATAAATTCAGAGAGCTTGTATCATTTAAACTCATCACAAAGCGTTTTCCAGATCCCTAATTGCATGTGGCGTCATGCTAGGTGATGGTATAACTTAACATGGTGGTAAACTGTGGTCACTGACATGAAAACAGGCCTGTTAGTCCTTAGTATTAGCAGACAGCTGCACTCAATATTGAATGATTTCTTATAATACATTTGTCTAGCTCCTCACAACCCAGTACAAGTCACAGAGCTGGGAATCACAGGCACCTCTACAGAATGTTATTGTCTGTAGAGGGGACATTTATTCAGCCTAGAGGCTGGGATTGAGCCAGGGACATGTTGCATCTGACATGTTGGCTTTTAGCTCTTTCCACTTCTGATTGTCATAATTAATCACTGAATACTGTGGTTTGGATCTGTAATGTACTTAATTTGTGTTGGAAAGGAGAATGATGATCTAGGGAGCCAGTGCTTATTCTGAAGCTGTCAATATTCTTTCATAAAGTTTAATTATATATTATTTTGCTTTGGTCAGGACCTGCCTTATCACAAATCTAGTTGAGTGATTTGGGTCTTTTCCTCTTGCCAAATGGTCAGTCATTTATTGGTAAGAACTATGGAGGAAACACAGTACAGTAGAAAGAGTTCTGAATTTAGAATCTGAAAATTTGTGTTCAAATCCCACTATTGGTACTTCTGTGACAGACTATGAGAAAGTCACCTATCCTCCTTGGGCCTCAGTTTCCTCATCTATCAAATGGGAGAGTTTTATCAGATAATCTTTGAATTCCCTTCTAGATCTAGATCAAAACTTCTTAAGCTGTAGTCCATGGACCAGAAAAAAAGAGGCCTGTGAAAAATGACATTTTTATTTCAATATAATTGGATTTTTTTTGTATTCTTAGGTATTATATTTCATGGATTTTAAAACATTATTCTGAAAAGAGGTCCACAGGCTTCATTAGATTGTCAAATCCTCCTTTCCTACCTCCCTTTCTTATCTACTGCTAGGCCATATTCCTTATTTCTTATTTCCTCCTTATTTAGCATCCCAATACTTTCAATGGGTTTTCTATGAGCATTAATAAACATTAAGATACTTTAGAAAAACGAGTTAGAGTCAGGACTCTTTGTTGCTCTTTGTTTTTGTATCTACTAGATTGTAGATTCCTAGAGGGTCCATTTCTTATTTCAATTGACTTCCTTCCTTAGCCAATGTACATAATAGGCACTTCATTGAATTGATTTCAATGTGGAGACCCAAGTTTAGTTCCCTAGACACCTGGACACCTAGAATGCCTTTTGAATAAGTGAATGCATGTTTTCATCTCCAATACTGAGTGGTTAGTTATTCTTATGGAGGGATTTTTGTGTGCTCCCAGCACTGGAGGTATGCTATTATTATCTACAGTTATGGTGTGGAAAAATTAGCACCATACCCTTGATTAAGCAGTTAGATTGTACAGTGCATAGAGCACTTGGAGTCAGGGAAATCTGAATTAAATCTGGCTTCAGACACTCACTAGCTATAGGATCCTGGGAAAATCAGTTAGCTCTGTTTACCTCAGTTTCCTCATCTATAAAATGAATTGGAGAAGGAAATGACAAACCACTTTAGTATCTTTGCCAAGAAAACCTCTTGAATAGTAAGACCTGACTGAAATTACTGAATAACAACCTTGATTAGTTGCTCTAGTCTCTTAGGTAGGATGCCAACATGGCATACCATCCTCCCTAATAGAATGAGACCAGACTATCCCACAATGGGCTACTTCACATTGCAACTTATGACTCTTGTTGCCTATAACCAAAAGGAGCCCACTTATGGCCCTCATCCATCCATCTGTCTTTCTCTAAGTGGCATTCTTTGGATCTTGTCCCTTTTGTATATTATTTCTTGCCAGGGAGGACTGGGGTACTGCTTCAGTTATAGCGATTCTGATAGATTGCTAATATGTCCCTTAGCTAGTATGTGGCTAGCATTCACTCATTCATTATTAATTAATTCATGAATTTATTTATTAAATGCCTGTATGCAAAACACTTTAAAAATGTATTGTCATGGCTGCACTGTTTAGGCAGACTTTTTAAGGGGACATTTTTACTACAATTATCAAATCAGAAGTATTCTTATTGAAGCAGGGTGAATGTTAAGCGAAATTGTTCAATAAATGGAATTTATCATTATTCTCTCTTTGCTTTGGTTTCTGTGTCTTTTTCTCTTTTTTCAGCATTCTTTTTCCAGGCTTCCAATATTCTCATGTTGCCTCTCAGATTCCCTCATTTGAACATACTTCCTGGGCCTTGAATTCCTTCTAGATCTTTTCCCTACCTATTTCCTCTCTTCCTACCCCTTTCACAATTTCCTTTACTGTGGTAACTTGTACTAGATGACCATCTATCTAATCTAATAAGTTAATTACACTAAGGTGTTAATAGCTGATAATAACTTAATGTGTTAGCCTTACTGGGGGTGTATTTACATTTTAATGTGTGGGATTCCTTCAGCTACAATTGTTAATTGGGAAGAATTAAACATTTTGCTTAATTTATGTTCTGTGACAGAAAATTTAAGAATATCTTTTGAGGACATCCCTCAAATCAAACCTGTAGCCAACTGCTTATATAGAAGTCTTTCTTTGCAAAATATACAGCACAGTTAGAGGTACACCAAAGCCAGACTTCCAAAACAAAATTCTCTAGGTTTATGGGGAGATCTAATATTTCATTGTGACTTGTTCATTTTATTTTCCAGGTTTATGGAGAGATCTAATATTCCACTGTGGAGATGTGCATTTCTATAGGTCTCTACTGTGTTGTAAATTTTTTTTCCCTCAGTTGTTCATTTTAATTAATAATTAAGGCCATCACTCAAGCACTGGTGCAAATGTATTCAACAGAGAATAGTCCTACCTTATGTGGGCAGGCTATTAATTGATTCTTATTATGAAGTATTACATATAAGCAAGAGTCAGATAGCCATTTCAGAAACTGGGGTGGAATTAGATTTAGCCCATCCTTTTATGGTCTGGACTTTTATCTGTCTTGGGGTAAATCTTAGAATGGAAATTCTCTCCATCCCTTCTCTCCATCTGCTGATCCTATGAGATCAGCAACTTGTCTATTATATTACACTTTTAAAGAGTTAGTTACCTGGTACACTGAGGGATTATGTGATATAAGCTTATTCTTTCCAACTCCAAGGTCACACCTTTTATCTACTACCTATGCCGAATTTCAGCTAATCAGTTAGCAAACAATTACTGAACACTTAGAACTATGCTAGAAGTTGTGGAGAAATTCAAACAATGTAAGACATGATCTCTATTCTCTTCTGAAACTGGGCATTTACTCTCCCAGAGTCCCTCAAAGTCTGGGTTGAAAGGGATGTATTTTAAAGACCAACTTTGATAATTCCCCCATTTTCTGTGAAGTCTGAGTTTAAATGACTTGCCTAAATTTACTTAGCTAAAAATGGACTCACCTCCCAAGTGGGACTTGTCACTAAAAAATGACTTGAACATTGGTCAGTTAACAGATATTTAATGACCATTTATATACTAGGTAAGTGTATAGATTTTTTATTAGACTTTTGATGCCATGAGGGTTGGGTCTGCACTTCCCACTTCCTCTCAATTTAGATATTAAAGAGTTGCTTGGGGGCAATGAGAGGATAAATGCCTTGGCTAGCTCAACATTGCCTATACAGGCAGAGATTGAACCCAGATCTTTCTGAGACCTCTATTTTTTAATCCCATGTTGCTTCTGAAGAATAACAGGAGCTAACATTTGTATAGGGCTTTAAGATTTTTTAAAGAGGAAGTTAGATGGCACATGGATAGAACAGTGGTCAGGAAGATCAGAAAGACAAAATATGCCCTCAGATACCTACTATTGTGTGAATCTGGCCAAGTCACTTAATCTCTGCTTACCTCAATTTCTTCAATGGTAACAGGTCATAATAATAACATCGACCTTCCAGGGTTGTAATAAAAATCCACTGATATAGTATTTGTAAAGCATTTTGCAAATCTTAGTTATTTAATTGCTTCAGTTATATACAATTCGTTGTGACCCTATTTGGTGTTTTCTTGGTAAAGTGGTTTTCCATTTTCTTCTTCAACTCATTTTATATCTCATTGTCCAGGATCACCCAGCTAAATTTGAACTCAGATTATAGACACAGCACTCTAAACACTTCTCCACCTATCTGCCTCTGCTTCCAATTCTGATTGTTATGATTCAAATGACTTTAAATATATCATATTATTTGATCTTTATGAACATCCTGTGAGGTGATATTATTACTTCCATTTTATTTATTTATTTTTAAAATAGTAGCTTTTTATTTTCAAAATATATGCAAAGTTAGTTCTCAACGTTCACCCTTGCAAAATGTTGTGTTCCATATTTTTCCCTTCCTTCCCCTCTTCCTCCCTTAGAGAGCAAGTGATCCAATTTATGTTAAATGTGTCATTTTCTATACATATTTCCACATATATCATGCTACACAAGAAAAATCAAATCAAAAAGAAAAAAATGAGAAAGAAAGCAAAAATCAAGTAAACAATAACAACAAAAAGGTGAAAATACTATGTTGTGATCCAAATTCAGTTCCCTCTCTGGGGACAGATGACTCTCTCCATCTTAAGTTTATTGGAATTGGCCTGAATCACCTCATTGTTGAAAAGATCTAAATCCATCAGAGTTGATCATCATCTAACATTGCTGTTGCTGTACACAATGTTCTCTTGGTTCTATTCACTTAAATTTGCATCAGTTCATGTAAGTCTCTTAAGGCCTTTCTGAAATCATCCTGCTGATCATTACTTATAGAACAATATATTCCAAAACATTTATATATTTATACATACATATTTATTGAACCATTCCTCAACTGATGGGGTCCACTCAGTTTCCACTTCCTTGCCACTATAAAAAGGGATGCTACAACATTTTTGCTCCTGTGGGTCTTTTCTCTTTTTTATCATTTCCATTTTAAAAATAAGGAAACTGAGGCAAATATAAAGTGACTTATCAAGGCCACATAACTGTAAATGTTTGAGGTAGCTTTTGAATCTAGGCCTTCCTTAAGTTCAACATTTCATTCACAATGCCATATTAAATTTCAACAATAGGTGAAATTCAACAAATTAACATATTTGGAAGAAAAAAGAGAGAAACAGCTTTGTATCAAAAAGAAGACTAATCTTGATGTCAGGAAGTTATGGGGCTCAGCTCTCACTTCTGATATATATATACAGTCCCCTCTGGGAATCTGAGTAGGTGATGTAATCTCTTAGTGCCCAAGTAATTCTTTGAGTCTATAAATTCTAGAGTGGGTCAAGTTTGAATTGGTAGAGGGAGCTCTTTACGCTGATAAAAATAACAAGTTGGATTTTTAAAAAATGGACAAAACTTCTTGTAGTTCATGAAGACTACCAAAAACTTCTAAAAACTGATGCCAAAAAAGAATTTGAAAATTAGGTCATCTTAAACTTACATTCTCAATATGAAGAGTTTAGGGGGTAGTGTATAAACAATTTTTTTTAGTATATAGTCTCCAAGACAGAGCTAAATGCCCTTGTTGAAAGAGAGAGAGAGAGAGAGAGAGAGAGAGAGAGAGAGAGAGAGAGAGAGAGAGAGAGAGAGAGAGAGAGAGAGGAGGGAGGGAGGGAGGGAGGGAGGGAGGGAGGGAGGGAGGGAGGGAGGGAGGGAGAGAGAGATCTCAGTTCTAGTATAGTATTCAAAAATGTTCTTTGCCTTTTTCCCTGGAAGTCACCCCTGAATCTTTCTAGTTTCCAGAAACACTAAGATCACAAGGTTTTTTGTAACCAATTTCATGAGACACAAGCATGTTTGGCATGTAGAACTGGGCACCGACAAAGGTTCAAGGTACAAAACTATCACACTCTTGGCATGCCCTCTTTGCTGTCTCAAATTTTCCCCTCAGCCACATCACCCAATCTCAGAGAATCTTGTCTCCTTTGAGCTCCATACTGTTGCTCCAGAGGCCAGGAATCTTTCCCAACTTATGTTATGTAGGCAGAAAGAACACCAGGTTGGGGGATCAGGGAGAGGCTGTGTATTGTAACCTGAGGTACAGACAAAGAAGTGTCAGACTGAACAAGGCAAAGTAGAAAGGGGGAATGGTGAAAATGTAAAATTGTAGTGAGGCTGGGAACAAAGGCTCATAAACCACAAGCATTCAATGTAGTCACAAGGGAATAATAACTGGGGGAAAAGAATAGACAGGTTTTTTGTGCTTAGGTCATGTAGAAAAGAAAAGTGCAGGGACAGAAGTAATATTTGCATTTCTCTAAGTAATAATACCAAGCCAGGAGGACCAGTAGATCTTTAAAAGCTTCATTTTTTTTTTGCTTGAACCCTGAATACTGTAGGGGTATGCTAACAACAGGGGCCTGCTAATAGCTCATTCTAATCACTGATTTTATACCAACAGACAAAGTTCTTTCTTTAGACAGATTGGGACAAGAAGAGCTGATGGGAGTTAATTTGTAATGGGAGGCAGAGAGTATATTATTAGCTCATAGATCCTGTAAACAAGGATGTTATTTTTTAGATTATGTTCAAAGAAAATTGAAAAATATTGAACATAGCACAGTTTTTTATGTTAATGCAAAAGGAAAGCAATTAGAGTCTAACATAACTTTTTACTTTTGTGGGGTTTAAAAAAAATCCATTAACAGGCATTCATCAGTATAGGAAATTGATGTGTTCCTGTAAGGCAAGTTTCTATATATCAAATCCTATTTTCCCACTGATTTTCATTATAAAATTGGATAGGTTCCCAGTTAATCCCCTAGTGAAATTTCTTATATTGAGTTTTTGCTTCTTAAGGGATACCTATCCAGACTTAGTCATTGGTACTGCCCTCTCTCCATGAAAGGTTTTTCAAAAACTTGGACCTTCCCAATTTGGGCATTCAAACAACTTATTTCTCTGTTTCATTTCTCTGTTCTAGTTTGACCCCACTGCACATACTTTCTAGATTTTGACTTACATTTCTTTCTTAAAAATTAGGCAAAATTATAAAGTAAATGGAACACTGCAAATGGAGTCCTATGTTTCAATCTTACCTCCAACACAAGTTTTGTGATCACAGGAAATTCTCTTTAACCTCTTACCGACTCAGTTTCCATGTCTATCAAAATCAGACCATGATAACTCTAGTACCACCCAGCACAAGGCTCCAAGAAGACAATGAATGCAAAATTTGAAATAAATGTCAGTCACCTGGAGGAAAGTGACAGCCTCAGAGAAATACTAAGTGTTCTATCTGCTCCATAGAGAAGGAAAGCTTCCTAGGCAGTCTATTTTAGGATCATTCTCTTTGCTTTCATTTGTCCTTTTCTTTAGTCCAATAAGATGATGATGATGATAATTGTTGTTTATCTTTTGTATTCAAAGAAGACCAAAAGAGGACCCAATAATGTTGGGAATCAACGTATAGTTTGTCTGACTGTTAGCTGATTAGACCAGTACAAGCTCAGAAGGCTCTACCTCAGGTTGGGCACAAATAGTTCATGTGACCATTTGGAAAGGAAATGTCTCTAAATTTATGCATCTTATATTTGCTGGTGATGATAATGATAACAACAATGATAATGAATAATAATAGCTAGTATTGGATCACAGTATTGGAATATCTCCAATTATTTGTATTTTATAATTGAAAAAATATCTTCTTCCTCATCCCTCAAGCTTGATTTTCTGAAATTCTCAATTGCCTACATAATTTTTTATTTTCATTACAAATTTTAAAATGACGTCCTTTTTATATTGGCAGAGCAACGCTGGTTTACTGTAACCTCCTTCTTACCAATTTCATCTGATTTTTGATTTGCTAAAATCCTGCTTCATTCTGCCTGATTTTCTAAGACCCTCAAAGACTTTAGAATTGCACATTTAGAGCCGGAAAGAATCTTAGAGACCACTGTCTTTAATAACACCCTATTTTACTAAAAAGAAAGATAAGATACAGGATTGAACAGTTATCAAATGTCTGAGGTAGTATTTGAACTGAAGTATTCCTGTTTTTAAGTTCAGTATCTGGTCTACTATACTTTGTTTCTTCTCATGGTATAACTAGAACAAAAATTGGAGTGGGATGAATTCATCTCTAAGACACTTCTAGAGACAGTATTATCTATAAAATGGCCTTCCAGAATTGCACATGTTTTTCCTATGCTTGCTTGCTGTTTAGGGCAAAGGGAGGTGGTGGGGGGGGAGAAAAAATTTAGAACACAAGATTTTGCAAGGATGAATGTTGAAATGACTTGCTGAAGGTACCATAGCTAGCAACCTTCCCTCTCTCTCTCCTCCTCTCCCTCCCTGCCCCCTCTTTCCACCTCTCTCTTTGTCTTTGACTCTGTCTCTCTCCTTCCTTCCCCACCTTACTTTGTCTCTCTATCTCTCTATCTTTCTCTCTTTCTCTGTGTCTCTATGTCTCTGTCCCTTTCTCTCTCTCTTTCAGCTTGTTTGATCTAAATCACAGTTCTTTTTACCTCTCACTCAACTTATGTGAGTCTGTTTGAAGCTTTTCATTCTTTCTACATATAGACCAGGTGAACTATATTATCATGTTGTTAGTGACAGCTCAGTTAAACCCCATGAATGCCAGCAGGTGTGTACTCCTGGTGTGAACC
The DNA here is from genome assembly GCF_048593235.1 of Sminthopsis crassicaudata. Classification (NCBI taxonomy): domain Eukaryota; kingdom Metazoa; phylum Chordata; class Mammalia; order Dasyuromorphia; family Dasyuridae; genus Sminthopsis; species Sminthopsis crassicaudata. The sequence goes on along the minus strand of NC_133617.1, from coordinate 218,082,630 downwards.
AGACTGCATGTTCTTGTTACATTAGATCTCAACATTTCTGCCATCACAACTCTCTAGCAACCCTTAGAGACTTTCTTGTGAGTGCCCTTTGAAAATGAGCCCCTCAGTTAGCTGATGTATGTGTCCAAATAATCATTTGTTCAAGAGGAGGGACAAATTCAAGGGTTATGTGCATAGAAAGGAGGAAGACCAGGTGCTATAGCTTCTAGTTAATATAGGCACACCTGTGAGGCTAAAAAAATTCATATTGCTGAAATGAAATACCTGTTTGATGTAAGTTGATGCAGTTATTTGGAAAACATTGCCCATAGATCTAAGAACTGTTTGTTGCATTTTTCTTAAACATTTCTCTTGTCAAAATGATGGGAAAATTACATGTGTGGGAACTTGAGAAGCACAAATTTGTTAATACCTCCTTTGACAATAGTTTGTATTCAGTGCTGTTTATGGGCTGTCACAAATCATTTCCCAGTTAGAATATTGCAGTCATTAAATAAAGTGAAGCTGGATGTGAGTGGCAGTGTATCCAAAATTCAGGAAAGACCAAAAGCATGTATGTTCATCTTCTCCTCTCCTCTCCTCTCCTCTCCTCTCCTCTCCTCTCCTCTCCTCTCCTCTCCTCTCCTCTCCTCTCCTCTCCTCTCCTCTCCTCTCCTCTCCTCTCCTCTCCTCTCCTCTTCTCTCCTCTCTGTCTCTGTCTCTCTCTCTGTCTCTCTCTCTGTCTCTCTCTCTCTGTCTCTCTGTCTGTCTCTCTGTCTCTCTCTCTCTCTCTGTCTCTCTCTGTCTCTCTGTCTCTGTCTCTCTCTCTCTCTCTCTCTCTCTCTCTCTCTCTCTCTCTCTCTCTCTCTCTCTCTCTCTCTCTCTCTCCTTTATCTTCCCCTCCTCCCCTTTCCTCCCTCCCTCCTCCCTTCCTTCTGGACTTGGCTCTTGTTTAAATGATAGATAACCTCCAATCTTCCTTTCTTTTCTTTTTTTAAAATCATGATGTTCTTTATAGAAAAAGATGTCTCTGTTGACCTCCCATCAGGAAGCCATGCACTTTGAGGTGTTTTTCTAGTAGTGGTGATGGGTTTGCCCTAATCGATCTGACCCTCATCCAATTTGCCATGTGACAAATCGTATGAATTTTCTAAGATGGCTTTCTATGGCCTTGAATGATAAGAAGCTCCTAGCCTTCAGGCTTATGTTATATGAATATACCTTAGCCACACATTGTTTTTGATGGGTAGATGGGTGGTGGATTAAAATGAGAAAGTCCGTGTTGGCAATGGGTATTGAAGAGATGTCAGATTTTTGCTAATTTCTGATTCTATTCTTTAATTTCACTTATTAGCCTTATATTTAGAAATAAAATGAAAATTTCCAAAACCTTTTTATTTTCATCTTAGGACAGTCTAAAATTGATCAGTACCAAATGAGCAGATAATTCTGTTCAACAGTGAGGTTTGCTTTTCTCCTGTATTTCTATAATGTCCTGCTTTTTAATAATACAGCCTCTGTTTGTGGATGTTAGTTTTGTTTTGCTTTAAGTTTCATGCTTACCAACTAAAGATTTCTATCACATACACACACACAGATATACATACATATATATTTAAACTAGCAATTAAAATGAAGTGTGTAAATAAAGACACCATTAAGAAATCTATTTCTGTGTCTCCTTAACAGGTTCATTTTCTTCATTCCGCTCTCTCCCGATCTAAATTTGGGTCTTCTCCAAGACACCATTATTTTACATTACAGTTATTTGTGTACATTAAATCCCTTTAGTAAAATGTAAGTTTGACAAAGGCAGTGACTGATTCAACCACATTTTCCAGCTCTCCAAGGCCTGGCACAATATTCTGTATGCAGTAAGTAGAAAATAAATGATTGCTGAAGTGAATAGAAGAATAGAAGGGCTAGTCTTTTAGCCTTTATAAATATTTACTGAAAGCTACCAGAACAAATTAGTAATAATAGCTGAAATTGATATGCAAAGCATACATTATCGCATTTTATCTTACCAAGTTTCTTTTTTTTTCCTTTTTACTAAGGATATGAGGAAATAAATCAAGTCTTCTGAAAGCTAAGGGTTTTTCCCATACCTATCTCCACACAGCTAGTAAATGTTGGAAGTGAGATTCACACACAGTTCTTTCCTGATTATAAATCCAATGCACTTTACACTCTACCATTCTCATTTTTTGGAGACCATGATTGTAAAATGATTTGGAATTATAAATATCAGTGCTGTGCTAGAGCCAGTACCAATTGGTTGATGATTGTTCAATTTTTAGTGTGAGCGGGGGCAGCTAGGTGGCGCAGTGGATAGAGCACCAGCCTTGAATTCAGGAGGACCCGAGTTCAAATTTGACCTCAGACACTTAACACTTCCTAGCTGTGTGACCCTGGGCAAGTCACTTAACCCCAGCCTAAAATTAAAAAAAAAAAAAAAAAAATTTTAGTGTGAGCATTTACACCTCAGAAATCAACCATCCCTAAAAATCAGGGTTTGACTTATTGTTTTATTGATTGCTTAAACTTAAGAAAGGAATGGAAAAAATGTTAATAGTTCAGGTTAAACTTTTTAGAGCTGACTATCAAACATTTACCAGCATATCTCTGGACTCTATATCAGAACTTCTTAAACTGTGGTTAGAGATTCCATGTGGGATCACATAGCTGAATGTAGTAATCACAGAATTATGATTTATTATCAGTTAATGTTTGGATTTGTATACTTATCTTATATATCTATATACTTAGGGTCATGTAAAAATTTATTTGGGGGAAAAGGGGTCACAGTAGAAAAACTTTTAAAATCCCATACTCTCTATAATAGATTATGGGCTCAGATAGATGACTGAGCAGTGAGATAGTAGACTTGATCTTCAACAGTTTAACTTCTCAACTTCTATTCAATTAGGCAACACGAAGCAACTTTTCTATTACTCTAATTCTACATATTGAGATATGTATTCATTTAATTCTGAAGTGCATCCCTTGAACTCATTCATATTGTCTCAAGGAGCTTATCATTTTAAAAAAGAGAAAAATTTGGATCATCTATGGATATATTCTAATTGATATTTTGGGAGAACTTATTTTAATATTAAAAGTTCTTAAATATTTCGTTTTTTGAATAGGCCCACAGTGGGAATAGTAACTGTGGACTGGGTATATAGAGGGTTACAATTGTTCTCTTTTTCTCTCTATCCTCTTTGAGGCTGTATAGTGGATAAATTATTAGTTGGACGCAGGAGAGAATTGGGCTTACATCTCTGATACTTACCAATCACAGGCAATCCCCTAAAATGGGGAAGATACTATGTGTCTTACAGGATTGTTGTGAAGATCAGAATAGATAATACCAAAGTGATAATGCTATTATACTACTGATGATTAAGAGATAATGCTATGTCAGTGCCAATTCTTTCCTGAGAGAGACAGTGAAATAAGGAGTCTAGAGAGCTTTCCTTGGAATTATGAAGTTTTTCAGTTCAGTTCTCACTTCTAACACATACTGGCAAGTGTGACCAGGGCAAATTACGTAAACTCTTAGTACTCTCAGATTAAAATTGCACAGAAAGTACTGACCTATGTTAGAAGAAGAAATTTATCCATGGAGTTCTAAATGTCAATACAATCCATAACTAGTAATCCCTTCTACATTGCAGGAGTGTTTAGGGGCCACATACCCTTGTGATCTTGAAAATCTATGCAATTATTTTTGACTCTTCCTTTGTGCCAGAGAAGAAGTCTGATTTTGTTTTTGTTTTTCTTTTTTGGGATACCTCATTATTATAAAATTTGTCTTGATATTATACTATACTATACATATATTTTATGTATTTCTGAGTTTCTAAACTTTTTCTGGGTCATTTGCTACTCTTCATATGTCATCTGCAGCTTCCATAAAATTCCTAGTTAATTTCTTATATAAAAATGATATTTTGAAACCATGATGAAGAAAGGTAGACTTTTTTCCCTTATTAATTGGTTTTTTTCTGATTATACATGTATATTAATTTTTAAATATACATTTCTTGAATCTTGTTGGGAGAGAAAAATCAGAATAAAGAGGAAAAACCATAAAAGTGAAAAAATAAACAGAAAAAAAATGAACAAAGTACGTGTTGATTTACATTCAGTCTCTATAGTTCTCTTTCTGGATGCAGATGACATTTTCTATCCAAAGTGGAATTGCCTTGGATCACTGAACCACTGAGAAGAACCACGTCTTTCATAGTTGATAATCACACACTCTCGCTGTTATCACATAGAATGTATTTCTGGTTCTGCTTATTTCACTTAGCATCAATTAATGTAAATCTTTCCAAGTGAAAGGCAGACTTTCAAAGAGTTTAGAACTCTTCACAGGGATTATTTCCTCCAACAATAAACTCTGTGAGGGTAGGATGAGATAGTTAAGTAATCTTGAATTTTCATTTCCTTGGGGTTGAGAATTGTGAATATATAATTGAAATGTTTATTAAACAACAACGCAGGGTATGAGTCCCTCACATTATTTAGATGCCACTACCATTTTTTTTTAAAGTAAGCTTGGAAGGTGATCCAATTGCTTCTGCTTATGAACACAACTTTTAACTTTTGAAACCCAAACAGTGGTGTTGAGACCAGTATTCTAACCACTCCCTAAACTACTTGTCAATAATTTCTTATAATGCAGTAGCTTTGTTACATTAATATACCAGAATTAGTTTAGCTGCTCCCTATTCAATGAGTCCCTACTTTGTTTCCACTTCTTAAGCTTCTTTTGTATTTACCACTTCCTATTTCTGCTGGGGACAGTTATTTCCTCCAGCTTATCTCCAGAGTCATTGAACTCTGTCATGGTAGCCTTTTAAAAAAAATATATGAAAGTTCCGGCTTGTGTGTGATCCTAAATAAAGTGGAACCGAATAATCTGTTAGCTAGACTTTATTTCTTCTTTTGACATGTAACTGAGTTTTATGTGTTTTATAGGAATTTGTATAATTTATTAATGTGTAGTGGGAGTACTTGGCTCCTGGTGGGTTTTAGGGTGTGTTACTTTCTCTGACTAAATGTAGTCATTTTGTTTTTATGTGGCATTCATTCTTTGTTTTTCCCTCTGTCATTTTTCTCCTGCTAATTGTTGTAATTTCTTTTTTTTTCTTTTTTTCTTTTTGCCCTCTTTTTTGCTTTTTTTCCCCCTCAGATATTTGTGACTTTATAATAGCTCACATTAATAGAGCATCTTAAGGATTTCAAAATGCTTTCCTTGAAACAGCTTAAGGCAAGTGGTACAGTTATTATTAGCTTCATTTCACTAGTAATGCTAAATGATTTGTCCACAATCATACTGCTAATAATTGTTCAAGTCAGGATTAGTAACATGAACTTAATTAAGAGTGGTATGAAGTATTTATTTTTTTTTCTGGAACCGAGATATGATGAATTGTATTTCAGTGACACAAAATTGTCAGGCTTGAATTTGAGATGCTGAGGAGCATCAACCTTTAGTCAAGAGATTTACTAAGATGAATTGAAAATGTTTATTTTTCATTTATGAATAAAATGGGGCAAATGAGATTTGCTCTTACTTTAATAGATGAGATTTTTTTTTAAAAATCCTGTTTACCAAAGGGGAAAAAATGATTTCTTAACCAACGACTTTGATTCTTGATTCCTTGCAAGCAGTTTTTATAGGTCACTATATTTTTTTTTGGGGGGGGGGAAGAGAGCAAGAATCAATAAATCTGTTAATAAACATTTATTAAGCGCCAGTATTACTGTGCTTACTATTAAGTGCTAGGAATACAAAGAAAGGCAAAATATAGATTCTGTCTTCAAGGAGCTCACAATCTAATGGAGAACAACATATAAAAAAGAAACTGAAAAAGGTGATTGGATAGGGATAATGAAGTCCAAAACAAGTATAATTGGGTAGGAAATGGTCAGATGGCTGCCTCATTAAATGGAGTCTCTGGGAGGAATTCTCCAATTTCTACTTTCCATTGTCTCTAAACATTCTCTCTGGGTAGGGCCCCAGGGGCAGAGGTTACTGAGGAGGTATGAATTTTCAGGGTTGATGTGATCTTTCAGGATAAGATGAGATTCTGATGAAATTTGGATGAGTGTAGCCAGGTGGGAAATAATGAACTCCTTTCTTTTTAATCAATCTTATTCATTTTTAAATTCTAAGAGCTTATTAACCTTTTCTGGTGGATTCTGGTGTACCCCAATTGTTGTATCAATAGAACAAGAAAGTTAGTGGTGAACTTTGAAATCTTTTTGGAGGTTTTGAGTTATCAAGTAGCTAAAGTTATTATATCGATCAGCATCTCTGCTGATATAGGCAAGGAGGGAAAGCAGAGTAAGGATTATGAGAACAGACTTGCATATACAAGAAAGGCTGGGAGAGTGCATATGACTGAAACAGGGAATGATGCTGACACAGGCATCATAGAAACCTAAAGAAGCCTTTTATTTATTTCAGGCCTTCAAATAGGAGTAGCTAGGCAGACTGGTTGGTACCTGTACTATTCTTAACTTAATGAGATAGTGTCTATAGACAGACAAAGGACAATTGGTGGCTAGCCTTTCCACAGTAATTTCCATGTACTTGTTGACTACCATTGTGTCATTTTAGAAATTTATCTTCTCCAAAGTAAATAGTCCTATTTCCGTTAATAAAAGCATCAGAGTAATCTGAATTAAGCCAGATTTTGGGCAAACATCCAAACTTACCTATGTATAAAAATAATACCTAACAGGTTTACTCAGCAAATGTACCCTAGAACATTACAACCACAACCTTGTGCAGTGGCAAAAAGCCCAGGAAACACTGTCAGACAATGTACTCAAGTTCAAACTCCTATATTTACTAAATCTGTAGTCTTGAATAAAGTACTCTAACCTAGAACTTTCATTTACAAATGAGAAAATTGAGTCCTAGAGAGAGTACATGACTTATTCAAGATCAAATAGGTGTGGTAGTATAGCTTGGATATGATTCTAAATTTAAATGACCTTTCTCCTCTATTAATCTTAGAGGCAACTTAATTTTTGTGCCTCATTTTCTTCACTTAAAAAATAAATATGAATTGAATTTGTAGTACATCCTTTCAGGGTAGTTACATGTAAGGTAGTTACAAGGTAGTTACAAGTTATAAGTAAGTTACAAGTTACAAGAAGAAACTTCAAATTGCTACATGAACAGAACCTATTGTTCTTTGATTTTTAAGCATAGCAATATAACTACTAGGTCTGTGCCCTAAAGAAAACAAAGAAAAAGGAAAAGGATCCATGTGTTCTAAAAATGATGAAAGGGCTGGTTTTAGAAGAAGAACAATATGAATTGATGCAAAGTAAAGTGAACAGAACCCAAAGAATGCTGTCTACCTCCAGAGAAAGAACTGATGAATTCTGAAATTGAGTACTTTTCCAAATTTCTTTATTTTTCTTACTTTTGTGTGTGATTTAATTATTTTGGAAATATGTTTTACATGATTTCTTATGCATAATAAATACATTATGGAAATATTTTTACATGATTTCTTGTGTATAATAGGTATATTGCTTACCCTCTCAATAGGTGGGGTAGGGACGGGAGGGAGGAATTCAATTTGAAACTCTAAAAGTCATTTGCATAGTTCCAAATTGTTGTCTGGAATGGCTAGGCCATAACTCTACTAATAGTTTCTTAATATACCTGTTTTTTTTTTTCTCTTCTCTTTTGATACTTGCCTTTCTAATAGGTGTGAAGTGATGTCTCAGAGTTGTTTTAATTTGCATTTCTTCAATTAATAGTAATTCAGAGCATTTTTATAAGACTATACCCAGCTTTGATTTCTTCTTCTAAAAACTATTCATTCACATTCCTTGACAATTTATGAACTGGAAAATGTCTCTTCTTTCTATAAACTTGATTGAGTTCTCCATATATTTGAGAAATGAAACTTTTATCACAAAAACTTGCTATAAAATTTCTTGACATAACTTTATTGTCTATGGTATCTTTTATCAAGATGCAGTTTTCTTGGTTATCTCTTTTAATTAGGTCTATTTTTGTTTTTGCTTTGTCTGAGATTATGATTACTACCCTGCCTTCCCCCCCCCCCCAAGTTCCACTGAACATGATAGATTCTGCTCTAGATCTTTATTTTAACTCTGTGAGTCTTTCTGTTTCCAAGTGTGTCTCTTGTAAACAACATTGGAAACTGCTTTTTAATCCATTTTGTTTCTGCTTCCATCATCCATTATCTACTCACTGTGAAAATTCATGACTAATTCTGTATTTCTTTTTATTTTATCTTCTCTTTATTCTTCTCTTTCTTTTTTTTCTCTCTCCTCCAAAGTCTGTTTTGTTTCTGACTACTGTCATCTTTATTTACCTTCCATTTTTTCACTTCCTTCACCCTTTTTCTTTTATCCCCTTCCGCTATTATTTTGCACATGCGCGTGCGTGCGCGTGTGCGCATGCGTGCACGCACACACACACACACACACATTCTTCTCTCTTTGAACCAATTCTGATGACAGTGAGGTTTATGCATTGCATACTTCTAGCATTTCCCCTCCATTGTAAAAGCTCTTTCTTGTACTCTTCTTTTATGTGAGATATTTCCCCCCATTCTACCTCCCTTAATTCTTCTTCCTTTTCTCATCCCTTCATTTTTTTTTTTTTAGGTCATTCCAATGTAATGTATCCTCTGTCTATGTAGATTGCTTCTAAGGGTCCTAATATGATACAGTTCTTAGGACTTACACATATTTTTCTATATAATAAACAGTTTAACTTTATTGAGTCTCTTATAATTTTTCTTTCATGCTTACATTTTTATGCTTCTTTTCTTATGTTTGAATGTTAAGTTTTCTATTTGACTCTGATCTTTTCATCAGGAATACTTAAATCCTCTATTTCATTAAATTTCCTTTTTTTTTTTGCCTTGAAGGATTATTTTTACCTTTTCTGAATTGATTATTCTAGTTTATAATATTAGCACTTTTATCTTCTGGAACATTATATTCTAAGCCCTCCACTCTTTTAATGTAGAAGCTGCTAAATCTTGCATGATTCTATTAGTTCTATGATATTTGAGTTGTTAGTTTTTGATTGCTTTCAGTAGTTCCTCCTCGACACTAGCACTCTGGAACTTGGCTATGATATTCTGAGAGTTATCATTTTGGGATCTCTTTCTGGAGGTGATCAATGGATTCTTTTAATTTCTATTTTTTTTAAATCTAAGATATCAGGACAGCTCCTTGATAATTTCTTATATGTCTAGGCTCTTATTTTTATCATGACCTTTAGGTGGTCTAGTAATTCTTAAATTATCTCTCCTTATTCTGTTTTACAAGGTAGTTGTTTTTCTAGTGAGATATTTTACATTTTCTTTTATTTTTTCATTCTTTTGGTTTTGCTTTATTGGGCTTTTGATGTCTTATGGAGTCATTAGCTTTCATTTGCTCAATTCAAAATTTTAACGAATTATTTTCTTTAGTGAATTTTTGTACTTTCTTTTCTATTTATTCTGCTTTTTAAGGAGTTTTTTCTTTAGTGAATTTTTGTGCTTCTTTTGCTATTAGGCTAATTCTGTCTTTTAAAGTCTTATTTTCTTCAGTATTTTTGGCGATTCTGTTACCAAGCTGTTAATTCTATTTTCACATAATTTAATGCATCACTCTCATTTCCTCCAATTTTTTTTCTACCACTCATGACTTTTGTCAGCTTTTCTAAAAATTCTTGTTGGGCTTCAGCTTAATTAGCATTTTTCTTTGAGGCTTTGGTTATAGCTTTGGTCACATTATTGTTGTCTTCTGAGTTTGTATCTTGATCTTCATTGATACATTTTTTACTCATTTTTCTTATTTATTGACTTTGAGTTTTATGTTAAAATTGGGCCCTGCTCATCTGGCCTCTGCTCACTTTGGGGTGGGAAGACATGTATCAAGCTTTAGGCTTTTTTTGTGCTGCAATTTTCAGAGCTAGTCATGGGAGGTCTGCAAGTTTTTGGTGCTTTCAAGATGGTGTGATCTGGGAAGAGATGGGAATCACACCTTTGCTAGTCTGTGATCTGCCCTTTACCCAGAAAAGATTGCTGCTTGCCTGAAACTGTTAAGTCCTATTGCTCCTTTCTGCCTTGGAACTGTGACCAGGAGTCTTGCTTCCTAGGGACCAACCACAACTGTTTCTTTCTGCCTGGAGCTGAGACCCAGAACTGCATATGGGAGGCAGAGTTGTACATCAGTTCCAGCTGCATCTAGTGCTAACAGAAGTTCTGCTCTAGTCTTTTCCCGATCAATTATTGAACTCTTAGCAGCTCCAGGCTGAGAGCTCTTGAAGCTGCAGCTGCTCATGTGGCATCTGCCTCCAATATCTGCTACTGCTGCTGCTGCTGTATGTACTCTGGGCCAGTGTACAGACCTCGTGCAAAGCTCCTAAGTGACTTAGGCTGGAAAACTGTCTCACCTTGACCTTTCATTGCTTCTGCCATTCCAAAATTTGATTTGAGGTATTATTTTAAAATTGTTTGGAGGGGAATGTTGGGAGAATTGGTCTGCCTCTAATCTGCCATCCTGAAACCTCCAAAGAAGCTATTATTCTTAATATTTCAATATTGAAAGAGAAATAGAAGACAATGACTAATGATTTACTGCTGCCTGTCCCTTCTATCTTCCCCATACTGATAATACATTACTAAAGAATGAGTTCACTTATTAAAAAAATAGAGCCCGTTCATTCTATCTACATTAAAGTTTGGAGGTGGTATTTCCAAAATCTAACAGAAAGAATAGCCATTAATGATCTTGTGCAGTCAGCAGAGGAAAAAAGCAAAAGAAGCTATTTCTGCTTAGAGTGATACTTTGCCTTAGCTCAAGAGGAACAATAAATCATTGACCAGAGGTGAGGCAGGGGAAACTGGACCGGGCTTATATCAAGTCTTCATAGGCTGACTTTATTATATCCTTTTAGCTGAATTCCCAGAACATCAGGCACACCCATATTTCAGTGTAACTAAAAAAGCTACTTTCCAAGTCCTTATTTTTTTTTCCCCATAAGTGAGCCCTTATTATAACTTAGGTAAATCCCATTCTTAGACAGATATTGAGCATATGGTTTACATTAGATTCTGCAGGGCTTCCTTTCCATTCAATATCGTGATGAATGTTGTCGCATTGTTTAATGTTTCATTCTGGAAACGGCTGTGTGTTAGGTTGTGTGAACAGTCTCTCCACATCCTTTTCCTTCTTCCAAGATTTCGAGTCTGGATTGGTTCTTGTTTATAAAGCTTTTCATGATGCACTGCTGAGAAAAGATGCTGCTGAAGAGACCACATGGATGTATTTCACAACTGTGCCATTTTGTCAAGTTATTTCAAATATAGTCTTTCAGTGGCTGGAAGATTCCAAGCCTCCTTATCAACAGACTTTGAGAGTATCAAGGATCTAGTTTAAAAAAGGCATATTTGTCTCCAGTATTATCAAAGTCACTTTTATCATAACATATTTTAACATTAAAGATTGAGAAGAGGACATGGATTCTGGGGGCAAGTTTTATACAGGGCATCAGAGAAGATGCCAAAGTTAGGAACTTGTCACAGCACAATCATTTTGAGAGGGCAGAGTAGTGGAGAATGGCAAGCTGTTCACATCTGTAGTGATTTTCAGGGATTTTTAGCTGGAATAAATACCTTTTGTGCCTTCTCCTGATGTAGTTGGGCTGGACATTGCCCTGAGGGCTTGGAGATACAGAATTTTGTCTTCTTTTCTCCTACTAATGAGAGCTCATCTTTGATCTTGGGGAAGATGCTGAACCCTTTTTGCCTTATCTTTGAAAAATGGCATTTGGTATTACATTTTAAAGTTGGAAAAAAATCTTCAGGATATGATTCCTTCTAATTGTCCATTAGTAATCTTCACAATGACTATACTTAGTAAACACATTTATTTAGATGTGTTGGTGAATAAGATATGCTATTTAATTAAGTGTGTATTCTCTTATCCAGAGGTTCAGAGATATAGAACTAGAAGAGACTGTAAAGATCATGTAGTCAAACTTCTTAATTTTATTTTAAATGAATTTTATTGATACCTTGTACTTTTACATCACTGTCTTTTTCTTCCTAATCTCCAAATTGAACCCATCCCTTGTAATAAAGAAAAACAATTAAGTAAAGGACATTTATTTATTTATTTTTATTTACTCATGACTTAACTTCTTTCTCTTAATCTTTTCCTACATATATTGCTGTAGTAATTGTATATTATGTTTTTCCTGTTGGGCTTATTTCATTCTGTCCATACAAATCTTATTTCTCTTTAAGTTCCTCATTTACTGTTTCTTACTTCATACAAATATTCCATTATATTCATATGCTTTAGTTTGTTCAGCCTTTCTCCAATTGATGAATTTCTACTTCATTTACATTTTTTGATTCCACAAAAATGGGGTTATGAATATTTGGATATATATTGGAAGTTTGTTTCTATATTTGACCACCTCGAGGTATATGGATCAAAGGCTATAACCCATTTATTACCTTTCCTTCATATTTCAAAATTAGCCTCATAATTTTATAAATGAAGAAGCTGAGAATTTAGATATTAAAGGATTTGTCTAGAAATCCACAGGTTGTAGAGCCAATCCTCTGACTCCAAGCCCATCACTTTCCACTACATCAGGCTGCTTCTAATAAACATTTTATGAGCATTTACTTCACATAATGTACATTAGTACTGAGGATGATACAAAAGATGTTGAGGACCATAGCAAACTTACAATTTGATAAGGAGTTTATTTATTTAGTTTTAGTTTTTTATTTTCACAATAGGTACATAATTTTCAACATTCACCCTTGCAAAACCTTATGTTCCAAAATTTTTTCTTTCTCCCTTCCACCCCCTCCCTTAGACAAATCAAATATATGATAAACATGTACACTTCGCCTACACATATTTCCACAATTATAATGATGCACAAGAAAAATTTGATAAGGAATTAATCCATGTACACTATATATCAACTACACTATATACCATATACATCATATATACCAAAGACAGAGATATGTGATTAAGACAAAGGCAAGGACAAAGTGCTTTGAGATTTCTGGAGATATCTTCTCTAAACTCAGGTGAAAGATTTCAGACTATCAATGGTAGAAGGGATCTTTGGAAGTAATCTAGTCCTTCTAGTCCAGCGCTTCTTAAATAATAGCTTTTTATTTTCAAAATACATGCAAAGATAGTTTTCAGCATTAACCCTTACAAAACCTTGTATTCCAAATTTTTCTCCCTCCCTTCCCTCACCCAGTAATCCAATATATGTTAAACATATGCAATTCTTATATATATATTTCCACATATCATGCAGCACAAGAAAAATCAGATCAAAAAGAAAAAAAAAAGAAAAAAGCAATCCAATGATAAGCACAAAAGGTGAAAATACTATATTATGCATAGAGAAGAGCTAATCCAATTCCAATTGATTAATGATGGACAGAATCAGCTGCATCCAGAAAAGGAACACTGGGAAATGAGTGTAAACTGTTATTTTTACCTTCTGAATCCAATTCTTCCTGTGCAACAAGGAATTCAGTTCTACACACATATATTGTATCTAGAATATACTGTAATATATTTAACATGTATAAGACTGCCTGCCATCTGGGGGAGGGGGTTGGGGGAGGAAGGGAAAAAAATCTGAATAGAAGTAAGTGCAAGGGATAATGTTGTAAAAAATTACCCATGCATATGTACTGTCAAAAAAAGTTATAATTATAAAATAAAATTAAATTTAAAAAAAAGTGAAAAAAAAAGAAAATACTATGTTATGATCCACATTCAGTTCCCATGGTCCTCTTTCTGAATGCAAAAGGTTCTCTCCATCATAGGTCTATTGGAATTGGTCTGAATCACTTCATTGTTGAAAAGAGCCAAATCCATCAGAATTGATTGTCATATAATCTTGTATACAAATTTTCTTTTGTCTCTAATAAATGGCATAATTATGTATATGCCAAAGAATTGTTTTAAAATAAATTTATTTATTATCAATAATTGTTTGATTTGTATTCCTAATTTATATACCTATATACCTGGGGTTGCATAAAAATTTCTTGGTCAAAAAGGGTTGCAAGTGGAAAAAATTTAAAAAGCTGTGATCTAGTCAAGGGAAAAATATGTGTATATAAATATTCATAAAATATGAACAAAATAACCACGAGGCAATTTTGGGAGAAAGGCACTAAGGATTTGAAACAGGAAAGGTTTCATGTCAAAGGTAGTTCTTGTGCTTTACATATATTTCCACTTCAAATTTCATATGGACTACTTGTGCCTGACCTGAGGTGGAGATCTTATATTGGTCTGATCAGCCACAATTGGACATACTGTACCTTCACACCAACATAGTGATATTATTTTGGTCCTCTTCAAGAATAAAGAACAACAACCAGTGCTTGTACTGAACTTTAGAGGAAAGGAGAATTTCTAAAAGGTGGAGGTCATGATTATCACTGAGCTAGAGCTAAAAGGAATCTTGGAATTATCTAGTCCTGTCTCCTCATTTTTTTACATGAAGAAACTGAGGCACAGGGAAATGAAATGGTCTTGTCTGAAGGGGTAGTCCATTTCAGAATTGAGGGAACAGTGTAAAAGCACAGAAAGGCAGGTTGTATGTGAGCAACAGTAAGAAGGCTAGGTTGGCAGGAGAGTTATATACAATCAAGCTGGAAAGGTAAGTTGGAGCTTGGTTGTAAAGAACTTTTAATGCCAAATAGAGGAGTTCATTTTTTGATTCTAGAGTTAATAGGGAACCAGTGGAGTTTAATGTGTAGGAAAGTGACATGATCACACCTATATTTTTGGAAAATCAATGGACATGATGATGAATTGAAGAGGATACAGGGAAACCAATTAACAGTCTCCTGCAATAATCTTTTAAAAAGTAATTGAATAAAAGAGCTTGACATCATGAATGGAGAAATCAGTATCATTGGTTATAGAATTAAAGTATAGGGGAGAATGAGTGGCTAGAAATTGGGGATAGAAACTAGCAACAACTCCTTCCCTCCTGTGACTGAGAATTATTCATTGTTTGAATCTTCCTGTAAAGTTGGGGATGATAGACCAGACATCTTTGGATGACAAACTAAACATCCTAGAATGATAGCTTGATGGTGTAAAGATTCTAGCCCAGAATCCCTGGGGTCTACCTGCCCCCTTCAAGGATAACAGATTTCCTTGACATAAGAATAGAACAGTCATTAACAAAAGAACTAAATTTCTAATCTAACTAATTATAGGCCAGCTAATTTTTTGAATAAAGCTGAGACAAAGAACTATGATTTAGGCAGGCACA
This sequence comes from Sminthopsis crassicaudata, assembly GCF_048593235.1. Lineage (NCBI taxonomy): Eukaryota > Metazoa > Chordata > Mammalia > Dasyuromorphia > Dasyuridae > Sminthopsis > Sminthopsis crassicaudata. The sequence goes on along the minus strand of NC_133617.1, from coordinate 218,067,299 downwards.
GCACAAAAATCAATTAATTGTAAATAAGATCATCTAAAACATGATATAGAATCAATTGGATTATTTTAGTGCAAATCACTAATAATCAAAGAAATGTAAATTAGAGCACATTGAATTTCTCCTTCCTATCTATCAGTTGGTAAAGTTTATGAAAAAGGAAAACAACCAATTTTGGAAAAAGTGCATATCAGTGCACTATAGGTGGAGTTGTAGCTTGGTTCAGTCCTACTAGAAAGCAATTTAGAAACATGCTGTCAATATTGCTGCAATATCCATACCTTTGATTGTCACTATTCCAAAGAGAGAGATTCAAATGTAACAAATAAATAAATGAACACACACAATGCATGTATATATATACATATATTTATATTTTTTACATATATATATGTATGTATATATATATACATATATTTATATTTTTTACATATATATATAATTTTTTTTCTTTTTGTTTTATGATGCCAAAGAATTGGAGACCAAGAGAATACCTATTAATTGGGGACTAACTGAACAAAATTATGGCATGGAAATGGAATGAAATACTATTGTACTATAAAAAATAGTGAAGGGGAAGGTTTCTCTGAAACCTGGAAAGACTTGTATGAACCTATATAAATGAAAGTGATCAGAACCAGGAGAATGATTATGGTATGAAAATAAAATTGTAAAAATGAACAACTTTGAAAGACTCAGTCATTCTGAAACAACCATGACTTCAGAGATGAAGGAATGCTTTTATTGTTGTTCTTCAGTCATTTCATTTATGTCTGGTTCTATGATCCCATTCAGGATTTTCTTGCCAAAGATACTGGTTCTCCAGCTCATTTTGTAGATGAGGAACTGATTTAAGGTTAAATGATTTCCCCAGGATTACACAGTTAGCAAAAAAAAAAAATTAAGCTAGTTTTGAACTCAGGATCAGCACTGTCTCCATTATGTCATATAACTGTCCTGAGAAGAATGTCCTGACTGAATGCTGATAGACCCACAATGTAGAATGAGACACATGTTTTTAGACATGGTCAATATGAATTTTGTTTTGCTTGATTATATATATATATATGTATATATATATATATATATATACATATATATATACATATATATATATATTTATTTATTTCAGAGACTTTTTATATATGTTTTTATGGAGAATTTTAGGGGGGAGGAATGGAGAGAGAAATAATATATGTTTATTAATTGAAAGAAAAATGATTTAATAAGAAAAAAACATTCATTGGAAACTAATTTTGTCAGGTATATATAGAATACAATGTTGTTAGAGGAAGTTATTTCAATAATTACTAACAACAAAGGGTAGGTAGTAGTGGAATGGGTCTGAGATTGAGAAACAGATACATTGGGTTGAAATCTTGGCCCTGCTATTTCTGTATGACTTTGGGACTTAATTCTTACATCTATAATATAATAAATAAATAATATAAATAAAAGGGTTGGATTAGAAAATCTTTGTCATCTCTTCTAGATTCAAATCTAGGATCCTACAATTTTCAGGCTTTCAGCCCAAGGATAAAGGATCATTAAGATCAATCATAGAACTCAGAGATAATCTAATTTTCTTATTTTATATATAAGGAACCTGAAGCTCAGAGAGGTAAGTTGCTTAAGGGACAAATTTTCAGATGGACACTCATGAATATAATCTCTTCTATTATTACTTTGCTTTCTTGAAATAGAAATTTATTGTTATATATTTTGAATATTCTCTGATGTTCTGCTGGGCACATGACAATTTTTTTTCTTTTCTGTCTTTCATTTTTCTGTTCTGTTCTTCTTATTTTGTATTTAGTTCAATAAATAATTTTTAAAAGGAACAATTTTTAAAAATGTAGATGTCTTGTCTTCTACACTTCATGGATATGTGATTTCATCAGTGTGAACCCTTTAGATCTTTGAAGAACAAATTTTATCTTTGAACTTGGCATTCATGTAACTTAGACAAGTTGATGTTATACTATTACATCAAATCTTAACTGGTCATGAAGCTTTCAGTTCTTCTATAACTCTTCTTAAGTGTTTTCTTTTAAATTCTTAGGAGTATTTTGGAAGGTCCAAAGTAGAATGATTTTTTAATAGTCAATAGAACAATAGTATTATAGTAGAACATATGTTAATAGAACATATAGTAGAACAATGTATTGACCTCCCTCTCCTTCCTTGGGGTTTTCTCCACTCTTCCTCAACCCTTCCCCTCCCTTTATTATCCCTCTGCTTTTCTTCTTTTTCATTTCTGCCATTTTCCTTCTTGCTTTGCTTCCTTTCTCTTCTAGCTGACTAGTACTGGTTGGTTTGTTAGGTTTTTGAGTTGTCTCAGACTGTCTAAGATGACAGGAAAAGATAATGATAAATGGTGGGAAACTGGGACATTAATGCATTGTTGTTGGAGTTGTGAACTGATCCAACCATTCTGGAGAACACTTTGGAACTCAAAGGGCTATAAAACTGTGCATACCCTTTGACTCAGCAGTTTCTACTGGGCTTATATCCCAAAGAGATTTTAAAGGAGGGAAAAGGACCTGTATGTGCAAGAATGTTTGTGGCAACCCTTCTGGTAGTAGCTAGAAACTGGAAACTGAATGGATATACATCAGTTGGAGAATGACTGAATAAACTGTGGTATGTGGATGTTATGGAATACTATTGTTCTGTAAAAAACAACCAGCAGGATGAATGCAGAGAGGCCTGGAGGGACTTTTATGAACTGATGCTAAGTGAATGAGCAGGACCAGGAGATCATTAAATACTTCAACAAGATTATGTGATGGTCAATTTTGATATTTTTTCAACAATGAGGTGATTGAGGCCAGTCCCAACAGAGTTGTGATGGAGAGGGCTGTCTGCATCCAGAGTGAGGACTATGGAGATTAAAGCATAATATTTTCACCTTTTTTATTGTTGTGTTGTTTGTTGTTGTTGTTTTTTTCTTTCTCATGTTTTTCCCCTTTTGATCTAATTTTTCTGGCATAGCATAATGAATGTGGAAATATGTTTAGAAGAATTACCCATTTTTAACCTATATTGGATTGCTTCCTGTCTGTGGGAGTCAGGAGAGGAGGAAAAGAGGGAGAACATTTTTGTAAAGGGGAATGTTGAAAATTATCTTTGCATGTATTTGGAAAAATTAAATACTATTGGGAAAAAAAAAGCTTTGTGCTTTGTGAATTAATCTAATTAGCAATGTTATTGCTTATTTGAACTTTGAGTCCTTGGTATTATTTGTATTTCCTGAGTTTGGTCCCTAGACAAGACTTCATTATCTAAGCTTTCCAGTGGTCTGGATTTTGACTAAGTGGGAGTTTATTGTATATACTATTTTAATTTGAGGGTCTGAAATTTAATTAAAATGGTTAAATGTATATTATGTGCAAGGAATTCCTCCTCACTTCCAATGACCTGTAATTCCATAAGTGCAGGGAGCAACTTGTTGAGAAAATTACTTTACTAATGCAGATTAGCAACTTTTTGAAAATTAATAGTCTTAGAGAGTTGCCTAGGTTACTGTAAGGCTGAGGTTTTTTTTTACCCATGGTTATAATGCCTATATATACATATAAAAAGTTAGATTTGAATCTAGGTGGTCCTGATATAGACTCACTATCCACTACTGGGATACAGAGATGAAATGAAATGACACATGCTTTGTCTTTAAGGAATTTAGCAAGTGGAAGAGAGGGAATAAGACATACACAAATAGATATGATGCAAAACAAGAGAGTAATAAGTTAAAAGTAGAGGGCCAGAAGTGATATGAGGAATTTTAGGAGACATACATATTCAGAGACAGAAACAGACACACTCAGAGAGAGAGAGAGAGACAAAGGCAGAAACAGAGAGACAGAGACAGACACTGAAGAGAGACAGAGAGAGACCACTTTTAACTGGAGGAATCAGCAAAGTGGCATCTGAATTAATTGGCTGTTAAAGGAAAGAAGTGATTTCAAAAAGTAGAGATTAGAATGGGGTAGAGAAGAACCAATCTCTTCCAATTAAGGGAATGAAGACTGAATATGAGAGTGATGGTTAGTAATTCAATTTAACTGGAATGTAGAGTATGTGAAAAACTGGATTGTGAGATGAAGTTGTAAAAGTAGGCTAGAAGCATATTATGGAGTAATGAATTTATGGTTTTTGGGAGGGGATAGGTAATGGGGAACTATTGACATTTTAAAAATATAATGTTAATGTAAATAGAGAGGGAGGAAGGAATTGTGAGGGAGATAGGAAACCCAATTAGGCTACAAGAGTCTAGGTGAGAGATGATAAGGCGCAAACTAAGGTTTAGGAATGTACTGGATAGTAGAAATAGTAAAATGGGGCATGCCCTCATTAGAGAAGGTGCTGTGCTCTGTGAGCAAAAGTAGACTTGAATTAGCCCAAAGGAAATGTGAAATTGGTAAAATTAGAAGTTACCACAAATGTTCCTATGGACTGTGTTTGTCTGACCTGCAGCAGAACATTCTGATCAGCCTCAGTCGGACACACAAGATTCTAACAGTGATGTAATTTTATCCTCTTCAAAAACGAAGGGCAGTGATACAAGTACTAGTACTTATAAGGTACTAGTGGGGAAAAAAGGATGAATTTAAGAAATATTATAGATAAGAAATATTACTCCTTACTAAGCATATCAGATAGTACAAACTATTTTTCTATTACAAATGGGCACAACTAAGACAGAGGGAAGTTGTGAATGTCCAAAGCCATAAATAAAATGCTTTTTTCTTGAAATAATCTCTTGCCTGTTTAGTTAGTAGCACATAGTTCTTCCTGCCCTTTTGATTAGTTTTCCACTGCAGACCAAGATTGTTGCAAGCTACTTGAAAACTGCTCATGGTTTCTTTCTTTCACCTTCACCTACCTCGTTAATCTTGGATTGTACCATGTTAGTTGGCAAAGCAAAACCCAATATGTTTAGAAGTTATGCAGTATTATTACATTTTAACCTGTAAAAATTCTTAGGCCAGTTAGTGGTTTGGAAGGATTTTCATGAGAACTACTTCAGCTAAAAGGTAGTAAAAGTAAATGCCTTAAAATAACTAAACTTTGGCTTATAACAAGGTCATTGTTTGGCAACCTCTACATTTCAAAACCTTTCCAGAGTTTTAAGAAGGAAATTAACTGTGAGACAAAATAGTTATTAAGGGAAGGAAGGAAGAAAGAAAAAAAGGAAGAAAAGAAGGAAAGGGAAAAGACAGAAAACAATATTTGCTTTTGGTTATCAAAGCTTAATCCCATTCTTCTAAATGCTTTACCCTGTATTTGGAATAAGGCTAGAAGTACAAAGAATTGGTTTAGCTTTGTCGTTTTTTTCTTCTCCTGTCTGAAATTGGTTTTGCAGAACTGGAAATTTGGCAACATGAATGGAAACTAGCAAATCAGTTTATAGCATTCTTTGCCTCTCAGTTTAATGAAACCCACAAGAATGAGGAAAGGCTGTATGGTTTCAAATAAGAAAAGGTCTTAATGTTACAGACCTTGCATTTTCTGAATGTTACTTTTACCCCTGCAAATTTAATGTTATATAGAATGACATGTCTAGCCCACAGTTCACTAATAATGGCTTCTAGGTCTTAAGTTAAGCAGGATTTCAGCTCTATCGTTTCTTCCTTTTCTTTTTTTCCTTAATAGGTCTTGTGCAGAAAGTACTTAGATGTTTAGACTTCATTTTTTTTTTTTGGGTGAATAGTTTTGACCACTTAGTCTCCTCATCCATCCTGTTCCTTTCTCTGTTAACCAACGCAAGCACTATAGCAGAACACAACACAGAGTGAACTGACTAAAAACAGAGAAAAAAATATCTGTGGAGTTCTTCACCTCTTTTGTGGGATTTCCTCACCCTAAAACATCCTTCTACTTTGTTGATGCCTTTCTCTGTTCTCCCTTTGGGAAATTCCTCCCAGAGCTTCCATTTTAGAGAGGGGCCCAGGCTGGTAAAACTTCATTCCCCTCCCAGCTGTGCTTGGATTTTCCAGATTTCAGTACCGTGCTTCAGCTGCAATTTTACCTGGAACCTCATCCTCAGCACCTCTCACCATGGACCCTTCCTCTGCTATGCTGGCTCTCTTTTTCTTTCTCCCATTATTGAATTCCTTCTGGAGCTTCCATTTTGGGCAAGGCTCTGAGCCAGCTAACCTTCATTCCTCTCCCAGCTCTGCTTCTGACTTTCCTGTGTTCCCAATTATGCTTCTGTGAGGGTACCTTTACATAGCCTCGAGCTTTTCAGCTACCTTTTGTGAATTGTCTTCCCCCATTAGAATGTAAGCCCTTTGAGGGCAGGGACTGTTTTGGTATCTTTGGTATCTTTATTATATTTTAATCCCCATTGCTTAGCACAGTGCTTGACATATAGTGAATGCCTTTTAAATGCATACTACATGCCTTGCCTCATGCCTTTGGCAGACTGGTAAAGTTTATGGAGCCCTTCTCAGAATAATGTTTATAAATATATAAAATAAATATGTTTATGAAGCAAACTAATTATATTAAAATACAGTTATCAAAGTATTAAAACAAGTTCATGGACCTAGCTTAAGGATGCTTGGTATAATTATATGTTTCTATTCTGCAATTCTACCCTAATGAGTAATATAGCAGAATATTTACCTTCTACCAGGAGATATCCCCCTAACTTTATATTATAGTGGACACATCTGGTGCATCTTAATTCTATTAAAGAATGTACTAGGGAGACATGATTGTGAAAAGTAACTGACCATAGTTAAGTTCATTTGATGTTTTGGCCGGCCCATAGCATAACAGTCCCATTGAGTTTACTTTATATGAAATCAGTATCTAAAATCATTGTGTAGTATTGGAAGGGATTAAAGGCCTTCTAGGCCAACCAGTATCAGAGGCATAAGTCCCCTTTTCAACTTCAATTATAATTGATAGGAAAAATTTTCCTTATATTGAGCTAAAGTCTCCTCTCATGCAGTTTCTGATTATGTCTAGGTTTGCCTGATGAGAGCAAAAAGAACAAATCTAATCTTTCTTCCATTTGACAAAACTTCTTTTAAAGTTACACTTATTGTACAGTATGGTGGAAGGAGTATGGACTTCAGTCAGAAGATTTGGGTTCAAATCCTACTTCTGCTACTTACTTACTACCTGTGTGACTTTATGAAATTCTTGGAGCTCCTGGGGCCTCAATTTGCTCATTTGTAAAATAAGAAGATAGGGCCAGATGGCTTCTGATTTTCCTTATAACTCCTAGATCTGTGTCTTTTCTATTTTTGTTGACTTAAAATTTTTAATTGTTTTAAAAATCATTTTATACATGCTTTTTGTTTTGTTATTATTTCCCAATAAGATATGCAGCATTCAGTAGTTCATCACTTCTCTTCTATGAGATTAACAGTGTGTTTCATTATTGGGACTGTAGAATCAAGATTATTATATTCATGTAAATTCTGGCATGTTATTGCTTTCCTTTGTTATTTGTAGCTATGTATAGTAAGATCTCGGTTCTTTCTTTGCTTTGCATTAGTTTTAGCAAATCTTTTGAGGTTTCTCTGAATTTCTTATAGTTGTTGTTTTTTATATTAAAATAATATTCCATTATAGTCATGTACTCTAAATTGCTCAGCCATTCTCCAGATAAATTGTTTCTAGTTTTATGCATGTGCCAATTATTAATGTCTTTTCATCTATATTTTTGTAATAATATTTTTCATTTTCTTCCATTTCCCCATTCTTTTTCAGTAAAGGAAACAATTATTAAGTCCCTGTTTATAAAGGCAATTCAAGTATATGTTCAATAAGTCAATAAGCATTTATTATTGCCTACATTGTACCAGTCACTCTGTTAAATGCCAGGGATTCTAAGAAAAACAAAAAAGTCCCCTCCCTTAAGGAGCTCACAATTAAATGGGGGAATTAAAAAAAAAAAGTAAAAAAAAATTAACAAAAATCTCTGCCCTCAAGCAGCTCATAATCTAATGGGGGGATGCAAATAACTATGTCCAAATAAGCTATGTATTGGACAAACAGGAAATAATCAATAGAGACAGTCCCTGTCTTTCAGGAGCTTACAATCTGTTGTTTTTTTGTTTTCAAAGACCAATGATTATAAGTGATATCTTGACTTGGATTTAAACATGTGAATTGGATTTAAGTGAGTCAGAGCCGCATGTCATCAACCTTACTTTCCTCCAGAGTCATCAAAGTCCAATGGCAGGATAATAATCAGGACAACTGGGATTGGCCCAGGATGCAGTGAAGGATTTTGGTGTCTTTGATGTCTGATCAAGCCCTAAGTTGTCCAAGATGCCTGCTTTAGTTTTCTTCGTGGCCATCGAAACAAATTTTTCTCATTTGCCCATTCTGCTGGGAAAAGGATTTTTTAAAGCATTTATTTAACACTATGTACCAAGCACTGTTCTAAATAAGGGATACAAAGAAAGATACAAAAAACCGAAGCTGTCCCTAACCTCAAGGAGCAGTGTAATTGTGGAGGCTACTTGAAAATAACTGTATACAAAACAGATATAGAATAAATTGGAGATAATCAGAGGGAAGAAACTAGTATTAAGGAGAGGAGACTTCTTGGAAGTCCTATGTCAAGCAGTGATATTGCAAAGACAAGAAGAAAAAAATTGCATCCTCAAATAGCTTCTTTTCTATTGGGGCAAGTAGCATCTATAACAGTATTTATGTAAGTAAATTAATTTACTTAGAAAGTAATTTTGAGGAAAGAAGAACACTAACAGTTAGGGGAATCATGAAAATTAACATAGGTGGCATTTGATCTGTATCTTGAATTGAGATATGGATTCCATAAAGCAGGAGTGAAGAAGAAAAGCATTTGGGCAAAGGCATCGACATGGGAGACGGAATGTCTTGTATGGAAAGCAAGTAGGTCAGTTTGGATCTTCTCCCTGGGATAGTTGGGAAAATGATCCTTCAGTGTTTACAAGATCAGGTTGCCTCTGGCACAGATTTCCTCAGTGGAAATTCCTTGGTCCAATTCAGTTGCCTTTTCCAACTTCATCTTAAATGCCATTTTAACTTCCTAGTATGATAGGTAAGTATTTGCTGATTAAGGTGGTTTCTCTAGGTTTTTTTTTTTTTTCTTCTCTTTATGATGGCTGCTTTTCACTAGTTAAATTCTTAGCAGAACTCATGATAATATAGGTAAATATCTTTAGGGTTTTTCAGAACCCCTCCTTTTTTGGCTTCTATGGTTCATGTGAATAGGTCAGGTTGAAGTGGTTGTAATTGTCCTTAGTGTCTTCTTCCAAATCTTTAGCCTTTCTGCTAACTTGATGTTGCTTTTGACCTTTGTTCTAACCAGCTGATGGTTATAGTTGCCCATAAACAGCTGATTCTGATTCTGTTTCTACATCTGTAATCAGTCTGATATTGATGTTGATTTCCTCCCTTCCTTCCTCCTTTCCTCCCTTCCTTTCTTCCTCTCTCTCTTCTTCTCTCCTTTCCTCCCTCCTTCCTTCCGTCCTTCCTTAATATCTGAATTTGTTCTGAAAAGACAGTATTCATGATAAGTAGATATAGTTCATAGACCTGGGCTCATTTTCCCTATCCCCATTCACATGGGTGGGCTAGCTCCCTAGCCAACCAAGACTATATTTTCATTCAAAATTCTTGGAGTAGCCTTAAGGGGTCATTAAGTAGCCTTAAGGGGTTGTCTTATTAATACCATCTCTCATAATCCCCTGTGAGATGTGTTCCCTTCAAATCACATGGCCATTTACCCTCACCCCAATCTCAGTTTCCATTTGGTATCTCCCTAATATCAGTTAACCTTTTTATATCTTCTTAATATAAATTAAGCACTTAACATGAGTTATAAAAGAATATTTACCAATAAGATATATTGTAAGACCTTAAGTACAAACCTCCCAAATTAGGAGATCATTCAGTCATTAGTCACAGTTATTAACTGCCTTTTAATTGCATTTGGTCCTTGGGGAGAGTGGACTCAAACTTAAGTCTACCTGGCGTAAGTCTCACCCAGATGCTACATTTCTTGCTAATTGTAACTTCTCTATCTAAAAGTCCGAAGCATTTCTACCTGCTCTTTCAGACTGCCAAGGAAGGGGAGTATCTGTCCGTGCCATCTGTCTGCACACTGAGTTCCAGCTTAGCAAAGTTAAAGTTCTTTTCATCACCATGAAGGAAGCCTACAGGAAACATTTAGTGAGCACCTGTGTAGTCACTAAATGGGGAAAAGGCTGCTTTAAATAGGCATACGCAGAAGCAAGCTCCTCAAGCCTCCATGGGGGTTACAGAACATGCTGGTCCTGCGCCAAGCACTGGGTTTAAATCCCCAGTGCATAGGTCTGAGACAGCTGGGAATATTTAGGTGGCACAATGGATAGATGCCAGACTTGAAAGTCAGCAAGCCTTGAGTTCAGATCCAGCCTCAGACACTTACTAGCTGTTTGATCTTTAACAAGCTACTTAACCTTGTTTGCCTCAGTTTCCTCATCTGTAAAATGGAGTTAATAATAGTACCTACTTTCCAGGGTTGTTGTAAGGATTAAATGAGATTATAATTATAAAGTGCTTAGCTTGGTGTTAACATGCAATAAATTCTATATAAATTATTAGCTATTATTATTATCAGTTTATAAGACTTGACCTCTTGTTTCTCAAATTTGAGCCAAAAAAGTACCTATAGTACTTTTTGCAATCCTCCTCTGTTGTTGAAGTCAAAGTATATTTGACTTGGTTATTAGAATCTTTTCAAGTAGATTGCATTTTAAAGTTTACACAGCACTTTCCTCATGTTATTCATTTGATCTTCTCAATAACCCACTAAAGCAGGTGCAATTATTTTTCTCTTTTTACAGATGAGGAAATTGAAATTTAGGGAGGTTTAGATATTTGGTCAGAATTTCGCACTTCATAAGTGTCTGAGGCAGGATTTGACTCCAAATCATTCTGACTCCAGATCCAGCACCCTATTATGGTACTTAGGTGCCAGAGAGTGTGGTAGAACAATCCGTTCTCTGATCTAGAGCACTCCTTTTATTAATATATCCTAAGTTTGTAGTTTAGTTTAGTTTTTTCTTTTTTTTTCTTGGATATTATATGTGGTTGACTTACATTCATCTTATAGTCCATTAAATAGAATAATAGCATTTATCAAATACTTTCTATTTTCCAGGGACAATAATTTTCCAGGTGCTACAATAATTGCTGGGGTTTCATATATAGAAATACATACTCTCTCTCTCTCTCTATATATATATATATGTATATATATATATATATACATATATATATATGTATGTATATGTGCAAGACAAGTCCCTGTTTTCAAGGAACTAACATTCTAATTCAGCTGCAGGGCAGATGGAAGGGACCAGTGGTTCTTAGGGCACATCAGCAGGTTAGATGGCAATGTCAAAAAGATCTAGGTCTTTTTCATATGATACTTGCTAGCTCTGTGATGTGGGACAAATAACTTAATTACTGCCTGACTCAATTTCCTCTTCTGTAAAATGGGAATAATAATAGTATCTACCTCATAGAGTTGTTGTGGGGATAAAATGAGATAATATTTGTAAAGCACTTTGCAAACCTTAAAGTGTGATATAATTGTGAGATGACAATGATGATGATGATAAATATGGTTGCTTAGTTACTTCTCCATCTTGTAAGGAACTGTTTTAGAACAGATTTTCAGTGTCATCAGTTAAATTCAACAACATGTATAGGGCACAATACTTGATACTGAGGATACAAATACAAAATGAAAAGTCCTGTCTTCATTGTATTCTACTAAAGGAATGCTACATGTTCACAGATAAGTAATTTGAGAAGGAAGAGAATCACTATATTGACAGCATCTGGAATCATGGAAGACTTGGTAGAGGAAGTATTACTTGATCAGATCTTAGAAGGAAGAAAAAGATAAAAAAAAAGAACTGAACCATTTATGGTGTGTGGCCATCAAGATCTCTTTTTGGAGTCTTCAAAAGGGGTTGATTTTTCTATTTACCATCTTACCAAACACCTTTCCTATCACCTGACTCCAATTTAGCAACTGCATCTTGTTCTATTTGGTTGATACTTCAAGTCTCATTTTGGTAATCTATTTTCCATTCTTTCTAATTAGTCATTTAATTTAAGAAGGCAGAAAATAATGCTATTTTTAGTACAGTTTCTGGGAGAGAATAGTCCACATAATATTTAAATATTTTGATGCTGTTTCTGGGTTTTTTCTTCTTTAAAATAAAACTCAAAATCTAATATGGGATTGACACTATATGATTAAAATTCAATAGTGAAAGGCCTTGTTTGAATTTTATGTAAATAAACAGTTTTAGGCCATAATTTAAATAACCAGTCAGGAAGATTCATTTAATCATATTTTTTTAGAAAAATTATACAAATTGCATTCTTTTTATTTCTTGTTGATAAACCTTAACAAGATATTTCTTACAACTCAGAGAGAGATGTAGTTTTTATTTTTAGGAAGTATAGGCTATACGCTTAAATAATGATTTGTTTTGGAATTATTTCAAAGTTTGTAACTATATTAGAAAAATGAACATTAATTTGATTACTTTATTTACTAAGGCTAATTGGAGTATATCTTTGAGAAGTGAAACATTGCCAATTCAACGGGTTAAGTATAAATATGTAGGAGGATATATATATACATATATATATATATATAATATGCATTTTTTCCTATAATATATGTAAAGGAAGGTATTTCTCTCAAACCATAGATATTTTATTATTTTACTTTATTAAAGCAAATTTATATATTCTGACTGTTTTACTTCAATGACAATCATAATTATTTTTGATAAAGAAAAGATATACTTTTCACAGAAAGGAAATATCTACACTTATTTTTGTAATTTTTGTGTGAATTCTTTCATGGCTAACATATGGTTAACTTGTAGAGCTAATATATATCAGGACATATATTTTCAACAGATTACAGATGTTTGGGTTTAGGCAACAAACAGGGCTCAAGAGCAGCAAGATTACAGACTGGATTACATTTGGGAAATTGTCCAGAGTTTTCAATGACTTCAAACTTTTTCCTGCAACAAAATCTAATCAATTTTTTTTAACATCAGATTCTAAATGGTTATGAAATGTGCAAGGACACCAGCTCCAAAGAATCAGAATTATGGGTCACTCAAAGGACAACAGATGAGACACATGATACATGTGGAGTCTGTAGCAGATTATAAATGACAAATTGCAAATGGGGTCAAAAACATCATTAAAATCCTGTATGACCAGAAAAAGGGCTGGAGTGGTCATGTAATGAAAGCGAGAGAGAACAGATGAACAGACCAAATCTACTGATGATAACCATGAAATGTCAAACTTTACGGAATGGCTGCCAGTAAGTTGGACAGATCTATGGAAGAAGTACAAGAGGATGTGGAAGGGAATTTCACGGAGTGAAAAGGCATAAATGAGTTGCCATTTGTACCACTGAAGGAAGTACATCAATGATACCACAGATCTTTTGCAGTATTGAAGTAAAGAAATATGTCCCAATAGTCTTAGTGCAGTTTTAACTTTAAACTCTTCTCTTCTTTCTCCTCCCTCTTCCCTTCCTCTACTTCCTCATCTTCTTTTTCCTGTGAAGGGAACTTATTAGAATTAATTAGAATGCTTTGTCAAAAATATGCATTCCTTAAATTTGTCTTTAGGATGAATAAACCTACTTGAAGTATCAAAAATTTACCTTAATTTGCTTTCCGAACAGGAAGATGAGGCAAATGGATAAATGTAGAGCTAAAAATATATCAGATGCTAAGTGTTTTGAAGGCAGAGATTCTCTCTCATTCAGAATCTAGATCATGGTAGGTGTTTAATAATATATTGTTGAGAATATGGATTTGTCAGTTACCATTAAGTACATCATGCTAGAAATCTGTATTTCTATAATACTGAGAAAATTGTAGGAGATAGAACCTTCCCTTGGGGAGTTACTGATCTGATTCAACAGTCCCCTGTTCTGTTCTTACTCCTACCTTTTGAAGGGTACTTCAGAAAGTCATGTAACTGTTATGACTGGATTCACTGAAAATTTATGTCATCTAATCTCAGGTGGACTCTTACTGCTGTAGAGAAGTCTTTTATTCTTTCCTGGTTGGCTTTCTGTCACTCTGTTGGCAGTGGCTATTCAAAACCTCTTTTCTCTTCAAATTTGATATACTATCTCCTGTCCTCCATTTCTCTGAAAGGACTTGGTCTCTAACTTTACTGAGAACTAGAGGTTTTTCACTCTATTCTTCTTCTTCCATCTCATACCTCAAAATCTCCTAAGTCTTCTATTTTCTCTTTCTTTGCTCTAGACTGTGAGGAAATCGTACTCCATCTTCTTGCTTTTCTACTTTTTGCCCTCTATCCCATTCCTTCCAGTTTCTTTCTGGACCTTGCTGCATCAATCATTGCCCTTTCTCTTCCATCCTTCTCTCTCTTTATTTGCTAGTTCCTGCTTCCCAGAAACATGTCCAGGCTTTCTTCATCCTTAACAAACCTTCATTTTAAAAGGCATTAGTACTTTCTGTTGATGTTTGCTTGCATTTTGTTTTCCTTCTCAGGTTTTTTTCTTTCTAGATATGATTTTTCTTGTGCAAGATAACTGTATAAATATGTATATACATATACATATATATATTTATATATTGGATGCAGCATATATTCTTGACATATTTAATATGTATTGGACTATCTGCCATCTAGGGGAGAGAGTAGGGGAAGGAGGGAAAATTTGGAACAGAAAGTTTTGCAAGGATCATTGTTGAAAAATTACCTATGCATATGTTTTGTAGATTAAAAACTTTAATAAAATAAAATCAAATAAAAGGCATTAGCAAAATATATTTTTAAAAGTTCTTTCTATTGACCCCTGTCATAATTTCAAGCTGTTGTTGTTCAGTCATATGACTCCTCCATGAACCCTATAAATCCATGGATTTTTTTTTTTTTTTGACAAAAATACTGGAGTAGTTTGGCATTTCCTTGTCCAATGTTATTTTATAGATGCAGAACTGAGGCAAATAGGGGTTAAGTGACTTGCCTAGGGTCATGCTGCTAGTAGGTATCTGAGGATGGATTTGAATTTAAGCCTGGTGTTCTATCCACTGCACCATCTATCTACCTATAAGCTATTATTCAATATCTCTTTTTTCTTTCATAAACTTCTTATAAAGAGATGCTTACATGTATAACAGTCATTATTTTATCTCTAACTCACAGGATTGTTTTAAGGATCAAATGAAATACCATAGATTAAAGAACTGTGTTAAGCACTCTACAAAGACTAACTACTACTATTGCTTATCCTAGAGACAATAGAAAATCATTATTCTTTTGTTCATTTTTGTTTTTCATCAAGGGAGTTACATAATACAACCTGGATCTTAGTAATATTTTAACTTTACCAAAAGTCAGATTGCAAAGATTTGAAGTAAGTGGATCAGCCTTCCAAATGTGTCACTAGTGATGTTAATTTACCACATACTAACCAGTCCCTGTATCTTTAAGGAAATTTGATTTAGCCTCAGGTTTGACATATATAAAATGGGAATAAGACTGACCCTTACCTCCTCCTCCTTTTTTTGGCTAGCTTCTTAGTCTTATTTTTAAAAATTATTGTGCATTTATCTCTCTTCCCTCCCCATTACTAAAAAATACAGGAACCATAGTCAAGTAGAACAAATTCTCACATTGGCTATATCAAAAAAGATACTCATTTAATGGAAGAGTTAATTAATATACAAATATTCATGCATATGCAAAACATATTCATGGTAAATTGGAAATAATTTCAGAGTGAAGGCACTAGCATTTAAGGGAATCAGGAAAGGCCTTTTGGAAAGGTAGGGTTTGAGTTAAGTTTTGAAGTGAGCCAAAAGGGAGAGCATTTCAGGCATGGGAATCAGCAAAAAGGCATGGAGTCCAAGCTGAAGTCCTGTGTTTGAGAAATAGCTAGGTCAACATTGTAGTATCAAAGAATATATGTATGGGAACAAAGCATAAGAAGATTGGAAAGATAAGAAGGGGTCAAGTTTGTGAAGAACTTTAAATGTCAGCTAGAACATTGATCCTCAAGGTGATAGGAAGGCAATGGAGTTTATTGAATAATAGAGTAACGTAGTGAGATATATGCTTTAGGAAGATCACTTTGGTAACTATGTGGAGAATGTCCTGGAGAAAGAAAAAAACTTGAGATAGGGAGAGCAATTGGGCTGATGCAGTCATTCAGGTGAGACATGACAAAGGTCTGTACAAGCATGATGACTATATGAATGGAAAGAATTAGACCTATAGAGAGGAATTGTCAAAATAGAAACAGTAAGATTTGACAGTATTTTACATATGGTATGAATGTAGCAAGGAGATGAAGATAACACTAAGGCTGTGAGCCTAAGTAACCAGGATGATGTAGTACTCTTGATAGTTATGGAAAGTTGGGAAGGAAGAAGAGATTTTAGGGAAAGAAAATTAGTTTTGCATGTTTGAAATGCCTATGGTACATGAAATTTGAGAATTCAGAAAAGTTATTAATGATGTGGTTTTCAAACCCAGGAAAGAAATTAAGGAAGGACATAGAAATGTAGGAATCATTTGCATAGAAATAATTGAACCTATGGAGGCTGATGAGATCATCAAATGGGATTATATAGCTATAAATGAGAAAAGTGCTCAAGATTGATAGTTGTTACTTGGATGAAGAGTTAGTATAATGTTCATGAAAATACAAATTATGTTTGGGGATTATTCTTCATTTCTTTCCTATTTAAGTTAATTCTATGGTTGCTAGTATTCATGGGGGGAAAGCATATTCACTTCCTAGTGATGAAGATCTCTTCTCAGGGCTTTCTCAAAATTTTCTTCTCACATTTGATTTTCCTTCTTTAGGAATTTCTTAGGTAGTTTCAGGTTTAATTGTATCCCTTTGATCCCTGAAGATTAAACCAAAAGAGATCTTAGAGACCATCTAGTCCAAATTACTTTATTTTATAAATGAGGAAACTGAGGTTTAAGAGAATTACACAGGATAGGCACCTGAATGCTGTCCATGGTCCAATTTCAACAGGGTTTTAGGGAGCTGCTGTCCAGTGCTGCTTTCGGCAGCCTTGGGTTAGTCCCCACAGCTGCTATAAGAACAGTGATGAGTACAAGTGTTTATGGGTTATTTTTGTACTAGTCACTTTTCCAGCTTGCTTGAGAGACTTTTCTCACTGCATTGCTCTAAGTACTTATGGGGCATATGAGCTCTCCATAGAACTGTCTGCCTGGGGAAGCCAAATTCTGTTCCATTTGGCATATTTCTTCTATCCCATGGGATTCAGATTGCTTCTCCCAGATATCTTTGTATCCATTATGTCCTTAAAAGAGGAAACTCCTCTGGCCTTTCTTTGTGGAGGATGTCCTGGGTAGGGGTGAAACATAGAAAGCAATTTCTTAATGGGTCAGCCTCTCAAAAGGTACCCCTTGCATTGTTGATTGGCCAGATATTAACTAATCCCTAGACCTCTTAGGGAATCTGTTTCCCAAAACCTTATACCTTATATCTTACCTATATCTAGAAGGGGAAAATTGGGTAAAGAAGAAGACAATGTCATGCCTAGAACTTCTGATTGTCATCATGTGAGCTTTCCTATGGACTTTATTAGTTCTCTCAAGGAAGACTTTTAAAAAAATCAATTATTATTAACCTCTTTGTATTTATATCACATTAATTTTCTAAGTATCTCTCTACTATAAGGCTACCCCTAACAGAATGAAAATGGGAAGAAAAACTGCTCAGTAAAGCCAATTAATATATTGAAAAAATATCAAACTCCTAATTTCTTACCTCTCCAAAGAAGTCCAGTGATTGGGGGAGGGAGGAGAAATGGAGGTACCTTAGAGACAGCAAAGTAGCAAAGTAAATCTGCACTTGGTCTGAAGTCAGGAAGATCTGAGTTATAATTCAGCCTCACATATATACAGCTAAGTTACCCTGTTCAAGTCATTTGCCATTTGTTTGCTTCAGTTTCCTCAATTTTAAAATGGAGATAATAGCATTTACTTTCAAGGGTTTTTGTGAAGAGCAAATGAGATAAGATTTATAAAGCATTTAGCACAGTGCCTGACACATAATGGGGACTTAAGAAATACTTAAGTCCTTCCAACCTTTTCATATCACTTTTTTGGGGGGGACCATGTTTAGCCATAATTTCTTTGTATTCAGTTTTGATTGTTTAACGGAAGATTTTTAAAGTAGTTGCAATATCACTTGAGACCTTGAAGTTGTGGCTTTAGGATACATTTAACATTTCTGTTATATGTGTCTATAGATAGATATTGTGGTTAGACATTAGTAGAGCAATATGTGGCTTACAAAAACTGGTCTTGCTACAATATGGTCATATTAAGTACTCATTTTGTATTTTGTCCCACACCTTCCATGAGCCTGTATACTTTAAGAGAATCAACCTTTTTGCTTACTTTCTCCCTTCCTTTAGCATCTATTAAGGGCTTCTCATACAGAGAGTGATTATTATATAATAAACATTATTGACTCATTGACCTTGAAATGTTCCTGCTATTGTACCTGGAGGATCCAAGCCAGAAAGTTCTGTAGATTGACCAGATTTCCTGCTGACAACAACCTTTGGGAGGCCAGAGCAGAACCTGCCAACTGCTGTGGTTTCATGGCATCCAAGTTTGTTCTCTGCTCAGTGGGGCATCCTGGGAGAAGACCAAAAGGACAGGAAAGAAATTGTCTATTTTCAGTGTTTTTTGACTCATCTCCCTGTTGCTGTTTCCTAAGGTAGGCTTAAATGTATGTGAAAACAAGACTCAGATGAAAAAAGTCTACTTTCTTCACTAAAAGCAAATAAACAGAAAAGAAACATGGCCCTTTCTAATTTATCATAGTGCTTCCCACTGCCTATTTTGATTGTGATAGGGATCACTTGTTAACTAGAAAGAAAGATCCAGGGTGCTGGTATTGAAGCATTTCCTTTTTCATTTCAGGTAATCCTGAGAGTCTCTTTATCTTTTTTTCCACCTCCTAACCATTTTGATCAGACAATTAAATATTCAGAATAGGAAACTCAAAGAAGGTTGTTTGGATGGGATCCTGGAGTTTGAAAGGGCATAACTTTCTAGATTGTGACTTTTAGCAGGTAGGTGTGTGTGTGTGTGTGTGTGTGTGTGTGTGTGTGTGTGTGTGTGTGTTGAATGGTCTTTCATATATATATATATATATATATATATATATATATATATATATATATATATATATATATATATATGTATATAAATTCTCTGCCTGGGATTTTTGAGACTGGAGAGGTTTTCATCTACCTTGTGAAATTTGACTAAGAACCCTTCCTTCTCAGAGTTCACACTTAGTTTCTCATTAGTATATTCTTTCCTTGTTATATTTGGGCCACTGAGATAAAGATCTTACATTTTTTTTACTTTTAGGTGCCAACTTTTAGGTATTATCTTTATTAATGTCAATAGAATAATTATGATCTCCTGCAATGGTAAAAAAAAATCATGGCACTGTACATGTGTCACTACCCTAAAGAATTCATAATCTATACTTGACTTGGGGCTTCTACTATGTTTATAAGTTAAATCAATCTATCAGGATTATTTCTTTTTCTTTCTTTTCCTTTTCTTTTTTCTTGCGGAGGCAATTAGGGTTAAGTGACTTGCCCAGGGTCACATAGCTAGGAAGTATTAAGTGTCTGAGTACAGATTTGAACTCAAATCCTCCTGACTTAAGGGCTGGTGCTCTCTATCTACTGAACCATCTAGCTGCCCATCATGATTATTTCTCTTTCTTTTTTTTTTCCCCTGAGGCTGGGGTTAAGTGACTTGCCCAGAGTCACATAGCTAAGAAGTGTTAAGTGTCTGAGATCAGATTTGAACTTGGGTCCTCCTGAATTCAAGGCTGGTGCTCTATCCACTGTGCCACCTAGCCACCCCTGCCATGATTATTTCTTAAACATTCTCTGTATACTAAGCACTTTATTAGATACTATGAAGAAAGGAGGAAGATGCAAATAGAATTAAAATATGATTATTGTCTATGAGGGCATATTTATATAAGTAATTTAGCTTGGAATTTTATAGTATACAAAAATAAAATGATGGAAAGAATAATATAACAGGAGACCAAATTAACATGGCAGAAACCATTTCTACATACTGAGTGCAGAGAAGTGTATTTAATCAGTGAAGACTACTTGGAGAAAGGATGTCTACAAGGCAAGCTCTATTTTTTCAGCAGTTAGGTCATTCCTCCTGTACCTCCCAACTGATCCAAGGGTGTGACCAGTCTTTTAAAATGATTTCAAAGAATGTTAGATTTCCAAATGCTGACTGTACCAGTGTGAATATATAAATTTTAAAGCCCTGTTTTGGCTTGTAACATATATGTTAATATCTACATATATATTGCCATAGAATATATTAAGATATATAATTTGATTCTAGAGAAAACATTGATCTCTGCTTTAAAAAATATTGACAACCTCAGAGGTAATTTTCTTAGATTCTATGTAGTATAAAGGCATTTTTTCTTCCCCTTCCCTTAAAGGTCTTCAGAAACAGCTAACAAAGTATTCAAGATTGGATTTTTATTGGTTCATATATTACTACAAAGAAATAATCATTGTCAGGGTTGTTGTTTTTTTTTTTTTTTAATTTAGAAGGCTTGCCTTTCTTTAGAAGAATTATTTTTTCTTACTCTGTTGAAAACCTCCTTTTTACCCTTTGGAGCTTTGGATTGGTTTTATTTCCCTGTTAGGGGTCTTGGAACATTACACTTCAAGATTTTTGAGTCGCGGCAACAGTTATTTTTTAAAATTTTCTTTGGAAAGATGGCATTGTTCTGGTAGAATGCTTTCCAAGGAGCACTGTGTCCTGTGTGATGTTTACTGTGGTGCTGCCTTGCAGCCAGCACATTTTAGTACAAACTTGCCTGGGGGTGGCCTTGTCCTATTTTCCTCTTAGATAGTTCTGGCATTTTCAAAGCTTGGGAGATCTAGCTTCCGAATTTTCCAGTCTGAAGAGCTCGAGCCAAAACAGCAGGGAGGACAGCAAACCTGTCTGTTTTTTGGCTTCAGGCAGCTGGGTCTGCTTTCTTCTTTGACCAAAAGTGATGGCAGACTTTCTTGGGTTTGGCCGGGAAAACAGAAAAGAAGTAGAGAAAGGAGAGTAATAGGAGCTTAAAAGGCTGATTTTGAAGAGTTTTGAAAAACATATTCTAGTTTCTCTTCCTACCTCCTCCTCCACCATCTCACCCCTTGAACCATTCTTTACATACCTATCTTTGAGTATATATATTTTAAATGTGTCTATTTCCAGACAAGGACTGGATAGCTTTCTTGGTTTTAGGAGTTCTCTCTAAGAAGTTTTGAAGGGAGACATTTTCTGAATTACAGCCCTAGAACTAGGAGACTTTGACAATTTCAGAGATTATTTGTTTTTGAGATCCAGTCTCTTGCTTGGGCTGATTTCAGTACTGACTGAAACTGAAGCTAACTTGACTTCCTCTGTTTTTCAGACCTGGGTCAATTATCTCCTCCTTACGCAGTCCAATGGCCCTCTGCACCTGTACACTCAACATATTGGTACTGGACTTAGTGTGGACTTAGTGAATTTCAGAAGTCAAACTAGATCTCCATCAGGTTCAACCTCTTAAACAATGGGCACTACAGCCCTGTACCAATATGGATTCAGATTCATTTAAGAGACAAGAATATTGTAATTATGTCCAAGTCAGGACAGAGATTCATCACTGAATCCTCAGATGTTGATGAGGCAATGGAATAAGCAACTTATTCCTATTTTTCACTTCTTTTCCCAGGACAAACCCAGGTCCCATCTCATTGTGCTTTGCAGAGGTCTTATATTGGAAGAAATCAGCCAGACATCTGACAAACTAGGAACATTTTAGGATTTTCTTTTTCTTTGACTCTGGCAAGTTTGTGTTGACTGCTGCAGATTTCTAAGTGCAATCCTCACTGTGAGCATTTCTTAAAATGTTAAAGGCCTTGGTGGAATGCTTTGTAAAAAAAATGACATATCTGACTCATGCATATCTCTCAATAGCTGCAGTGAACCTTTGACTGATACTCCTGTTGATTTGATAGTTGTTAAGAGGCGATGAGAACAGCTTACATTTAGTTTACACCATTCTTTTATGTTTGATCTCCAAAGCAGCCCTATCAGTAAAACAGCATAGCCTTTTTCATCCCCATTTTTTGAATGAGGAAACTGAAGTTTTCCAAAGTTAAACACTTTGATCAAGGTCACATAGCCATTAATTTGCCAAGCCAAGATCAAGACCAGGTCTTCTGACAGTGCTGTGCTCACTGCATCATGCTGCTTTTTTGCAAGCTTTACATCTGTGCTCAATTTACAACAATGCAAAGAAAACATGGATGGCCACTAGCTTTCTGCTGTCCATCAATCTGGCTGGCAGTATGGGTCATTGGCCTATCACCTGCCAAATTCAGGGCTGACTATTACCTCATAATAAGGACTAAGCTTCTTAATCTTTTTTACATGAAGTATAAAGATGTGCTTATTAGCAATACCTAGCAGCCATCAAAATACTTTGAAATTATATCTTTTCAGAGATAACATTCAAATTAGGGAAGGAAGGAAGGCTATGGATAGTGGAATTTTAGAGCTAAAGAAGACCCCAGAGATCATTTAATCCAATCTTCTTTTGAGAAAGGAAGGAAATGTCATATAATTGTTGACTAAGAACATTTATAAAATGGGTTCGATGATATTTACAGTTCTTACTTCATAGGGTTAACTTTGAGCAAAGAATTTTGTAAATCTTTAAATGATATAAAAATGTGAGTTCTTATTATTAATAAACATGGGAGTGTCTCAGTATTTCTTAGATAGACTATTTTTTCCTCCATTCCTGGAATGTACTCTCTTTTTACCTAACCCTCTTAGAGAACTTCTTTTCATTCAAGAGACAGATCAAGTATTACTTTCTACAAGAACCTTTCTTGACATACACCACCCCCCAAAAAAAACCCTGCCAATTCTTTTCCTCCCAAATGGCCTTGTATTTATTTTATATTTATAATGTATGTGTTTATTCTATACATGTACTTGTGTGCATGTTTCCTCTGATAGAATTTAAGCTCTTTGAGAATAGGCATTGGTTCATTCTTTGCATTTATATTCTGTGGTTGACAATGCCTGGTACATGGTAAATGATTAACAAATGCTTTTTGATTTCTTTATATGCTGGTTCATCAAAAGGAATGTTTCAGGCTTCAAATATGCACAATTTCTAACTAATAGTGAAAACTAATGGAAGGACACATAATCTTGATTATTTTTCTTCTTTCTACAATTTTTCTTTAAGCTCAAGTATTTTTCCCAGGTTAATTCTCATTTTCTTTCTTTCTTCACTCTCTCATTTACAATTTATAATTTCAGTTAAGTATTTACTTTCTTATTGTTTTAAGACTGAATTGTAGTTTCCTAAATACCTACACATATTTCAGCTGAGAACTTCACCTCATATTTTACAGATAAAATGATATAATTCACTGTGAATTCCCTCTTCTCTTTTCCTCATTTCCTACCACTCAGGTGCCCTCTGCCACTTTATTCTCCTTGACTGAAGTAGCCTTACTTCTAACCAAGGTTTACTCCTTACCACTATTTCTTCAAGTGGTCCCATCCCATCCTAGCTCCTCCAACAGATCCTTACTCTTTTACTTATTTTCAATCTCCTCCTTGGTATGGCTTATTTCCTATTGCCTATGACTATTATCTTCAAGAAATCTTCACTTGCTAGAAACTGGAAGATGAATGGATGTCCATGAATTGGAGAATGGTTGGGTAAATTATGGTATATGAAGGTTATGGAATATTATTGCTCTGTAAGAAATGACCAACAGGATGAATACAGAGAGGTTTGGAGAGACTTACATGAACTGATGCTGAGTGAGTGAATAGACCCAGAAGATCACTGTACACTTCAACAACAATGCTGTATGAAGATGTATTCTGATGGAAGTGGATATCTTCAACATAAAGAAGATCCAACTCACTTCCAATTAATCAATGATGGACAGAAACAACTACACCAAGAGAAGGAACACTGGGAAGTGAATGTAAATTGTTAGCACTACTGTCTATCT
This sequence comes from Sminthopsis crassicaudata, assembly GCF_048593235.1. Taxonomy (NCBI): domain Eukaryota; kingdom Metazoa; phylum Chordata; class Mammalia; order Dasyuromorphia; family Dasyuridae; genus Sminthopsis; species Sminthopsis crassicaudata. The sequence continues at coordinate 218,043,135 of NC_133617.1, read as the reverse complement.
ACCCAGGTTACTTATACCTTCAGAATCCAATACTTAATGTGCAACAAGAAAATTGGATTTACACACATATATTGTATCTAGGTTATACTGTAACATGTGTAAAATGTATGGGATTGCCTGTCATCTAGGGGAGGGAGTAGAGGGAGGGAGGGGATAATTTGGAAAAATGAATACAAGGGATAATGTTATTTAAAAAAATTACTCATGCATATATACTGTCAAAATTTTATAATTATAAAATAAAAAAAGAAATCTTCACTTGATTTATCCTTGCTATTATCCTATATGTCTTCTGCACTTTGTAATTAAATAGACACTTATACTTTCTCCCCATTCATTTTTTTCTTACCCTTACAATCTGATTTGGAATGTCATTATTCCACCAAAACTTCTCTTTCCAATGATAACTTAATTGCTAAATGCAGTCACCTTTTTTCGGTTCTTATTCTCCTTGATCTCCACAATCTTTGACATTATTGATCATTCTCTCTTTGATACTCCCTTTTCTCTACAATTTTGGAACACCATATTCATCTGGTTTTCCTCCTACTTATCAGATAGCTCTCTCTGTCTCTGTTTCTGTCTCTTTCTCTCTCCTCCTCTTCTCTCCCTCCCTCTCTTTTGCTGAATTCTCCTCCAGATTATGCCCTCTAGCCATAGGGGGTTCTGTCCTGAGGGTCCTCTTCTTTTCTTCTTCATATAATTTCACTTGGTAATCTCATCAGCTCCCATGGATTTAATCACCATCTCTGTGTTGATACAGCTAGGTGACATAGAGGATAGAGTGCTATATCTGGAGTCAGGTAGACATGAGTTCAAATATAACTTTGGACATTTACTAACTGTATGACCCTGAAGAAGTCACTTAACCCTGTTTGCCTCAATTTCCTCATCTGTAAAATGAGCTGGGGAAGAAAATGGCAAATCACTCCAGTATCTTCACCAAGACAATTTCAAAAGAGTTCACAATTAGACATGATTGAAAAAGACAGAAACAATGTTGGTGATTCTCATATCTATTTTCCCTGTACCAATCTCTCCTAACCTCCAGTCTTACATTTCCAACTGCCTTTCAAACATCCTGAAATAAATGTCTAGTTGACATCTTAAACTCAGTACTTATTATTTTTCTCTCCTACATGCTCCTTCTTTCTACGGTCCATATTACTATTGAGGACATCACCATTCGCCCTATCCCTTAGGCTCACAACTTAGGAGTCATCCTGGATTCTTCATTATCACTCACTCCTCATGTCCGAGCTGTTGCAAAAGGCTGCCAATTCCACCTTTGTAACAGCTCTTGAAAATGCCCTGTTCTTTCTTCTGACATTACTACTGCTCTGGGGCAGGCTCTCATTATTTCATGCCTTGATTACAATAGTTGGCTGGTTGGTCTGTCTGCCTCAAGTTTTTCCTTACACTATCCATCAGCCATTAAAATAATTTTTCTTAAAGCCCAGGTCTAGTCATAATCATTCTCTCCTGAACACTACTCAATAAACTTCTATGACTTCCTATTGTCTCCAAAAACAAATACAAGATACTTTGTTTAGCATTCAATGCTTTTCATAACCTAGCCCTTCCAACCTTTCTAGTCTTCTTACACTTTATTCCCCAACATGTACTCTTTAATTCAATGACGTACACATCTTGGCTGTACCATGAAGATGATATCCCATCTCTTGACTCTGGGATTTTCTTTGTCCATCCTTCGTGCCTGAATTGTTTTTTTTTCTTGCATTCCAACTACTGATACCCCTGGCTTCTTCTAAGTCCCAACAAAAATTCTACCCTTTACAGGCAGCCTCCCTCTAATCCCTCTTAATTCTAATGCTTTCCCTCTTTTGATTATTTCCTATATATTTTGTATATAGCTCAGTTTGTATATATTTGTTTGTATGTTGTCTCCCTCCATTAAACTATAAGCTACTTGTGGATGGGGATTGTCTTTTGCCCATTTTTGTTTCCCTAATTAGCACAGAGCCTGGCACAAGATAGGTACTTAATAAATGTTGATTAATTGATTGCTAGGATTCATATTTCACAGGAAGAAAGGAAGAATGATGCTAAGATATTCTTTTCCATTTATCTCAAATATGATTTTCCCTTCCTCTTTGAACACACATACACATGTATATGTATACTAGATTATTTATTTAATGATAATTAAGAACACCCTTTCTTCATTTCCTCCTATTGCCTTCCCCATGCTCTACTGGAATCCATCCATTTCCTACATTGATTTCAGGAAAGATCTGAGATAACTGTTTACTGTTTTCTGTGTTTTCTTGCCTTACCTTTAGAGTCCAAACATTGCAGTAAAATATAAACTGTGTCCTAAGCTTGACAGAGAAGAAAATTGTTTAGTAAATAGTTTGGGATCTGGTAAGACAGTGAGTTCCACCTTGGGCCAATCACCTCTTTAGAATTTAGTTTCTTCTTATGTGTATAATGAAGGAGTTAGAGTAGATGCTCTCAGGTCCTTCCATACTCTACATCAATCATGTTCAACTATCTGACTATGTTTTATCAGTTTCAAGTCTTCTAAGCATTTCTTAAATATTTTGAACAACTTACCTGGTACTTTTCATTATAAATCTTGGTTTGTTAATTACCTTCAGCATCTTTCTGTGAAGTCAATTATCTTTCCAAAATCTTAGTTTCGCATTGGTGACATAGAAAATGATTAGTCTTTCTTTTCAGAATTATCTTTGTCCCCACATCATTTTGTGGAATTATAAAAAGCAATTTAACTGTTATGACTGAGGCAGGGAGAATTTTTAAGCCACCATTTTTTCTGGGTGGGGAGGGACACGAGTAATAAAAATATGTTTGGGAGACATAAGATCCTTGAGGATAAGAAATGCCTTGCTTTTGGTTTTATATTCTTAGTACTTAGCACAGTGCCTGGGATATTAGGTGCCTAATGAATGCTTGTTGAGTCAAGGTGAAATTAACTGACTTGTGTATCCAACAACAGGGTGTTCTCCCCTCCCTCTCCCCTTCCTCTCTCCCCCACTCTAATCTTAGAATCTTGCTGTTTGAATGATGGAAACAAAGTACAAATAAACCTTTCAGGCTATGGTTAAGTTTTCTGAGTGATTTATGGGGGAGAAGGAATATACCATAAATTATTAAATAAAGATAATCAGGGGAGCATGACAGCTTTCTATAAGAAGATAAATATGGAGTTTTCATTTTATTCTTTTACAAGGGGTTCAATTAATTAGAATTCTTTTAAATATTTGGATTTGAGGGAGATCATTTGAATCTGACAGACTCAACTTTTACTCTCTTTTTCTTTGTCCTTTCTCTCACTAACTTATGATAAAAAAAACATCAACCCACAGGATTTCTTCTTTTACCCCAGAGGAAAAAGCTGAATACATCTTTAAGTTTAAGTTGCCTTTCTAAACAGAGTTTAGTAATAATTAATAATAATAATAATAATAATACTATTCTGCTTAAAATAGCTTAGAATATTCCATTTTAAAATTTTGAATAAAAGTTTTATTTCTGGGCGAGTTTTCTGAATTTTACCTCTGAAGAAATAGTGTAGCCTATGGAACATACACTGACTGAGCTGGTCACAGAGGAGGAATACAAAGTATACCTTGGAAAAGAAAAACTAAATTGTTTTTTTTTCCTTTGCTGGGCACAGGAGAAGAGAGTTTTGCACTATTGATGCTCAGGTGAAGCTATAGAAAACAATAAGTCATTTTGACATACCTGGCCTTGGTGAACTGCCACTGGAATTCTAAGAGGGTATTCCAGCTTCACTTAGACATTTTTATTCAGATGTCTTGGCATTGGCTGATCACTTGAGAGTGACATATGGTAGGAACACGCTCCGAGGGGCAAGTCTCCCGGATGGCACACAGTACCACGTAAGATAGACAGATGGCGGCTTATTCAACCTTGGAAAGTAGTTTAATCCTACATATTGGCAGGGTTGGGTGTTGGGAGAGATGCCTATGGAATATGAGGCAAAGTGGTAGTGGGTTTACTTGGAAGCTGCTTACGAAAGGCAACAGAGGAGTGAGGACCTAGTATGGTGCCCAGCACCAAGTTACAGTGTGATGTACACAGTGGATGCTCGATAAATGTTGAGTGGGCATATGATGATAAAAAATATCTATGAAATTGAACTGGACAGTGACTGAAGCACCAAATGGAAAGAAAGGTGAGAGAAAGGGCATAGAAAATAAACATTGTAAGCTGCTATGCAGTAGGAGTCAAAAAACTTAGCTTCCCCCACCCTATTCCTTCTGATTTATCCATCACTGTATTATTACTACAAAATAGGAAATGCAGATTTCTATTGAGTAAAAGGTACAATTGGACTTTTGTTCAGACTCTTAGGATCTTGTATTTGGGATATTAAGTGAGGAAAGTATTTACTGACACTAATTTTTTTCCCAATAGGATCATCTGCATTTATAACATCAAGCTATCATATTCCATTTGGGCCAGTTTCAAGAACGAACATCAGTATGCATGCAATTTGTAAGGTGAGTAGCTCTTGCCTTTTTCACTCTTACTGATTTATGTGAGGAAAAGATTGCTGGAACTCTACTTTTATTTTTTTCTTTGAAAAAAGTTTCACATGTCTCCAAGTATAAGAATTATTTCTCCAACTTAGTTTTACTCTTTGGTACTTTGATCTGTGATTTCATAGTTTTGAGTGCTCTCTCCACTGATGAAGACTGCTATGTCTGTGTACCTCTTCATCTTGTGTAGTTCTTTGCTCTGATTTATGGAAAAAACACAAATAATATGGACTTCTTTGACCCCTCCTACTTTATATAATTGTTATTTTTGCAATGGGATATGAATATACAAACATGTACATTTTTATATTCCCCAGAAATAAAGAAAATTGAGCTTCATGTTTATATTCTAGATTCTTGAGAAAGATCAGTAGATGAAAAAAATTGAAATTAATTAACTGGAATTCTAAATTTTTCATTCTAGACAGGGTGATGTAATGGAAAACCACCTGGAAGTCAGCAGATCCTGGTTCTAGTCCTAGCTCTGTCATTAGCTGTACAGCTATTTCTTTAAGCTATTTCATTTATTTAGTACTTAGTTGTTTTATCTGTAAGTCACTTCTTGACTGAAATACTATTGCTCTAATTTAAAAATAAAATTTTCAACTTTTTTATGTTGCATTAAAAATGTTTGATTCGCTACATTGGAACATCTCTGATATGAATTATGGATATGGTCAGATGATTTTCTTTTTCTATTTCATTTCTCATATATTTTATGAAGTTTGTGAGAGAGAATACTTTTAGAATTTTAGACCTTTGTTTTTTGACTTTGACTCCTGCTACTTTGTATCATATTTTAAGTCTCTGCATGTTTGTATACAATAGCTCTCTCACTGGAACCACTTAGAAGCAAGTGGATCAGTAAATAAAATACTTTTTAGTAGAACACAAATGATATAGAAATAAAAATGCTGGGCAAGTATCTATCAGTTCTTTGCTTAGCCATATATTTAACCCAAACTTTCTTGGTTTATGTCACTTTTAGAGTCTCAGTAATTTTTTAAAAAGTGCCGCAGGTGAAAACAGCAATAACAACAACAATTCAAATGGTTCCATTTATTAAATAGTTAGGTCCAAATTAATTAGTATTTATGTTATAATTTGAAATAATATTCATAAATTGAAAGAAAAATAATATATATTTTTTCATTCTTAACAACAATTGGCTAGTAATGGGAAATGTGTATCTGTGCAACTTCTGAAACTTTAAAATACTTTTAAATTCTACCAATCCTTTGTTTGGAGTCTTCTAATCTTGTTTCCTGTTCTTCATTTGCAAAGAGTGATTGCTTTTTATCACAGAAATTATCAAAAAACTAGCATCACAAAGATAGGACATCCCAAATGAAGAAGTTACTGGTATGGTCCAAAGATTAAACTAGTATCTTGTGTAGTGTCTGACAGATATTGAGTATTGCTTTATTTTCCATGAAAATCTGGAAGCTCAGATTGTACCTCAGTGAGGTCACTTTAGTGTCCTGGAACATCACTGGGTCCAGTCTGAAAATCTCTTTCTTAACCATTTCTTGTCTTAGTAGCCTGATTTGTAATAAAAGTAACACATACCTATCTCCAAGGGTTGTTGAGAGGATCAGAAGAGAAAATGTTCCATCAGATTACTTAGGAAAGTATGAAGTTTTCCTGAGGTTTTTTTTGCTCACTAAAATAAACTTTGCTAGGTAAATGTCTCATTACTTAGGCAAGTATATTTTATGAATTCTCCCTGAAGATTCTTCTAGCATCACCCTCCTGGCCCTCGGTAGGAATGTAGCTTTTAAAATTAAGATATTAGTGATTCATGAAGGACTTATCTCATTCCTTGGGTTAGGCACAAGATTAATTCAAATGGTCCTTGTGTTTTGGGTACTTGCCAAAGTATAGTAGAAGCTTATGCTGCTGTGGATTGAGGATCCAAAATTGGCTAATAAATGGTTTTCTGAGGTCAGGATACTTCCTGCATATTGCTGACCAGAAGCTGTTTTTCCCTTCCCTTCCTCCTTTCCCTTCCTCCTTTCCCTTTTTTCCTTCCTTCCTTCCTTCCTTCCTTCCTTCCTTCCTTCCTTCCTTCCTTCCTTCCTTCCTTCCTTCCTTCCTTCCTTCCTTCCTTCCTTCCTTCCTTCCTTCCTTCATCTGATTGGACTCAGACCTGAAAAAGTGATGACAAGTGAAAAGAAAGGAGATTTTTTTTTTTACTTTCAGTCTCCAAGGACTGGTTTATTCAGACCATTGGATTCATTTTGTGGGCTTTTACCTGGAGGAAATATAAGTGCTTTTTAAAAGAGTCATTGTTCATAATATCCCTGTGAAAGGTGGGAGTGCATTTCTGTTTTTAATTGCACATGCTACTTACTTATCTGTCTCCATGATTCCTTGTTTTCTTTGCTTTGGTGATCAATTTACTGATCAATTGCACTAATTCTAGGTAGTTAGTTGTATTACCTACCAGCTTGTAGTGAAAATATCTTACCTTTATATAATTGTGAAAAACAGTCCCTGGGATCCATTGGCGAAGGTGAAAGTGGGGGTATTAGCTTATACAGCTTTTCTTTCATTATCTCCTGGTCACCATTCCCTTTGGGAAGCAGATGCTGATGGAACAGCCTTTTCGTGGCTGAGCAGGCAGGTTGTACATCAATCACGTGCCCTGGATTTTGCAAAATAGTAATCACAAGAGAAAGTATGAATTTTTGTAAATTGACAAGGTGACTTATATTTAAGTTTGGAATGTTCCCACTGCTCTATGAAAACTTATGGAAATCTTTTTTTGTCTGCACTATTATATGTTGACTTTAGGTTTGAATAAAACAAAGCCAGTTTCTGTGTCTGGGATATCAGAGCAGCTGAGGCATGATATGCACAACTGTAGGTGGCCCCATGAATCCTGCGTAAATTTATGAGCATAGACCTGGATTCTGAGGTGTCAAAAAGCCTTAGCACTTCTAGAAATAAGTTCTTACATCTGACTGTCCTGGAATTTATTTTTGCTCTGCTACTCATAAAAATATATGCTCTAAACAGCTCACAGCTGGATTGCAAGACATTAGTAAATGCTGATAAAATGGATGAGGTGATAATTATACTTTTTTTTTTGTTCTACTTCCCTGTTTAGGACAGTTGGTATGGGCATTTAGAGTTGTGCATTAACTGCAGAAATGTGACTGCACACAGAAAGTAGACCTTCTTGGCTTTTGGTCAAAACCAGGACTGGGTTTCAATTCTTATTTTGTGCAAGAGTCCTTAAATTGGTTAAAGGATCAACCATGGGACTTCTCTTAGACCTCTTTAGATGTGGGGCTTTCCTTACACCTCTTGAGATATTTATGCTCTTAAAAGAGGGGAAAGCTAAATGTCATAAAGTTTTTAGAAATGGGAGAAACTGAAGAATTTTAATCTTCTTTTCCAGGAGAGAAAATATGCTAGGCAGAATTAGGAAATTCAGAGGAAATGTACTCATTTTTCCTTTCATTTCATTTATAGAGAAAGAAATTCCTAAAGCATCTAACTTAGAACTTAGGCTCAATGAGTAGTGGCACTGTAAGTAGTGGTGATACAGTCTTAGAAAGATTTATTGCAAAGTTACTCAATGGTAGAGGAAGATATATTGGGATGGGAGTCATAAGTTCAAGTCTCATTCTTGGTTTTCTGTCCTTTCTCTTCATCAGGAAGCAAGACTTCAACACTGAGAGCTATTTTGTGGTCATTATGAACAAAAAAGGGTCAAATTGGGAAATTCCTGTTCTCTTTTCAGGTAGTCCTTAGGGAATTGAAATGGATTGTGGGACTAGAGACAGGTAGGAAATTTACTCTAGTGTGAGCCTTATAGTCCCAAGGGCTGGACTTTTTAAGCAATTAGAAAAATAATCTTAGACATGTGTAAGTTATTCTTCTCTACCCTAGCTTCCTGCCTTTGTGTACACTTAAAGTCTTAAGGCAAAATCAAAGGAGATCAATAGTACTAGAGAAACGTATCTTGGAGTGTATGTTCCTGTTGTCTACATTGACATAAAATTTATTTATACCAGGTCTGGCTATAAAACTATCCTTGGCATTTTGCAATAAAATAGATTAAATTGTTGAAATGTTATGAAATGTCAAAACAAATAAAAGGTGTAGAATGACTGTATCATGACTTAGGCACCCCATTAAGAAAACGAAATGAAAGTCTGCTTTGAAGTAAAGTCCATTTAAAGACTTTTCTTAGAGAGCCTGTTAGGGTAGAGGGTTCAATTTAGCAAAAAATTGGATCCATTCTTTGCATTTTAACATTTAAGATTAATTGAAAGGCAGAATGGTAGAGTTTATGGAGTGGGCATGAACTGTTCACATCTCATTACTGTAGATATCTTGAGATTTCAGTATCTTTGTCTGTTATCAACTACTCAATGGCTGGTTATCTTCTGCCTTTCCCTCATCCTACTTCCATCCATCTGAAGGGTTGTGTCATACGAGATAATCAAGGCTCTGTTTCTTATCTCCATTTTCCATTCTTTTTGTCTTCCATTAACAAGAAATGAAGGGGAGCTAGGAATAAGATGTGTCTGGGGCAGAGGTTCTCCAGGGCTCTAAAAGTTGAGGTTAAAAAAAAAAATCAAAGTTGACCTATGTACATAGGGAAAGATAATAGAAAGGAAAACCAACAATTAGCACCACTTTTCTCTTTTTCCCTTTTCCTTTATCACTTTTCTCCTCTTTATTGCTCCTCTTCATCTTTTCCCTCTTTTGTTCCCTCTTCTTTTCCTTGGTGCAAAATGGAATTGTTGTGGGAGTCACTTAATTTCTTTTATTCTATAAGGTATTTCAACTGTAAAATGGGGATAAGAATAGCAACTTCAAAGCAGAGTTGCTGTAAAGATCAACTGTTTTGAAGCACAATATAAACATCTATTATTGTTGTTATTCTCTGATATCGTACCAATGTACTATGATATAGCTTTATTCTATGGTATGATTTTTCTATGGTATTCTTTATTCTATAGGAATTCTTAACCTGGGCATCCACAGAACTTCTCTTTCTCCCAAAAGTGGGGGAGGGAGGTTCTGTGAAGAGATTTGTGAATTTGCTTGGAAAAAATACATCTTTATTTTCATTAACCTTTAACTGAAATAAGCATTTCCCTCAATTATGAAAGTAGGAAATAAATATAATTCTCAGAAGGAGCCTGGGTAGCCAAAGGAAGCTGTGATACCAAAGAAATTAAGGTCCTCTGGTCTTTGGTATATACTCCTTTATGAAAATAATAATAAAAAAAAGCTTTATCTTTTGGATTTACTACCAGTCCTTTGATCTCTTTGGATGTGCCCCATTTCTTTACACTTATTCAAAACTCAGTTGAAGACCACTTTCTACATGAAGCCTTTTTTTCATCTTCCTGAGCCCATCCCCAATTTCACCCCTGCAGCTACAAGATGCCTTCTCACCCTGAAATCACTCTGTTTTTATTTTGTATATATTTAAATATGTCTACTTGTTATTACCCCAAAGGAAGGTAATCTCCTTAAAGGCATGGATGATTTATTTTTTTTTTATTTTTGTATCTTCAGCTTCTAGCACAGATCCAGGAAATAAAAGAGGTGCTTAATAAAGACTTCTTGATATCAACCAGGTGATAATGGGAATTTGTACCTGGGTTAACATATGGCTTAACCCCATAGATATGGTTGTCTGGAATAACTTCCAGAAGGAAATCTAGAAGGAAGCCTCTGATCCCTGGAGCCTTCTGGAAGGGATACAGTGAAAAGAGTGATGGTGATCTTGGACTAGTCTCAACTTTTAATTTACTCATCATAGGATGAGAACAAATTTAACCGGCTAGGGTTTAAGGTCATCTTACTCTATTTCTTTATTTCTAAGAGACAATAGTATGAAATTCATCTGAAAAAAAAAATACTACCCTTTTGTTTTAAACTTATAAGGTAAGAAGCACCAGCAATCGAAAACTAGAAAAGTATCATCAGACTGCTAAAAAGCTAGGAAATTTTCCACGTAAAAAGTTCGTGGAGGGGGAACGTGGTTTAATGGAGGTGGATGTGGGTGGTGCGGGGAATAAGAGTATAAAAATAAACCTTTCAGAAACTCTGGGTTGCTTCATGGCGTGTGTATTTTTCCATATGGGGGAAGGTTTGAAATAGTATTTCTTTTTATGGGATTTTAGCAGCGGGCTCAAGTGAGGCTTTTGTGGGTTCGCTTTCCCTATGTAGGTGATATAACTTTTGTAACAGTGCGAGAGCACGCGTAGGCAGTGTGGCAGGAGATTTCTGAGAGGTTCTCTGTCTGTCTTCCCTCCTGAATCTCTTCCCCCCCTACCCCCACAAACTCCCAGCCCCGCCCCTCATTTTCTCTAATCCACTTGAACAGCACCGAAGTGCAAAATGTGCTTTTGCCAAGGTCAGTTTCTTGTGATGACTTGCCCGTGGCAAGTGATGCCAGTTGTAACAGACTGAGTCTCAGCAGCTCACACAAAGTCACATTGGTGCATCCGCGGAGGACATTCATCCAGAGCAGGTTATCCTAACTGGGGTCTGGGATTTCCTTACAAGGTTGGCTGCTGAATTCCAGCAGATTTATTTAACTCCTCGTGTCTGGGCGAGATTGCCTCGTGGCTTGACGGCTATGCGTCCATGTGATGAATTGGTCCTGTCTTTCAGGAGCCCTTAAGGAATCTTTAGAGTACCTCAAGGTGATTTTAGACTTATGGGAATTATGGTAGGTTGACCTGTAAGTACTTCAGATTCTATTCAGAGAGAAAACTGAAAAAGGAGAGAGCCACTGGAGCATGAAGTGGGAGGTTTATTTGACTTGGAAAAATCACTTTAAAGATTGTGAGATTAGAAATGTGATGGTTGGGGCTGAAATATTCTAGACTCGTTTGAAAAGGGCATACAGCATGAAAATAAGGGTTTTTATTCTAACGGGTCCAATCCGATGGCACAGAAACAGAGCATCTATAGATTTAATTGGAGTCCTCTTTTAAGCTTCCTTCTTGAATGAACATAATATAGCATTTCTTTTTCAAAGTCATGGGGAAGGGATAGATATATGTGCTTGGGCATGATTTGTGCCAAAGACTGCTTTGTAATGCTTGATTAACTTTAAGAATATGGCACTTGAGAATTCAAAAGAAGTGTCTGCCGTTCTCTGAGCATGTAGGGTTCTCCTGAGGCTCTGAATGACACTGTATGAAATGTTTGTTCATTTTACACTTTTGCTATTATATGGTTTGTCACGACATTTTGCAGTTTTCTGGCTTGCTCTCGGCCAGCCCATGGAGGGGGCTGCCGAAGAGGGAAGCTGCCTCAGATTGCTAAATTACAATCTGAGATGTTTGAAGTACTGCTGGCTGCCTTATCTCAACCCTTTCAAAAGATTGCTGGGAGTCTGGCGAGTTGTTTCAGTATTTTTGCCCCATGTTCCAGGGTGCTAGGAATGGAGATGCAAGTGGGGATGGGGAAATACAATTGGTAAACTAAACTGCACAGTAGCTTTTAATGCTAAACGAGCATAAAGAATACAGTATCCTGGGCAGACTAAGTTTTCAATATCCTGTTTTAGTGTTACAAGCAGTGTATTAATTTGATTAATTTAAGCAATAGTTTTCATTTTCAAAAATAAAACTATTTTCATTCTCTTATCACAGTCCACTTGAATTATGAGTCTTGCAGGGCAGGGGCTATTTGCCTTTTTTTTTTTTTAATATTCACAATGCTTTGTTCAAAGTATATACTTAATAGTTGCCCTCTGGGTTAAATTTAGTGGAATATCTGGATGAAAAAAAATGTGGATTATTCATTAGTTATTATTTCAAGGAAATGCTTTCTCAAGCAGAAGATAAAGGTGGTATTTTGGAAATGGACATATAGAGTAGTGCTCAATTTGGTTTGTCCTAAACTTGCCATGAACTAAGTATTACATATTTACATTTATGTAAATGCATGTATATGTGCACACACACACACTTTTTTGCAAGTTCTTTTTTACTGTGTTAGTATATATTTGTACCACTTGTATCCAAGAAAATAAAATTTCCTTTAGAGGTTTCTAAGCTAAGTTAAATTCACTTTCTAAAAATCTCTTTTTTTCTGAATAGATGTTTGTTTTTAGCAGGACCTTTGCACTAGTTGTTAAGATGTGTGCCTTTTTCTTGAGGATTCCTACTTTCTTGGTATTAACATCAGTCACATTTTTCTCAGTATGGCATCTCGGAGAATGAGAACTATATATAATATTTACCTATGTATACCACGCTGGGGTTTTCTGAAAGTTATGTAATGAATTAAAATAGAATCTTTTTGGAAATAAAAAGACCGTTATGTGTTGTTACATTGTTTCAGAGTCAGGATTCATGTGGAAACCTTGGAGAGCTTGTCTCTGCCTCAGTGTAAACTAAGGCTGTGTTTGTGATAGTACCTTCTGAGACCACTCTTCCCTCCTCCCATTTCATGTTTGTCTTATAGGAGCAACTGATAGTAGCATCAGCAATCATGGCTTTAACTCCCTTTGACCCTGGATGAGTGCCAAAAGAGCAGCTGCAGGAACTATAGGGAATGTTGTTTTGGTTTCAGTGCAATAGGAGCACCCCACATAGGTTAGGGCGGTATCTCTACTAGTGCTTTTAGCTGGAGTGGTCTGGCTGAGCCCTTATTCCATAATATCCCCTCTGTTTATTACACGAACCACAGAATTAGATATTGGTTTTTTTGGAAACAATAGGGTGTGAAGACGCAAGGCTGCATTTTTGGGGATGAATAGGAATTGTCCCTTGTGTAGTTTTCATTGTTGTAAGCTCAAGATTTATTGGGGGAATTATTGATAATTCAGAGTAGATTTTCTACTAGATTTCTACTGTTTATCTTAGATGTTAACCATCAGGCTGGATATGACTTTGGTATATTTGTTAATGGGTGCATGAATGAATTCCATGAGCTCAGAGCCATCCTGGACCAGGGACCATAATACTAATAGAAATCTTTAAGAGGGTTAAGTGGTTTTAGTGGGCAAGACATATCTTTTATATAGCTTAGTAGAACTGATGGACATGTTAGGACAGTGTAAGGACCACCTGGAACAAAGAATGATAGGAATGATCAGGAACCAGAAGAATGGTAGAAGCTATTAAGATAATCAGGATAACATCAAAACTTTGAAATTAAGGATGAGTTGGAGGTCTTAGTCTTCCCTGATGTTTTGTCCCTGACATGGTGCCTCTGACTAACCCAGTAGTCTAAATAGCCTTTAATTTATCATGCAAGAAGAGAGAGAATGTCTCAAGTTTTAAGGTTAAAAAATGGACCATTCCATTACATTCAATAAGCACCTACTTTGCTCAAAGCCCTGTGCTTGGTACAAGGAATAAAAGACAAAGGGGAAGAACAGTCCCTGCCCTCACAAACTTTATATTCATGGTCTGATTTGAGGCAGTATTTTTCTGGAACCATGATCAAGGGCAAACTCTATAAGCCCAGAGCCTGAATGATTCAGGAGCCTAGAGGGACTACATAGCATAATGATTGAAAAAAAAATGGCACTCTGAGGAAAAGTGATTCCAAAGCAGATAGTTACATAGAGGATGGATTCTTAGGTGGTTTTGGGAGAGACTATAATTTGTCAGACTATAATTTGTCTAATGTGTGTGTGTGTGTGTGTGTGTGTGTGTGTGTGTGTGTGTGTGTGTGTGTGTTTATGTGCCTGTGTTGTTAATAAGATTATAGCAGGGACAATATTTGAATGGCAGAACCTGATGAAATAATTTTTCCTCCTGATCTCAGTTTCAACTTTTGGAAAGGCCATTGGAATAGCTGATTCCTGACTCCTCTAAGCTCTAACAATCTATAAGTCAAATTTCCTCAGTCAACCATTCTATCAGTTAGCAAGCATCTACTTGAAGCATGTTCTTTGAATATGAGATTCCATCTCTCATCTCCGTCTGATTCTCCTCCCAGACTTAGTTTAGTGTGCTTTACTCCCCCAATTCTGTTTCTTAGATTCCGTCTCCCTTCAAAACTCAGCTCATTAGCCACTTTCTGAAGTTCTCCCTCCCCACTTCCTCAGTTGTAATATCTTCCCTATTCAGATTAATTTAAACCTAATCTGTATTTATATTTTATCTTTTAATTATTATAGTTTGTCTTCCCCATTAGAATATAGGTTTCTTCTGTAAGAAGACAGTACATAGACTTTCCCCTTCCCCTTTCCACTTTTGTATTTCTTTGCATCTCCATTGTTCAGCACATAGGAAGGATTTAATAAATGTAGATTGACTGCCACAGTAATGTCAATGGAAAAAAGTTAAAAGATCTCAACACTAAGAACAGTAGAGTGTCCAAACATACCTTTAGAGGATTAAAGAATATCTTTCTACTTTCAGGAGAGTTGGTAGACTAATATTTAGGCTGTGGATTGGGGTAGTTATTTATAGATATGGCCAATATGTTCATTTATTTTGCTTGAGTGTATACAATTGTTAAGAGGAAGGATTTTATTGGGGAGAAGTGGGAGAGAGGGGAAGACATTAAAAATGAAAGTGCTTGTTGACTGATGTAAGCACCAGTAAAACATTTAAAAAGGAAAAAGAAATATAAAGGAAGATAAAACAGCAAGTCAACCAGATAGAGTTGCAATTGTAGAAAAATATATCACATGCAAACATTTGGAAAAGAATTCTGGTTAAGAGAGCACTAAAATGCATAAAGAATATTATGATTTGGGTAGACCAGCATGACTAGCAAAAGAATTTTGCAAATTAATAATGACATTTCATGTTCTGGCAGCACGAATATATCTATGCACATTAGTGTTCAGGTGTACAATTTAGCTATATTTTAATAATGGGACCCCATGGCTACACCTAAGTCCTAGATAGCCAGTTTCCTGAGAGATAGATAAAGCATTTATCAAGCTTATTCTGTGGCAGACATATGGCAAACTTTAAATATATAAATACAAGCAAGCAAAACAATCCTGTCTATAAGCAATATGTTGGGAGACAATAAATAATAGGGAGCTGGAAAGTAGAGTAGTATGTGTCTGATGGCATGCTAAGGAGGTAGCCAGTAGGTAGTATGGAGACTTGATGATGGAATGATAAGATGAAAGCTTAGCTATTTATCAAGAGTATTATTTTTCATTGCCACTCCCTCACTTGTCAGAGAAAATAATGAATTAGAATGATGGATATTGTTAGCACATCAGGATAGGCAATGCACATGAACTCTGAAGGCAAGCAAAGAAGTAATGTTCTGCTAAGAGAATACTTTAGTATTTCTTCTGAAAACACTTTTTAAGCAGAGCGAGAGTGGCTGCAGTTTCAAACTAAGGAAGTCATTTTATGCCTGAACCTCAATGTCAATGTCTGTTGCAGTTTGAGTACAGAAAGGAGTCTAAGAGGAGTTCGTGGAAATGAGATTGTATTACTAGGAATTAGAAGGCCTATATTTGTGTTTTTCATTGTATATGTTATTAGTTTGCATAACTGAGCTTTGGTAGTAATATGTGTGCTGGTGGCTGTGTTATTATACTGCTTGGGATCTGGGCATATATTACTTACAATATTGAGAGATAATGTGATGAAATTTATACATATAGTCGTTAGTGGGAAACCCATCTATAATCTAAAATCATTCTTTTTCCTTTTTCTTTACCTCCTTTGGGGTATGCTCATCAGGGACTTGGAATCTTATTATAGCCTAATTCTTCTACCACCATGCATCTCTCTCTCTCTTCCCCATCATTCATGTTGGTATGACATGTGATCATATCTTCCAATTTTAAAGTCTTCTACAGTGCCTTTTTTTTTCGGCTTCACATTATATTTTCATAGTACCAATTATTGACTTCAGGTAGGAAGTATGCTTGAATCCACTGTGTCAGATTCCTAAAATCCCTATATATTGAAGGCAAACATTACAGGTTTGCTATCAGAGACAAAAAAAGAGGAAAAAAAGCAAACTACCCACTGTCTTTGAACCATATGGGTTTTGTACCTTTTTGTTTCTTTCCCCTTTATTATTCCTTCATCGTCTGTAGCACTTTGAAATTGAAAATTCAGCAAATTAAAAAATAAATTATTGTGAAAATTTGGGCAAGTTTTTCTCTACCCAATTTAATAAATAATTGTCTTCTGTGTGCTATGAGAATAAGGTAAATATCAAGTTATTATTATTATTATTATTATTTTAATTTTTAAGGGGCAAAGGCTTTATTATGCTGTTAAGGCCAGGCTAAATATATACTAGTCTTTAGCAAGAAAAAGGGGTTTTAGCAATTAACAAAGGGAAAGACAAGTTCCCTAAGGAGAACCAGGAAGAAGATGTCATTAAAAGAAGATGGATGCTGAAAGGTGGGATTACTCCATTAATTGCTGACCAATCCTAAAAGGGAGTTAGCACCAGCCTATTATTTTTATTTTTAAACAGTATTTGTCCATTCATTTTATTTTTTAAAAAAAAGCATACTAATACATTTTATTTTGACAACAGATACTTTTAACAAACACTTTGACAATACAATTCCTGAAAATGCTATTACTGATTATTGGCAGAAAGGAGGGATGCATCCTTTAACTTTGGTGGTTTGACATCAATGAAATAGAACATTTATAAGAACGTAGTCCCTATCCTCATGAATGTTATAGTCTTCTAGAAGGATATAATATGTACAATAAAATTATACACACACACACACATATAAAACTATATAAGTGTACTAGAGAGGGACAAAGTGCTTTGTGATATCTAAAGAGTGACTTCATGAGATAATAGGGAAATCAGAGTTCAAGAAGGAGATAGTATTTTAAGGAGGAGTTAGAAGGAATACAGCAGATTAAGAAGTGAAGGACAACTCTGTCTTGTCTAACAACTTCTAACAACTGACAATTCTGTGACAACTTCTAAGCCCAAGTATTGTTGTTGTTTGTCCTTCATTCTCAAAAAGGACAATGACATCAGAGAGATAATGCCATGATGTGGAAGTGAGTTGGATTTAGGGTGGGCTATACAAAATCACCAGCCTTATTTTTTCCTCCAGAGCCATCTGGTCTGTGGCAAGATATAGATCAGGATGACTGGAAATGGCTCTGGATGCAGTGGGACATCTTGACATATTTAATCTAAGATCTTTCCCAGGTTTCAGTTTGATTTAGGTAATGCCCATTCTGTTGACTAAGGCTAGGTAAGAAACCTTAAATGTCTTTTCCTTCTCAGATTGGACTTTTTTTTTTTTGACTTAGTAAAAAAGGCCATTCTTTGTTTCAATTTTTACTTTACTTTACTTAATCCCAGAGAACAACAGGAATAAAGAAATAGTGTTCTGTTAGAAAGATGTAGATAGTATTGTTTGATTGGAATGTAGAGGATGTACAAAGAAGTGTAAGATTTGGTTAGAAATCTAGGGTGGCAATTTAAATATAAAAAGTTACACTGTCAAAATTAGAATAAAATGGAATATTATACATTTCACAATTACATAAGGGAGAAATGAATAATTAAAATGTATAAAAGAGATCACAGAAAGCAAAATGGATGATCTTGAGGATGTCAAATTGAAAAACCTTTTGTACAAATAAAATTAACATGTAGTTATAATGAAGAATATGAAAAAATCTTTGCATTTTATCTTTGATAAAAATTTGACATCCCAAATCTATAAGAAATTGATGTGAATACAGGTGTGTAATTGAATCATTCCCCAATAGGCAAATGGGGAAAGGATATAAAGTTTCAAAAGAATTACATGAAATGATGTTCAAGATCATTTATAACTGGAAAAAATGCAAATTAAAACAACCCAGTATCCCCTCCCACACCTTGCCCATCAAGCTAACAAAGCTATTAAACTGGGAAAACTCATTGCCATGGAAAGACATTCATGCTAATTCACTGTTGTAGAAGCTGTGAATCAATTGAACCATTCTGAAAAACAGGAATTATGCAAGAAAAGTTACCAATATTTTCCTACTATTTAGCCTAGAGATTTCATTAGTGGGACTATATAACAAGAGGTTTATTGACCCTAAGAAAAGACTATATATATATATATATATATATATATGTATATATATATATGTATATATATATATGTATATATATATACATATGTATGTATATATATATATATATGTGTATATTCATCACAGAATAATTTGTGATTATAAAAAGGAAGAACAAAATAGGAACCCAACAACTGATGAAATTGTAGTATACAAATAGAATATTACAGTCTTATAAGGAAATATCTATATTAAGAAGTCAGAAAGTTTTAGAAGGGCTCATATGAAATAAGTAGATTAAAACCAAAAGAACAATATCTGCAAAAACTACAACAATGTAAAAAATTGATGTAGAAAGGTAGCAAAATTCTGGTCAAACACAATGGTCACTGTTAGCATCCTAGTGCTATGCTGAACGTTAAAGAAAATAACCCTCCTTTTTGTTAATAACTGTTACTCAAACTGCACACTTTAGTAAAGTGGTTTGTTGGAAGGTATCTACTGCAGCAAAATAAAATCCATAAATACATTTATGATAGAAAAATTGCGGAGGGTTTAAACTATATGGCAAAGGGGTTCAAATATTATCAAATAAGGAGCTATTAAAACTATTTGATCAGAAAAGTGACAACTAGATCTGTACCTGAGGACAAATAATTTGATAGCATTATCAACCATTGGCTTGATAATGGGATGAGGAAGAGTGTAGACACAAAGACTTTTGAGGTATCTATTGCAGTCATTACACAAATATTAAGGAAGGACCTCTTCTAAAGTGATGGCAGGGAAAATAGAAAAAAGGGAATGGCCATTAGAGGTATTACAGAGACAGAATTGCCAGGACTTATTAACTGATTGCATATGAGGTATTGGAGAGAGAAATGTCAAATACTTCTAACATAAGAGACTGAATAAATCTTTCATATACAGAATCCAGAGTCAGGGTGAAGAATACTCTAGGCTTGGAGTTTTAGTTCTGCCAATTATTAGCTGTGTAACTTTGGGCAGATCAATTAATCTTTCTAAGCCTCAGTTTCCACATCTGTAAAATCTACCTAACAGAGCTCCTGTAAGGATTACATGAAATAATGCATGTTAATTATAATCAAATAAGATATATATGTATATGTATATATATTTATATATATATATAATCTATTATTAAGATAGTAAAAGTGAATCATAACACGATGCAGAAAATGCTAGTAGTGATAATGCCAATTTCCATGTGGGAAAATTATATTTTACTTCTTTTTATTTATTCATAATCATTTTTCTGAAAATGGATGTTTTTTGTATTAATAGTCATAGAAGACAGCATATGTACAGAAATGATCATAATTTTATTTTTTACTCATAAATTCTTTTATTATCAAGTTTTTGCTCATTTCTTGCAAGTTCAAAACTATACCCCTTAAAGTTCAGTGGTTTGAATTTCTACCTGTAACAAAATTAAAAACATTTAAAAATAAGTTCAAATTATAATAGCCACAATTTAAGTAGCATTTTAAGATTTTCACAGTACTTTACAAACATTATCTCTTTTGATCATCATAATAAATCTAAGAGGTAGATGCTATTATGATCCTTATTTTATAGATAATGAAACATTTTCCTTTTCTGTATACTAGCCAATCTGGTATGTGTGGGGTGTATTTGTATTTCTTTAATCAATAGTGATTAAGAAAATTTTTTCCATATGACTATAGTTATTGATTAATTTGTCTGAAAACTACCTGTTTGTATCCTTTGACCATTTATCAATTGGAAAATGGTTCTTATTTTTATAAATTTGACATTTCTCTATATGAGAAATGAAGCCTTAATCAGAGAAAATTTCTATAACTTTTTATAATTATGATTATTAACTATGTATTTCCCCCCCATATTACTTTCTCCCATTTATCCTACTTTCTCTTTCCCCTTGCCTTGTTCATCCTCAAAAGTATTTGCCTCTGACTACCATCTCTCCCTATTTATTCTCTCTTCTATTGTTACCGTTTCCCCTTTCTACTATCATCTTCCCCTCCTACTTTCCTGTAGGGTAAAATAGATATAGTCAGCTGAATGTGCATGTTATTCCTTCTTTGAGCTGGTTCTGATGAGAGTTAAATTAAAGCACTTTCCTTCATTTCCCCCATTTTCCCCCACTGTAAAAATTCTTTCATATTTCTTTTTTTATGGAATAATTTACCCCTTTCTATGTCTTCCTTTCCCCCTCTCCCAGTGTATTCCTCTTTCTCACTGCTTATTATTTTTTAAAGAGTTCATTCTTCATATTCAACTAATATATGTCTCTTTTTATCTTATCTTATGTTCTTTTCAACTGTCCTAATAATGGTAAAGTTCTTGGAGTTGCAAGTATCATCTTCTCATGTAGGAATATAAACAGTTTAACCTTATTGAATCCCTAATGATTTTTCTTTCTTATTTACCTTTTTATGCTTCTCATGAGTCTTGTTTTTGAAAATCAGATTTTCTATTCAGCTCTTGAATTTCCATTTCTTTCTTCCTGAAGGATTATACTCAGTTTTGCTGGGTAAGTGATTCTTTGTTGTAATCCTAACTCCTTTGCCTTCTAGAATATAATTTTATAAGCTCTCTGATTATTTAATGTGGAAGTTTCTAAATCTTGTATTAAGCTGACTGTGCCTCCATGATGCTTAAATTGTTTCTTTCTAGATTTTTGAAACATTTTCTCCTTGATGCAGGAACTCTGGAATTTAGCTATAATATTCCTAGGAGTTTTCAATTTCTATTATATACTCTGATTCTAGAATACCAGGGCAGTTTTCCTTGACAATTTTTTGAAAGATTATGTCTAGGTTTTTTTTAATCATGGTTTTCAGGTGGTTTAATAATTCTTAAATTATCTTTTCTTGACTATTTTCCAAGTTGGTTGTTTTTCCAGTGAGATACTGAACATTTTCTTCTAATTTTTATTCTTTTGATTTTGTTTTATTGTTTCTTGATGAAATCATTAATTTCCACTTACCCAATTCTTATTTTTAAGGAATTTTTTTTCAGTGAACTTTTGTACCTCCTTTTCCAATTTGGCCAATTCTGCTTTTTAAGGAATTCTTCTCTTAAATAGTTTTTTGGTGTCTTTAAAAAAAATTGTCCTCGTCTGCTTTTTAAGGCATTATTTTCTTTAGTATTTTGTGCATCCTTTACCAAGTTGTTGGTTCTTTTTTCCCCCAGGATTTTCTTGTATCACCCTAATTTTTCCCCCAATTTTTATCCTCTCTTATTTGATTTTTAAAATCTTTTTGGAACTCTTTCGTGGCCTGAGTCTAATTCACATTTTTCTTTGAGACTTTGGAGGTAGCAGTTTTGACTTTATTGTCTTCTTTTGAGTTTGTGTTTTAATCTTCTCTGACACAATAGTAACTTTCTGTGGTCAGGTTTTTGTTTATTTGCTTATATTTCCAGCTTTTTTCTTGATGTCTCATTTTATATGTTAAAATTGGGCTCTGATGTCCCAAGCTTCTGGTTTTTTAAGCAGCTTTTTTGAGAGCTAATTGTGAGGGTCACTTCTTCCAAGGTGGTATGTGCTTAGAAATGTGTTTACTATTCTCTTGATATTATATAATATATTGATGACATCCTTGAAGTCATTATAGAAAGCACTAATGTTATTGATCAAATTATCATGTGTGTCACCCAAAACTTCTCCTGGATTCTTTCTGTTATGCCATGAAGATAATGAAAGGGAAATAATGAAAATCAACAATTCCTGTTCTTCTTAGATTGCAGAAAAAGAATGTCATTTGCTATGAACTGGTCAATTAAAAAGATCCTGGTTTTATGCCCCTAAAATTTGGTAAGATTTGTGAATATTTTTCAAGTGGAAAATATAAAAAGAATTCAACACTAATTCTCAAATCTGGAAAAAGGTGCATCCTTATAATATCATGAAGGCAATATGCCAAAGATATAATTCTGTATGATTCATGGCTAAGGTAGTTTATTGTGGTTGGAGATAGGATGAGGTGTTGATAAATTTATTGTAGTGATTTTGATCAGTATAGTTGTTACTAAAAACAACTTGATAGATGATAGGGACAATTATAGCTGCTGTAGATCATACCAACAGGCAGAATGTTACTGAGGTTATACTTCAGCAATTATATCTCAAGTGAGGGAAAGATGAAGAAACTGGCCTAATGTCTTAAATACAAATGAGTGTATTAGAAGAAATGTGAGAGCCTTTAAGAGTCCCCTTGAGAGATGAACTATTTTTTTTAACCTTTCTTTGTATCCCTAGTAATTAGCCCAGTGCTTGACATATAATAGGCACTTAATAAATACTTATTGATTGACAAAATGATAGTGACAAGATGTACTGAGGTTCTTACTCTCAGGTCAGCAGATAGTGGCCAGTAGACTGTATAGTAGCTTTCAAAGCAAAGGACTTATTGATATAGCTGGCTGACTTTGAAATGGCTTAAAAACCAACCCAGAAAAGGACAAGCAAGTATGTGACCCTGGCCAAAGGACTTAAACAAATTGGAAAACTGGACAACATCAAAATAAAACAGATCTATTCTTTTGTCAGGAAGACTGATTTCACAAGTCCTAGCTGGCTACCTTACAGAACCGTGGATCTATTATGTTTTGGCAAAAATTCAGAAAGTCCTATTCTTAAACACTAGCATATCATCAGGAGTTTTCTTTTCTGACAACAGATTACTTAAATATTCTTAATGTTTGTGATGAATCTGCTATGATATGCCCTCAAAATTTATGAGTCATAACAGTAGTAGTAATCATACCTTCATTTTCCATGTTGCTGAATGCTTTCCTTCCAATGGTAGTGGTTGTAATTTCATTTGTATCTCACTCAGAGACATTAGAGTGGCTTGTCATTTCCTTCTCCAGCTCATTTTATAGATGAGAGACCGAGGCAAACAGAATTAAGTGACTTGTCCAGAGTTACACAGCTGGGATCTGAGACCAGCTTGGAACTCATGAAGATGAATCTTCCTGACTTCAGACCTGGCACTCTATGCACTATACTGTTTAACTATATCCTACTTCCAAGGGGGTTTAATCCAATTTATAGTCCTTATCTCTCTACCTATATAGTTCCCCTTTTGAGAGGTTTTGGGATGTTTCCATTTTGGATAGAGAAATTGAGACAACGAGAAATTAAATAGCATCAGCATAAGCACAATATGGCTTCACTTGATATTAGTAGTAGCATAGTTTGTAGTACTATGTAGATTTGTACAAATGCAACAATGAAGTGCCAAGCAAAATAGAACATCTTCTTAGCTTGCAAAATTGCCTATCTGATCACATATTTTGCAGGTTCCCATAGGAACTATCCATTAATGTTTGATCAGAATATATGAACCACGTATTTCTAGGGTTCAGAGTATAGAACTTGTAAAAAATCACTAGAAACATAATTAATTTCTTGCAGTTTCTTTTTGAAAATAAAATTTCAATGTGCAGGGGCCTACATTGGTTCATTTGGGGTGATAAAAATCTCATTCAGTCATTGGAGATGAGAGAATAGATGGATTCTTCTTAGTAATTCCATAATTGGTGTGGAAATATTGACATGGCTGGGTGCCCAAGATTTTTAGGCTCATTCAAGCATATCCAAGTTTTCAATGACTTGGAATGATTGTTTTGGTCTTAGGGGGCTGTTGTAGTCTGTTGCTCAAGTTTTGTTTTGTCAAATTTTCTGCAGGTGCAAATTAATGTTCTGCTATCATTAAGAATTTCCAGTAGATTTATGACCACTTTTTTAAAGGTCTGATTGAGGCTTTATTTTGTAACATTATGCTAAATTATGAATTGTTTATTTTATATATTTCAAAATTTTAGATTATACTTGCACCTATTCAGTAATTCTTAAAATGAACAAAGACAAATTTATGACCATTTTTTTGCAGAAGTTGCATAGTTTAATTACTTTAGTGTCTTAAGTATTCTTCTGTTAAAAGAAAAAGAGTTCTATGTCAGCTTGACTTTTTCTGAGAAAGATAACCCTAAAGAGATACTGAAATATCCAACATTTTCTTACAAGAATTCTTTATTGAGTGGAGTGATTAATGAGCTTTAAAATTCTTATTACATTGCTTCCTTTAAGTAGCTAGTAGGACCCTATAAGTAAAAAATTGGGACTGCCATAATTTTATTCATTTTTTTGTTCCACACCCATTATTTATCACAAGTATATTTGAGATATCAAGGAATAATTATGGTAACTGTGATTTCACTAGTATAGAGCACTCTGAGATTAGGAAGCTCTGTTTATCAATACATATTGGTACCTTCTTTGCATGTTACTGTCTTAGAGAGTTGGCATGGGGCCTAGTGAAGTTAATTGACTTGCCCAGATTACCACCACAGATGTGTGGTTTAAATTTAGGTCTTCTTGTTCCTGAGACCAGTCTTCTCTCTACTGGACCATGCTTTCTCACAAGGCATTAAGAGATATCCAAACTTACTAGAATTGTAAGTTTTGTGAGGGTAGGAACGCCATGGAATCTAATCTTTGCATGTTTCCTCAGGGTTTACTAGCAAGATATTTCATATTTGTTGCTTCTTATTTTTTGCCATCACTTTGACCAGTTCTCTCCCGGTAGGCAACAATAAATAAAATATTCAGTCAGAAGATAATAAACTTAATATTGAACATATGGGTATATTCAATTAATTTCAATCCTTCAGGGAACTATGATTTCATCAGGGTGTCTGTTTTCTCCAAGGAGGCAGTTTACATTCTCTCTTTGCTTTCTCAATTAGTGTGACCCCAAAAAATTAGTTCACCGGTCCTAAGTCTCTTCCAACTTAACTGAGCTGAATTAGTCTTCCATTGACAGGCTGAATTCATTCTTCTTCTTTTCCTCTTCCTAATTTCTACAAGAACTTGCATTCTGATGGCATAATCTTTGAAGGATTCAGAGTCACCTGAGCATTAGAGTAGAACCATAATGAAGAGTGTTCACTGTTTACTGGAAAAATGGAGTAGTTGATTATCTCTTAATCTGAAGTCTGTGCTCTGTTCCTCCTCTGAATAAGATATGGAATTTTCTTTTGCTGGGTCGGTACATTGAGCTGATTTCTTAGTTTGTAAGTATTACAAATTCATAAAGAGTTTTATATATATATATATATATATTTATCTTTGAGTCATGATATAATAGCTTTTCAGGACAAGATATCTTTTTAAAAAATTTGATGTATTCCTTGCTTCCTTCCTTCTTTACCCCAACCTGTCATTATTTGGTTACATCTTTACAGCTCACTGATAGTAATATGAGCTCTCACATTCCAGAGGGAGGAGAGAAGAGAATGAAATCCTTGTAAATTAATAAAACCACTAGCTGAACCTTCTCTGCTACCAGTAGGGGGCACTTGGATGTAAAATCAACTTGTATCTATATCTATATATTTATATTTTATCTCAAGGTGTCAAAAGAGGCCTTCTGGATTGCATTGAAGAAGGGAAGTCAAAGACTTCATTCAATATAGACTTGATGCATTATAAGACTTTTTTCTTAATCTAAGCAAAAAAAATTGAGGAATAGAAGTAAATGTATTATTTCATGAATTTCAGTTTTCATACTTTTAAAAACTTAAATTGTTTTAAAAACATGTTTAAGACTAGAATTTAAAGGAAGGGGTTTATAGTTTATTTTGTATAAACAAAAGCCCAGAATTTTTTTCTTCCCCTCCTTCCTCCCTCCCTCCCTTTCCCCCTAGGGAAATACTGCCTGTAGGATTTCTCATTTTCACCATTTATGCTACATTTTAAATTAATCAGTTAAGATTTTAGGAAATTTGGGAAATCAGAAAAGATTTGGGAAATTTTGGGAAATAAAAAAGCCACTCATCTTTTGATCCAAGAAAAATGCTGACTAGCATGCCTTCTGCATGGTTGGCAATATGCTTTGGGCTAGAGTGATCTGGTCTCTGTCTGCAAGCAGTTTATAGTTTAGTTGAGAGAAGATTGGATGTTAATGATAAAAGCTTTCAGAAGGAATCAGTTTCCTGTGTTTGTTGTTTGGGAAACACATAGCACATAAAGGATATTCAGCAGATTTTGTCTTCATTCCAATGAGAATTCACATTTATTTTCAGGCTCAGGACCATTGAAATTCTTCCCAATGTAAGCTCAAGTCCAGTGACTTCATTGTTATTTTCAATATTTAAATGATCAAATGACATTTGATGGGTTGCAAGCCAGAAAATAAATGAATCTATTTGTTTATACATATATATACATTTATATTTAAAATTCCAAATATCCTTTTAAGCTTTTAGAACATTCATGGAAATTATAGATTTGGGAGGTTCCTTTCACAGTGTGAAATAAGGAGTGGCTTTTGGGATAAGAATATATGTATAAAATTTGACCCGGAAATGATTCGACTAGAATGAATATAATGAAGATGGCAAGATGCCTCTGTTAAAATGGGTTTCCAGGTAAAGAATATCAGCCAAAATCCATATAACTAAAAAATCACTGAATATGAAACTTGGAGCATTTTGTCCATGTGATTTACCAGGACATTTCTTTCTGAGTATTATAAAGAGGTGATTGGGTTGAGTATCTCACCAAATCTTGGGATAATAACTCTTCTATAATATTTTTACCATTTTGAATCAGAGAATGTTAGAATTCAAAAACAATTTAGAAATCATTTAATCTGTTTCTCTTAAAATTTTTTTGTTACTGATTTTTTAATTTAAAAAAATAAATTTATTTAAAACAATTGCAGAATAAGAAAAAAACAGAAAAAGAAAGAATTGAAGACAAAAAAAAGACATTGTCATATGCTCAGCAGAACATTATGTAAGATTTAAAATATGTAATAATTCAAGTTTCTCTTTATACAGATTAGGGAACCAAGACCCAGAGATACAACTAGGGCAGGTTTAATATAGAAACTTAGAAGGTGCTTACAATACTTAAATTCCTTCTACAGCATATCCAATTAACTTTAGATAGCAAGAATAATTGGTAGAAATAAGAAATTACTAGATGCCATACTTTTAGGTATTCACTGAAAGTCAGTTTTTATAACACTAAAGAACTCCAAGTCATTAGTTAAAAATTCAGCTGTCTTTGAAGAAATAGAAAGGGACACTCTTCATTTTCTGTCCATCTCTAATTTAGCTTCTGACAACTTGGAGCTGTTTGAATTAGATGAGACTGAAAATTTTGATCAGTCAGATTCATGGGGACTGACTACCCAAATGTCTGAGCATCGAGAGAATTAGTCTTTCTAGGTCTCTGTTATGTAACTTTTGCTAGGAGAAAAAATTGCTGCTGTCTCTAGTAAAATTTAGTTTGTGGTTTTAAGAGGTATACCTTCTACTTTCTTCTAGTGTTTCTAAGCAGGTATTGAAATTATTTAATTACATCTATTTGAATGGGAATACCTACTTATGCATAAATTATGTAAATATATGCTGATCATGCAAATGCTAGTTGACTTGAGTATTCTCAGAGCTGTCCTACAATATATCCCCCCATCACTGTGTTTCACAATTGACTGATATATGACCTTTTTTCTTTGAGTAAATCATAAGAAGTGGCATGTGCAGTATTATGAAAATAGAAGTAGCTCTACAGCAGGAGAACTTCCACTCAAATCTCAGCTTTCTCCCAAACTATCTGGTTCATCTGGAAGGGCATTTGCCTTTTCTGCAACTTGATTTTCTCATACACAGAATGGGAGAGTGGACCTTGTTCACTCATAAGTGACTTTCCAATTCTAACTTTTATGATTTTTAGCATAAATATCTCAGTATCACTATTTGTATGCCTTATACATATCTATCTATATCAATTTATAGATCTATATCTATAGCATTTATAGTTATATCTGAATCTTTATTTTTATCTCTTTGCATCTACACTATCAATATCTATGTCATATACCTGCATTTCTATTTGTAACACTATCATCATCTTTACTCTTTCTCTTCAATATGTATGTACATATTTATATGTATGTGTGCACCTATATATACAATACATATAGGAAAAATATATATGGGATATGTGTGTGTATATATATACACACACATATATATGTGTGTGTGTGTATACTTGTATATGTATCTATCTACATATCCTTTTGTTTTCAGACTTTTTTATTCGATGTTGCCATGCTTGTTTTATGTCTGAGCCTATCATTTATCGATAATGCTATTAGAAGTGATGTATGCTTCTATCTGTATATCTTTTAATAGACAGATTTTTGCCAGTCTTATCAGGGAATTCATTTATCATAAATTCAGTGATATGTCTCTTTAAATGGATGATAAATGATTTCTAATGAAGGTTGAACTGGAAGATTGTTTCAATGGTTCTTTCTAACCTCAATTCAATATTGTAACATAAGAATGGACATATTGAAGTGGTTTCTTGCACAAGAGAGAACTTAAGTGAGAGTGGTTGTTACTTTATAATACCTAAAGATTCCTTGTGTTTATTGGTGGGCAGAAACCCTTTGGAGTAGTTCTGGGGACTTTAGCAAACAGAACCAACAGTTTTGAGAGATGTCAAATTTGTCTTGTAGCATGTCCCACTGAGGGTAGATTTTAAGGAATCAGCTTAAGGATGGGCCAAATATGGACAGAAAGTCCTGATTTCTAAGATCAGGGTGTGTGCGCGCACGCGCGCGTGTGTGTGTGTGTTTGTGGGTATGTATGGATGTATGTGATCAAATTATTTCATACAGGTTCTTACCAATACATAAAAATAATTGGTAGTAGCCTGTTTGAAATCTGTATAGTTAATGTTTTTTCATTGACCTATGTGAATTTTAAGGGAGTTTGTCATCTATCTTTATCTAGAGATAAAGATAAAGATGCTAAATTGTTGGCATAATTAAAAAATAATTCTTTCAGTGTAGAAACAAGACAGTGTGGAAAGAATGCTGCTTTGGAGTCAGAGAAGCAAGGCTCATATACCACTTTTGAGACTGCTATTGTGATCTTTGTTATGACACCTAACCTTCCTAGGTCTCAGTTTCCCAGTAAAATGAGGATATTAGACTAGATAGTCTCTAAGACTTTTTCCAGTTCCAGATCTATGATTCTATTTCAGATCTCTTGACAAATATTTGCAAATATTGTAACAAGCACTGGAGATAAAAAGAAAGGCAAGCTCATTTTTTCTCCCTCACTTTTTTTTCCTTTTTTATATTTATTTACCATTATTATTATTATTATTATTATTATTATTATTGTTATATAGCTTTTTATTTACCAGATATATGCATGGGTAATTTTTCAGCATTGACAATTGCAAAACCTTTTGTTTCAACTTTTCCCCTCTCCCTTCCCCCCCTCCCCCAGATGGCAGGTTGACCAATACATGTTAAATATGTTAAAGTATAATTAAATACAATATATGGTGTTATTTTGCTGTACAAAAAGAATCGGACTTTGAAATAATGTACAATTAGCTTGTGAAGGAAATAAAAAATGTAGGCTGACAAAAATAGAGGGATTGGGAATTCTATGTAGTGGTTCATAGTCATCTCCCAGAGTTCTTTCACTGGTTGTAGCTGGTTCAGTTCATTAATGCTCTATTGGAACTGATTTGATTCATCTCATTGTTGAAGATGGCCAGGTCCATCAGAATTGATCATCATATAGTATTGTTGTTACTGTATATAATGATCTCCTGGTCCTGCTCATTTCTTTTTCTTTTTTTTTTTTTGTCTATATATATATATATATATATATATATATATATATTTCCCTCTGTTTATCTTTCTATAGTTCTTTTGAATCCTGTAGATTAAATTTTCTGTTTAGTTTAGGTTTTTTTTTTTTGTTTGTTTGTTTTTTTGTTGCAAAGGAAGGATTGTATTCGCAAGGTAGAAATAATCTGGGAAGAGAAACAAAACAAAACAAAAAAACAATGCTCACAGTTTACACTCATTTCCTAGTGTTCCTTTTCTGGATGTAGCTGATTCTGTCCATCATTGATCAATTGGAATTGGATTAGCTCTTCTCTATGTTGAAGATATCCACTTCCATCAGAATACATCCTCATACAGTATCATTGTTGAAGTGTATAATGATCTCCTAGTTCTGCTTGTTTCACTCAGCATCAGTTGATATAAGTCTCCCCAAGCCTCTCTGTATTCCTCCTGTTAGTCATTTCTTACAGAACAATAATATTCCATCACATTCATATACCTCAATTTATTCAGCCATTCTCCAATTGATGGACATCCACTTAGTTTCTAGTTTATTGCCACTACAAAGAGGGCTACCACATACAGGTCCCTTATTTAAGATCTCTTTGGGCTATAAGCCCAGTAGTAACATTGCTGGGTCAAAGGGTATGCATAATTTGATAACTTTTTGAGCATAGTTCCAAATTGCTCTCCAGAATTGCTGGATGTATTCACAATCCCACCAACAATGCATCAGTGTCCCAGTTTTCCCACATCCCCTCCAACATTCCACATTATCTTTCCCTGTCATTCTAGTCAATCTGACAGGTGTGTAATGGTATCTCAGAGTTGTCTTAATTTGCATTTTTCTGATTAATAATGACTTGGAGCATCTTTTCATATGGCTAGAAATAGTTTCAATTTCTTTGTCTTAGAATTGTCTGTTCATATCCTTTGACCATTTGTCAATTGGAGAATGGCTTGATTTCTTATAAATTAGAGTCAATTATCTATATATTTTGGAAATGATGCCTTTATCAGAACCTTTGACTGTGAAAATGTTTTCCCAGTTTATTGCTTCCCTTCTAATCTTGTCTGCATTAGTTTTGTTTGTACAAAAACTTTTCAATTTGATATAATCAAAGTTTTCTATTTTGTGATCAATAATGATCTCTAGTTCTCCTTTGGTCATAAATTCTTTCCTCCTCCATAAGTCTGAGAGGTAAACTGTCCTATGTTCTTCTAATTTATGTATAATCTCATTTTTTATGCCTAGGTTATGAACCCATTTATCTTGGTGTATGGTGTTAAGTGTGGGTCAATGCCTAGTTTCTGCCATACTAATTACAATTTTCCCAGCAAATTTTGTCAAACAGTGAATTCTTATCCCAAAAGCTGTCTCCCTCACTTTTCTAATGAGGAGGGGCTGGGAAGCAAGGAGGGGAACAAGGAAAATAAAACTCACAGGAGTCTAGGATATTTTGTTCAGTGGAGCCAGTTGCTACTACATATACTTCCAAAACTTGCCATAGGATTGAAAAACAATTTTTTCAGGTTTAATGTCTGTAAACTATCTGCATACAACCTCTGCCTTCCTGCCCAGAGAGCTTGAGACTTTATAAGGAAAGATGTGAAGCTTTGGGTCTCCCAAGGATTTTAAGTCAATTCAACCTTGTTAACAAACCTCTTTGTAAAATTACTAAAAACAGTTTTAATTAACAAATATTTCTCCAGATTGTAAAAAGAAGTTCTACCCATATACATACTTGTTTATATGTAACTATGTAGCATATATTCAGTTGTTTGTATGCATTTGTATATAGCATTTACATGGTGTTTTGTATTCATAGATATAGAGAGAATAAATTGCAAATATTCTCAGGGGAAGGCATGATAGGGGAGGAGTAGAGGAAGAGTGTAGGAAGTGGGAAGGGCTTCTTTAAAAAGGTAGAATTTGGGTTTTAAATCTAGCAAATCCAGGAGGCAGAGATGAAAAAGGAAAGAATTTTAGGTATGGGGAACAGAAAGTGAAAAACTAAAGAAACAGGAGGTTAACTATGGTATGCAAGAAACAGCAAAAAGATAGTGTTTCTTGATTAAGTATATGTAGAGGAAGGGTAAAGTATAAGAAGACTGCAAAGATAGGAAAGGGTCAAATAAAAACCAAAAAAAATTTATATTGGATTTAGAAGGTAAACCAGAGTTTATTGAGTCAAGGATGGTGGTGGTGTATATGACATAATCAGACTTGTGTTTTATTAAGATCTATTTGAGAACTGAGTGTAGCATGGATTGGAGTGGGGAGCAACTTTAGGCTGGGAGAACCAGATCTCTGTTTCCATAGGACAGGCATGAGGTCCACTAGTCTATACCATGGAGGTAGTTGTGGGGGTAGAGAGGAGGAGATGAATATAAAAGATACAAAAGATATTTCAGTGTTGTTCAGCTAGAAACAATCCTGGAAAAAGTCATTATCATGCTTTTATTATTTTATATTTAGTATGGTCCTTTATTTTTATACTTATTATTACTGTTATTATTATTTTGTCAAATGGAAAACAGTACATCATCACAATCTAACAAAGAACATTTAAAATGTATTAAAGAAGTTTGTCTTCTGATAGAATAACCTTTGGGAACACAAGATTACTCCTACACCCAGAGAGGGCATTGTAATACATTATAATTTATAAGCTGCAAAAATCTATGAAAGTGGCATGAATTTTAACTACCCTGAAGTGCCAGTTAACAACTTGAAACACTTACCCACAAAGTCGAAATGTCCTCTTCTGAATTTTGCTGAATGGAATAGAGTCTAGAGTCTGGAGTCTGAAAGACTCACTTTTCTGAGTTTAAAATTTGGCCTCAGACCCTTATTTAGCTGTGTGTCTCTGAATAAGGTGACCTCACCTCGTGCCTCAGTTTCCTCATATGTAAGATGAGACCGAAAAGGAAATGGCAAGCCACTTCAGTATCTTTGGCAAAGAAACCCCAAGAGTTGGGATATGACTGAAATGACTGAACAACATGGGTCTTCCAGTGCAATGTAGGTGTGCTGGTGGTTGACCTAAGATATAATATCCTTTTTCTTCTTTTGATGGATTTCTATGGTGAAGTTTTGTGCTAGGGGATGAGGTACTTTTATCAAAAAATGTATGTTCCTGTGGGACTTTTCCAGTGAGTTGCTTCTGCTTGGATACAATAGTTGGAGTGGCTGATTAAATAGTCAAGCTCTTTGCAATCAGTGAGAATTCCCTCAGCTAGAATGAGAACAACAATGATTACCACCACACAACTGCTACTACAACTCCCAGCTAGCATTTATATAACACTCTATGATTTGCTGAATGTCAGGATCACACAGCTATTAACATTAATGTGACCTGCTAGTATTTCCATATTGCTTTAAGATTTGAAAAGCAACAACTATGAAAAGTTGGTGCTATTTATCATTGAGGAATTAAGCCCAGAGGCTAAGTGACTTGTCTGGGCTCACATAGCTACTAAGTGTTTGAGTCAGGAATCAAATTTGTGTCTTCCTGTCCCCACATCCAATTATCTTTTGTGCAGTTTAACTGCCCTATTGGATTTCCTAGTTGCTGTTAAGCATCTTAAGGCAGTGTCTGAACTCCGGTCTTTCTGACTTTGAGTCTGGTACCTGCATTTATTATGTTACTCAGATTCCTTGTAGAGTTTGTTTTACTCTGTATGTTTTTATATCAGTGTAAAGTCATGGGAGGAGAGAATGGTGGTGGTGATGGCAGGAGAAATTATATATTTGATTTGTGTGGAAAAAATAAATTTAGCTAGATGGTAAAGTGGTTAGAGCTCTGAACTCCGAGTCAGAAAGACCAGACACTTAGTAGTTGTGTGATGTTGGGCAAATGTTTTATTTATAATCTCTCATCAGTACTGATGTTCCCCATAATCCCTACTTGGGCCTCCCACAGCCCTTTGTTGAGCTCTTATCTGATGTATTTGTAATCTGACAATTTGTATTATAAATATCTTATTCCTCTTTCTAGAATCTATGTTTCAGCCAACAGGAAATAAGAAAGAAAGAAAGAAATAAGAAAGAAAGAGAAGTGGGGAGAAAGAATTTAAAGGAGGATAAATTAAGGAAGGGATTAGTCCTAAGAAACACAAACTCTAAGGAATGATGCACAAAAATATTTTTAGTTCTTTAAAATGACAAGAATGGGAATATGATGGGATGCCCATATATTGACTGGAGAACAGATGGACAAGTTCTGGTAAATAAATGTGATTGAATACCATTTAATTTCTTATCAGTGTAATGACCAATTACAATTCCAGAGGAATAATGATGCAAGCATTCTATCCATCTCATGATAGAGAGGTAAAGGACTCAGAATGAAGAATGAGCCAGTATTTATTTTTTTTGGGGGGAGACATAAGCAATTTGGAATTTTGTTTTGATGACTACACATTCTGTCATGGGTTTAAGCACTTGATTTTGATGAGCAGGTATGGGGATGGGAACATCATTGTGGATAAAGAGAATGGCTTGAGCAACTGTGTGCAGGTTGGAAAAGGTAAAGAATCTTGGGGATTGTCACATAGCCCTGCTCTGAAATGTAGGTGCAAGAAGGGGGATAATAGGAGATAAGGTTGGAAAAGTACTGTGCTGTTGGATTATTGGGACATTTGGCTGACAGACAGCCTAAGGAGTGTGGTTTCATTCTGTAGCTCTGGGGGAATCATTAAAATTTCTGAGAATATTCAATATGATATTACAGAAAGATTAATCTGTCATACTGCAGGTGAAAGGTGAGAATCAGGAGACAAGACTAGTTGAGAAGCAGTTGATTAAGGGGCAGCTAGATGGCACCGTAGAGAATATTGACTCTGGAGTCAGCAAGACCCGAATTCAAATGTGATCTCAGACAATACTAGATATGTATGATCCTAAGCAAGTCACTTAACCCCAATTGCCTCACAGAAAAAAAGACAAAAATGAATTACAATAGCCTCCACACACAGCAAAAATATCATTTAAAATTCAGGAAAGGGATTTTCTTCTATGAAGGTGAGAAATGTGCTGATTTTATCTGATTTTATTTTGTTTGGCTAGAAGTTAGAAGTTGCTTTAAAAAAATAAGTTGGGGTAGCTAGATGGCACAGTGGATAAAGTACCAGTCCTGAAGTCAGGAGGACCTGAGTTCAAATTCAGCCCCAGACACTTAACACTTTCTAGTTGTGTTACCTTGGGCAAGTCACTTAACCCCAAAAGCCTTGCCAAAAAAAAACAACAACAACAAAACAGGTAATGTTGTTTTATGTAAATTTGATAAATGGACTTTTTGAACTTACAAAATGGGGAGCCCTAGATTTGGAGTCAGAAAATGTGGATTCAGATCTTAGCTCTGCTTTTTGCTACCTTGTGATCATGGGGAAATCACTTAATCAGGTCTCTTAGCTCCCCTTTCCTCATCTGTAAAAAAAAAGTGGGTTAGATGGATGATTTATATGGTCCCGTTTTAGATTTATACCCTTTATCAATTTATTTTGCTTAATTCAAACCTGAGAATTAAGAAGAATTTATATTGATTAATAAAATTTATTTCATCAGTCATTCAGCAAAATTGTACTGAATGCCTGCTGTAAGACTGGCACTGGGCTAAGTACCTAGAAACTGGATTCAATTATATTTTAGATAATGCTGCATACTTTTAAAGTGTGTGATATCATAACCTAATAGTGGCTAATTCAACAGTTATTTTTTTAAGTATCTCTTATATTGAAGCACTGTACTAGGCATTAGGGATTCTAAGATAGATACATCTCAATGCAACAGTAAAGTAGTAAGGCTAAATGCTGTGAGAAGTTGGAGGAGAAAGAGTAATTTCACTGGTGGAGAATGGTGGTACGGAGTGTAGGAAGAGTTCATCCCAGGCAAAGGGGCCTGGAAAGTGCAGACCACAGAATTGGGAGATGAAGAGTGAGCCAGTAGCCCACTTTGGCTAGACTGTAGACTATGTGAAGGGAATTTAATACAGATGAGGGAGTGCTTTGAATCTCAGTGTAAATTTATGTAGTCCACCTTTGTTTTTACCACTACTTCAAATCCAACATGTCCGTGAGCTTTTTATATTTTTCTTTTAAAGGTATTTATTTCTTCTGATTCTTTTCTTTCTGCCAGTGGTATTCCCCGTTTATGCAGTTTCCCATGATTAAAATTCTCATCTTATTTTTGACTTTTCTCAGTTGCTCATCTCTCCTGTCAAGCTGTCACTAATTTCTGCCTGCAATTGCTCATCTCCATGCAGCCTTCTCTATTCATAACACTACCTGAACCTTCTTGCTACCTGCTTAGATTATCCCGACAGCCTTTTAACAGACTTTCTCCTTTCTTCATTATCTCCTCCTCCAGTTTGTCCTGCAGATTAATGCTAAATTACTCTTCCTCATACACAGGTGAAATCTCAGAGCTCTTCTGCTCAGAAATCTTAAGTAGAGAATCCTCAGTGTTTACTGAGTACTGTTCAGAACTTTAAAAAAATCAGACTACTTTGTTCCATGAAGTTACATTTTTTTTTCCTGCCTGCCACATACACACATACCCAATGTCTTTTCTTGGTAGGTTTCAATGCATTCTGTAAAACTTAACTCAAATGCTACCAACATACAGCCTTCCCTAATTGCTCATTGGTAAGGATGTTTTCCATAAATAATTCTTGGACCTCCCATAGCACTTTTTTCAATTCTTTTGTTATCTGATAATTTGTATTATAAATTTCTTGCTTGTATATTATCCCCCTTTTAGATTTTATATTCTGTAGAGCAAGGATTGGGTCTCATCTAAGCTTTCTATCTTCTCAGGATAAATGTTTATTGATTGATTATTAATGGTGATACCAAGAAAAAATGAGAAAATGTGAAACAAAGTTTTGTAATCTATTATGTAGAGTCAGAATTGATTTCCCAGAAATGGAAATATTCTTTTTTAATTTTAATTTTTTTAATATTTTTATTTTTTATTAATTTTTATAATTATAACATTTTCTTTGACAGTACATATGCATAAGTAAATTTTTTTACAACATTATCCCTTGTACTCCCTTCTGTTCTGAGTTTTTCCCCTCCTTCCCTCCACCCCCTCCCCTAGATGGCAGGATTCTCATACATATTAAATATTTTATAGTATATCCTAGGTACAATATATGTGTGCAGAACCGAATTTTGTTGTTGTTGTTGTTGCAAAGGAAGGATTGTATTCGAAAGGTAAAAATAATCTGGGAAGAGAAACAAAACAAAACAAAAAAAAAACAATGCTCACAGTTTACACTCATTTCCCATAAATTTTAATTTTTAATAGTATTTTATTTTTCCAAATACATGCAAAGATAGTTTTCAAATTCATCTTTGCAAAACTTTGTGTTCCAAATTTTTCTCTTTCTTTTCCTTCTTTCCTTCTCTCTTCCCCTACTTCCTCCCTCAGACACTAACAGTGGACAGGATGGTGGCAAGGACCCTGAAGCCAATCTTGACTTAATACTCAATAAATATTTGCTGAATGAATGAGTCTGGAGAATGGTCCAAAATATTTCAAAACAATAGTGAATTACTAGGTAGTGTTATTTCTGATTTTCTTGAGCATTTTTTACATTTCCATAACCTGATTTCCTTTAAGCTCCAGGCATATGAGGCTGTTGTGTGTATGGCCTAAATGAACAGTATTGTCCTTGAGATGTTAGAGGAATATCTATGGAGTATTATTACCATTTTTTCTAAAACTAACATAAGGGTGAAATATTTAATTGAGATTTATGATTTTATGTAGTATCCAGGCATTTTAAGGTTTCTCTGGAAGGGGTTAGAGTCATTTTTATAAAATGCTAAGAAAATTTACAAGATTCCACCTAACTTGGATGGAAAGTCACTGTGGGACTTGAAGACTTTCCATCTAGAGGCATGCAGACTATATTCAGCCTCTAGCTATTTTGGGTTATGTATAAAGAGTTTTTGTGGCTGCAGATGGTTAGTGGTGCTTTCATTAAGGTGTTAGATTGCCTCAGTTTACCAAAGGATGAATTTTTAAATTGAGCTTTTTTAAAACATCTTTTTGGGGGGATGATGGGAGGGAGGTTAGAACTGTGACCACATTGGCATAAGGAACTCCCAGTGTGGAAACTTTCTTCAATGATGCTGAAAGACAACTCAAGTATAATTATATCTCAATGAGTCTATGGGGCCCAGAGAGATTAGATGACTTGCTCATGGTTACATAGCTATTATGTGGCAGAGAGAACTCTTGAACCAGGATTTTCCTGACCTAAGGGCTCGTGTTGAATATAATGCTTTGCCACACTTGAGAGTCTTATTTATGTTACTTTAGAACTTTTAGTGCAATCCCAATATTAAAATATTAGTATCTTCTCCATATCAGAAGCATAAATTGGTGAGTGGAGAGAAAGATTATTTCTTTTGGGCTGGGCTTCAAACACAGGGTTAAAGTTCAAGTCTGCCCCAGAACTTAAAATCTTAAAGAGTCACAATTGGAACCATTCATGGGAAGACCGAAACAATTAGAAGTAAATGTGAAAGACTCAGGTCTAGAATATCCAATTAGAATCTGATTGTCACATAAGTTTTAGGGGTGGGTGAATGGGGCTGGGGGTGGGGAGATTGTTTTGCTCTTCATTCTGGGAGAAGACCATGGCATTAGGGAGGTGATGTCATGACTTGCAAGTAAATTGGATTTAGATGAGGGAGGACTGTGCAAGGTCACCTGCCTCACTTTCCCCTCCAGAACCATCTGAGTCCAGCGGCCAGATATAGATCAAACCCTGGATCAAATGGGAGATCTTGGCCATTTTTTAGGTATGTATACACACATGAAATTAAGGAGAATTTAATTCACCTGGACTTCTCTCGAGGTTTGCCCCTTTTGGTGGTTCAAATGTTGTTTACCTTTCTTTGTCCCATGATTACAAGGAACCAACCTTTTAAAAAAAAACTATTAGCCATGTATCAGAAAGAGAATGCCTTCTCTAGGGAGAATGTTCTTGATCATAGGGACAATTTGCCTCAGTTCATCTGGAACCCATCTGGAACAAGAAGCCAGTGCAACCAGACTTCTAAGAAGCCTTTCTGGCTGCGGTGGAATCCTCCTCCCCTTGCTTAGTCTTAATTTCCTCTCCTCAGCTCATCTTCAGGAAGCCACATTTTAAGTTCAGCAGATGCTTCCCCTACAGGTCAGCGCTGGTGCAGGGATCTGTCTGAGACACTGAGTATTGCCAGAGGATTAAGCCCTGCAGACTTCTCTCTTCCCCTCCCCTCATCCCTCACTTCCCCTTCTGCCTGCTTGCCCTTGGTCTGACTCTCCAACCACAGTGGCAAACTTCTTCAGTCAGAGAGCTCATTAATTCCTTCCAGAACAGATGGTCATGATGGGGGACCAGAGCGCACAGCAGTGCCCAGGGACCACAAATGGTAAACCGTGATCTGGTAGCAAGGAGGTATTCTTTGTGAGGAAATGAAGTCCCCCAAGTTGGTCACCGGCTTCTTGGGAGCAAGGGAGGACTAATGAAGGAAGGAAGGTGGCAAGTTTTGTGGGACTTTGTAGTTCAGTTTCCATGATTCTCTCCAAAGAAAAACTAGTCATTTATAAAACTTTTCAGTTTCTTTGTTTTCTCTTGGGTATGGGAAAATGAGGTATTACAGAGGGGAAAAGGAGTATAAAGTCTCTTCCTTGGTGTCTTCTTGATACCTCACAATGGCTTGGTTGCACTTTCTGTTATTATTGCTTTGTGTACTAGTAAGAGTAATGGAGTTGTGGGATCATCAGATCCTAAAATCATTGATTTAGAGCTAGAAGAAACTTGAAAGATCATCTAGTCCAATTCTTTCATTTTTCAGTTGAGGAAACTGGGTCCCACATAGGTTAAAAGTGACTTGGCCAAAGTTATAGAACTATTAAGTATCAGAGCCAAGATTTGGACTAAGGTTTTATTACTCTAAGATACTATCTCTTTCTAGTCTACTAAAGTGCCATCTCTACCCCAGTCTCCTGGATTAGCCTACAGTGATGTTAGTTGTGTGACCTTAGACAAGTAATGAACTCCCTGGGTTTCATCAGTAAAATGAGGGAGAGAGACCACTTAATTTTAAAGTTCTTTTCAGTTCTAAAACTATTTAATTTTGTATTCTTAACTGCATTTCATTCTTCATTTTCAGGGACAGAGAAGTTTTAAGTGAAGTGACTTGCTCAGGGTTATACAACAAATTGATAACAGAGCTAGAACTTTAAGATCAGTTCTTGTTCTGAGTCCATACTTATTTCTGTCAAGTTCATTGATTTTTGTTTCTCTGTTTGTCTCCAGACACATAGCACCCGCTAGAGCAAAACTTCTTAAATTGCGGGTCACAACTCCATGTGGGATTGCCTAATTGAATGTGGAGGTCATGAAATGATCACTAATAATCAGAAATGAATCAGTAAATGCTTGATTTGTGTACTTATATAATTATGTGCCTGGGGTCATGTAAAAATTTCTTGGGTGAAAAGGAGTCTTGAATGGAAGAAGTTTAAGAAGTACTGTAGTAGAGAACCTGTTTGGAATCAAAAAGCATTTTATGCATTGGACAGAACTAGACTCTGAATTAGAAGATCTGAATTCAAATCCTGCTTTAGAAATTTATTAACTATAAAGATCCTGATTAAGTGTCTGAGCTTAAGCCTCCTCATCTATAAAACAGATATTGGATTTCCCTTCCAATTCTAAATTAAGGAGGGCAAGCTAGGTTGGTGAGTGGATAAAGTGTTGAAACAAGTTGAAAAGACTCATCCTCCTGAGTCTTTGGCCTTAGATATTTACTAGCAGTCTGACTACTTAAT
Organism: Sminthopsis crassicaudata; assembly: GCF_048593235.1. NCBI lineage: Eukaryota > Metazoa > Chordata > Mammalia > Dasyuromorphia > Dasyuridae > Sminthopsis > Sminthopsis crassicaudata. The sequence continues at coordinate 218,002,079 of NC_133617.1, read as the reverse complement.
CCTAGTTGCCTCAGTTTCTCATCTGTAAAGTGAATTGGAGAAGGAAATGGCAAACCTCTCCAGTATTTCTGCCAAGAAAACCCCAAATGGAGTCACTTCATGAAAAACTGGCTATGACTGAAGAACAACAATTAAATCTGGTATTCTGTGATTCCATGGAACGATAATGTTGGTTATAATGTTTTGTCCTTTTTTGTTTATTATTATTATAATCAATTAAGGTTGAAAATTCTCTCGTATTTAAATATATACATATATACATATGTACATATGTATATATATATATATATATATGTATATATATATATATATATATATTTAAAGAAACAAACTTACTTTTGCACTTTCCCTTTTGCCCTAAGCATTGGCTATTGGCACTGATCTTGTGAAGAGAATAAAGGAGGAAGAAAGGCTCCTCCTTCTTTCTGGAAGCCTCACCTTTTGCTACCCTTATTTGTTGGACTGTCATTGTATGACAACTCCACACTCTTGGTATCATCTCATCTGTCTCTGATGACCCCTTCCCCCCTCTTTCCCCAAATAAGCCCATGGAAATGTGCTTATGTTTAGAGGCTTAAGAATTTGAATAAATTAGATGCTTTTGCCCAACCCTAGAATAAAGGCTGTAGTTATTTTAACAACAAAAAAAATCCTGCAGTCTTCAGCTATTTCTGGATGTAGACTGGTAATTAGCATGCCATTTGTAATTCACTGCTGTCTCAGGCTCTGTTTGTTTCCTTGTTCTAACGCACTGCGTTTGGGAGACTGGATTTATCTCATTTGGATATGTGATTTTTGTAGAGACCTCTAAAATGTCATTATGAGATTGATCATTTTCTGGAGCTAAAGTTCACCAGACCTGGTATTTGCCTCACAATTGTTAGCTTCTTGTGGGGTGTTCGATGGAGTAGTGTAACAGCTTGCTAGGTTGGAGTTAGATGGTATTTAGTTTGAAGGAAAACTGTTACATCAGCTACAGCAAGACGGATGCTTCCTGGAGAAAAACATACCTCATGAGAAGAGCAGGTAAATTTTGTGATGTGCTAAGGAGGCTAGGTTAGCAGTGTTTTGTCTGCTTTGCTTTTATTTATAGAGAATTATTTTACATTTTTTAGTTTGTGAATTTGCTTGCATGGATGGAGGCCAAATGCAGATGACTGTCTCTCATGTGATTTATGTTGCCAAAGTGAAATGAAAATGTTTGCGATGTACTTTCTCATAACTGGATGCACGAGGAGGTTAGTGGAGGCTAGTTGGGGTTTCTTCCTTTCAGGCCCCATGCCTTCTCTCCAGCTATAGCAGAAAAATAGTTATTTCTTTAGCTTTGCTATTGTTGCATTTGGAAAGCTGAACCCTGTAGTGTATTATAAAATAAGAACTTGGTTATGGTCCAAAAGAGAAAGCTTTCAGTTCCTGCTTTTTTAGAAAGATTTATTGTTAATCAAAATTAATGAAGAGGACAGACCCCCTACTCTAGCTTCTACCCAAAGCTGGAATCTCATTTACAAACAATATGCCTAACAAATGATGACCATCCTTTTGAAGATCTTTAAAGATCAATAATAGGCAATTCAGGGGCTAGCTAGGTGGTACAATGGATAGGGCCTGGAATCAGGAGAGACTGAATTTAGATCGGCTCTGGGTAAGTCACTTAATTTTTTGTTTGCCTCAATTTCCTTATCTGTAAAATGAGCCGGAGAAGAAAATGGCAAACTGCTTTAGAAATTTTGTTAGGAAAACCCCTTAAGGAGTCATGAAGAGTTTGACATAACTGAGCAACAACAATAATAGGGAATTCACTAGCCCCATTCCATTTTGGATAAGTGTTAGCTTGAGTTAAAACCCCTCTCCTTGTAATATCCACTCAGTGGCCCTCGTTCTCCATTTCTGGGCAAAACAAAACAAGCCTAATCATCCTTTTCTTCACATGACAGCCCTTCAACTACTTGAAGACAGATTTCATGGTTGCTCTAAGTCTTTTCCCCTCCTTTCCTCCCAGTATGGGTTGAGCATTACCATTTTATCTAACAAATATTCTTTTGGTTTCAAAAAAATTCATCGTTCTTTTTCTTGTACTGGCTAGTGCATTTTATTCCAGCTTTTCAATTTCTATTCTATAGGTAACTCCAGATTTCCTTTGTAACCTGGAGCCTGCTCATTTTGGCTATTCAGTTGGAGTTATAGCCTAGACCTTGTTTAGACTAGACAGGGAGCAAAATAAGTATCTAACAGTATCTTAATGATAAATGAATGGTTTCTTTCTCTGTGTGTGTGTCTCTGTCTCTCTGTCTTTATCCTTCCCTCCTTCCCCTTTCCCCTCTCTCTTTCCTTCCTTTTCTATCTTTCCCTCCTCCCTTCTTTTTCTCTCCCTCCCCCTTTCCTCTCTCTCTTTCCTTTCCCTCTCCCCTCTCCCCTCTCCCCTCTCCCTTATTTTCTCCTCTTCCTTCTTCCTCTCTCCTTCTCTTTGACCTTTATCTTTTTCCTACTTATGTTTTTTCTTCAATCATTTACCATGTATAAAGAAGAGGGTTGACTCTACGTGTCTTTTCCAGAAGATTGATATAGTTGGCAATGTGATGTAGCAGATAGATTGTGGAACTTGAAGTCAAGAGGACCTTTGGGATCTTGCCTCTGATATTTGCCAGTTGTGTGAGTTTGGGCAAGTCTTTTAACTTTCCTTGGCCTTGATTTCTTCATCTTTAAGATGGTAATACTTGGAGCATCTGTTTTATAAGATTATTGTGAAACTCAAAAACAAAAGTCTAAAGATAAATATATTAATATTTATTTGCTCACCCAGCTATATCTATCTCAATTACCCCCTAAGAAGAAATACTTATTTTAGGTTACAAAAAGATGGGCATCTGCAACAGCAAGAAACTTGGATATTTTTTAAAATGCTGCACAATTTTCTAAAGTCTGTGTATACCAGTAAATGGACAATCCATCTTGAGAGATAAATATATTAATAAATCTATTTGCCAATTAAGATAAAAAATTCCACCTTGAAATATACCTGAGGAATATTTACTAAAGGAAAGGAACTTTACCTCAATGTGGATTCCATGAATCTCTTGTTAAAAGGATGTGAATAGATAGCTATTAAGTCCTCAAATTAAAAAGTATTAAAGCTGTTCTTTGTGTGAATATAGAAGATAGGACAATAAGGAACTGACAAATTATAGTGGAACCATGGGGTTATACATTAGTAAAAAATTACAGACTGAACATGATGTTAAAAAGAGAAGGTGTTCAACGTCTTTGGGGAATGTATTAAAAAAGGGCAAACAGCCAGCATGCTGGAAAGCAAAGCTGGGAAGACTTTAAGTTGACTTGCCTAGAGATAAAGTGTGGACTATGTCCTTACCTTAGAGGATCATCTGTTAGAGGATCCAGCTCATTCAGGGCCAGCTAGATCACTAGACACCTCAGCCCTGTGTTTCAAGACCTGTGGGCAACTTTAGGGGCCCTTGGACTCTTTGAGAACCAGCTCCAGCGTACTGGAGACAGGTATTGCAGGAGATAGAACTCAGCAAGTTCATATCAAGTCGAAAATACTAGTGTGCTATACATTATTTAATGTATAGCACCTTTTGTAGGGATTTGCCTTTTAGCTGATGGCTTGTGGAGAGTTTATTCTGGAGCCTAAACCTAAAAGTGTTAAGGAATCTGGAAAAGTCACAAATCTCTATTTGTTTCAGTTTCCTCTTCAAAATGGAATAATAATAGCAGCAACCTCCCAGCTTTGCAAAGCTTAAAACATTATTACAAATGCTAGCAAAGTATTACTCCTCCTCTTCTTTCTCTTCCTCTTCTTCCTCCGCCTCTTCCTTCTCTTCCTCCTTCTCCCATATATCAATCCTTTCTCCTCCAACACTACTACGTAAGGAACCTTTTCTTAAATTCTAGACATCCTGAACATCTAGTCTCTCTTGATATTCTTTATTTCTTCCACTCTTCCAGGTTGATTTCATGATATTGCTGGAATCTATGTATTGAAAGGATAAAGAGGTGTGGAGAGGTCTTTCTTTGTGTCTTCCAGAGACAGCTCCAGAGAGGGATAAAAATCATCAAAAAGTCTCAGACCTGAAACCAGCCTTGGCTAAAGGAAGACCTCTTAAGTTTGGTTTCAGGTTGAATCTCTGTGTTGAGCGGGGCTTGGAACATTCCTGGGGTCCAAAATTTGGGGTGGGAAGACAAATATGGTGTCTAGAACTCAGCCTATACTTTACTATAAATGGCAAATAACCTTTAGGTGTTCTGCAATTCATGCTTTATACCACAAAGGAAAATGCTGGGGAGGGTTGACCTGCCTTGGGGAATGGTTAAAAAAATATCTGGGTGATATATCTGTGACTAGGGGTCCATCCAACTTTGCAATGCTGTGAACTCTGTTGCCACTTAGAGGATTTGCAGCTCCTTTCACTTCATCAGTCATGGATAATTTTCCCTCTCAGGTTTTTCTTAGTAGAGGTTTAGGAAAAAGTGTTTCATCTGCTTTAGTCATACATTATGACATTCAAGATTAATTTCAGTTAGAATCAAACTCCCTATCATGGAAACAATCTTAGGAAATTTTTTTCTTTCACTTGTTTTGGTTTCAGACTTTTATCTGGTTTTCTCCAGAGAGGCCTCGTAAACTTGAGGATTTAGGAATGGTAGATCCAGTGGTAATTGTGAAGTAGTGTTACTGTATATTGGGGTTCAGGAGAAGAGTGAAAAATCTGGAGGATGACAGGAGCCTTGAGAATTAGGTAATAATAATAATAGCTTATATTTATATAGGATTTTTGGGAAGGCAAAGTTCTTTTTATTTATAACTCTTGTGTTGTGAGTACAGGGCCAGGGATTCTGGCACATATCTAGGTCAGGACATCTGAGTCTAATATTTGTCTCTTGGATAAGAGGAATTCAAATAGCCTGGCTAGCCATTTAGGAGAACTCTCTTTTCTAGCTTTTCGCTGCCACCTTGGTGGAATCTGTTTTTGTCAATATTTGCTCCTCCTACCCTTATTAGCACTCTTGCTCACAATAGAATAGTTTTTCTAATCAATTAAAAGACCCAGAAAATGCTCAGATTCTAAGACTACCTGTTCCCTTTCATTTTCCTCCCATCCTACGCCAAGAGGTTATCTTCCTCTCTAGAAACTTGTACAATCTAGCTCAGACCCCATTTGCTGATCTCTACAGCTCCACCTCCTGTAGCTCAAATGAGTTTCTGTTTTCCACACCAGGATGAAGAGTATCTGTACTGGCTATTTTTTTGTCTTTAACTATTAAATAGGTATATCTGCAGTTTTCAACATATTGCTGGCTTCTATTGTACCATTCACCAGAACGTCATATAAACCACCTTTTCTAGGGGATTTGCCTTTTAACTGATGGTCTGTAAAGAGTTTTTCCTGGAGCCTCAGCCTTCAAGTGTTCAACAGTTAACATTCAGTATTCCTGTGCACATTTAACTTTCTGGATTTCCAGCATTCCCATGATTTTATTAGTAACTTCATTTTCACTTTCTTGTTAACAACCTTGCACATTCACTGCTATCCACAGTAGAGAAAAAATGAGAGCCACAGTGGTAATGCAAGCAAGTTGGGAACAGCTGATAACCTACTAGGTTTTGTTCATTCTACCTTTATAAAGAACTCCTTGTGTATTCATTGCATGTTTTTGTTCTTTGCCTTTAAAAATCAAGTTTTGTGTTGCAATTGTCTCCAAACTGGAGGGCAAGTTCTCTGGATTCTGAGTCCAAACATGCAAAGTCAGTGATACAATTTAGTGAGAAGATAAAGGTGTTAGATAAACTTCATGTTGCATTGTCTGTAAACCACAGTCAGCCTGATCTACCAGCTGGCTAGAGAGATTGAGGCTGCTGATAGCATCATCGATAGTCTCAAGGTTAACTGTCAACTTGCCTTGCTGGGCTTCTGTAGTCCAAGACCCTTAAGAATTTTAAAAGCACACAAAAGTGTTGCTGACAGATCATTTTAGAATGATGTATCCTTCGAGATTTCCAGTTCCATCCACCAGCTGTGAAGGACAGAATGTCAGAGTTAATGTTAGGACCTTGCCAGTGTAGACCTCTTTTGATAGCAGTGATTGAAGCCCTGGCAATCTTCCCCTTGGTTTTCAGAAGATGACCAAGATAGAGAGGTTTGCAACGATATAGTACAAAGTATGATGCCATCACACTGCCATCTGACCCAATGGAAGGTGAGATTCAGGTTAAAAAATGTTTTAATTTTAAGAATTTTATTTGTTATACAATATTTATGGTATTCATAGATTTCATGTGTTATAAGAAATGAAGATTGTCTGAAATTAATTTTTTTGACATGCTAGCCCAAAGGTTTACAGAATTCTAGAGAATTACTAGCTTGAAAAAATGTTTTGCATGTTACCAATTTTATTTTGTTTATTTTATGAATTATTTTATGGTTACTGTGTTAGGAAAAGAACATATTTTCAGAATTAATATTTTGTTATAAAGAATTTTATATAGAATAGTGTATTTTTAGCAATCTCTTGCAAAAGATTAAAGTTTTTAGTGATTGAAGGAATCTAACCCTCATTTTCCATACCTTCAATGTATCAATATTTGAATTTTTGACTTTCATTTGTCTCTTATGAATATTATCCTTGCAAAAGTTGAAGATTAATTGTACCTCAAAAAAAACCAGTCTGATTGGAGGAACTATATAAAGACAGATATACAAATAGATTTTGAGTGATTATGAATTAATCTAGCATTTTAGAAAGTAATTTGGAATTAGGTCCCCTAAATAACAAAAATACCCTTTGACCAATATAGTCCATTGTTAGTTATGTACCATAAGATACAGAAAGTTCTTATAATTAATAAGATATTCATAGAAATACTTTTGGTGGCAGCAAAGAACTAGAAACAACTTAAGTACCCATTCTCTGGGGAACAGCTAAACAAATTACGATGCTTGAATATAAAATTCTATAAGAAAAGAGAAATATAAATTCAGAGAAACATGATATAATCCAGAATAAAGTAAGCAGGTCTGATGACACAACATATGTGATTGCAACAATGAAAATAAAACAACAAAAACAAAGCTGAAAGCTGTGTAATTATAATGAATAAGTTTGGCCTCTGAGAAGAGTTGGAAAAATGTACTATTTGAGGTACTCAGCATAAGAAATACATTTTTAGACATGGTTTAAGTGAGAATTTGTTATGCTTGACTGTGTATTTGTTATGAGGGCTTTGCTTTTTTTTCCCCAAAATGGGAGAGGGGCTTAGATGGGAGAAGAAGGATAATAGAGAAACAAAAAAAAATATCATTATAGAATTCCTTTAAAATGCACAAAAGAGAATAGAAGTAATAAAAGGTAGAATAACTGATAAGCAGATATCTTTTGAATTTATTATATATATATATATATATATATATATATTTAAAATAGCAAGAAAGGGCTGAGCAGGGAAGAGGAGAGGAAAGAAGAATATATTTGGAAATGAAAAGAAGTCAGTACAAATAGGATTAAAAACACGTACCTCACACCAGAGTTCCTATGATTTTTTGAAACTTTGACACCCTTGCCTTCCTCCTCCAAATATTCTATAGGGTATTATAGGAATGCTTCCTTTTTTGAAACATTCAAGTTAGTCTCTGTTTTCAGTATCGGGGGGATGTATCTATTCTGGTTACTTCCTTTGCCACTAAGCATTGAATTAGGTGTTCCTCCTATTTCCATCCATACTTCCTCATTGAGTCTTTGGATTTTTAGGGGGCACCTTTGCTTTCTTTCTGCTCATCTTCTACTTCCTATTCCTATCTTAAGACAACCCTCTCCTGTCTTACTCTGGAGCAGCTGGATTAGATATGATTCTGAGTTCAGGATCCTTTTTACTACATCAGGCTGTCTCTGTTGTTGCTCTGCTTGGTAATGCAATCTGATAAGAAGGATAAATTTCACAAATAACCCCCATCTTTTTAAACAAATGTGCTAGACCACAGATAATGGGATGCCTAGAGTTTTTATGTACAAACTGAGTGCATCTGATACTGAAACAAGTCAAAGAGATGTTATCAGATCCATTTCAGCATTTTCAGACATTGATGGATGCATAGTTTTGTTGTGTTCTGTTTTTTGAGTTCATTGAAGACAGAATTGAATTGAGGTCAAGTTCAGTCAGAGTTATGAGGATCAAAGAATGATGCTCAGAAAATTTGGGAGAGAACAAATGTGGGGAGCAGTGACTTGTTTGTCACTCAGGTTTTTTTTTTAAATTGAGGTTATTTTCAATATAGCCATAGAATAAGCTCTTGCTCTGGATAAACAGATTCAGTAACTTTGTTGGTTTTATCTGTTAATTTTAGACTCTAGAAGTTAGAAGATCAAGATCACAGGATCAGATTCAGTGCTTAAAAATTGTCTAATTCAACCTCATAATTTATCAATTAAGAAACTGAGGCCAAAAAGTTTGAATGATTTGCTTAAGGTAGTAAGAGTGACAGGCTTTGAACTCAGGTCTTACAATTACAAAATCCAATATTTTTTCTATAACATTTTGGCTAGCCATTTTCCAGCTGGTGATCCCACTTGGTTTCTGGTTTGTTCTCTCCCTCTTTTTTTCTCTCCCTCTCCTTCTCTCCCCCTCCTTCTCTCTTGCTCCCATCTTCTCTCGCCTTTGCTATCTTTCTGTCTGTCTCGACCCTTCCTTCCCTCCCTCCTTTTCTCTCTTTCTCTCTCTCCCTCTCTCTCTCTGTGTCTTCTTAACCCCACCCTCTTTCTCCCTTCCTCCCTCCTCCTCTCCCTCCCTCTTAGATACATAAAGATACATACATTCTTTCATATATGGGACTTATTGGAGAATATGCTAAGTCATGAGCTTTTTGAGTCAGCACTTTCCATTAACTTGCTTTCTATTTTATGTGTATTTGATACAGTACTCTTCTAATCTTTGTTTTTAAAAAGATTAAAATTACCTTAATAGTCTTTTCCTTCTCCTCTGACAAATGAGATTGTAATTATTCTTAAAGAAAAAGTAGATTGTACCTCTTTATTTTTCTCTTACTAGTATTGATTTTTCATGATGAAGGCACCATTTGGCTTTTTGAATCAAATTTGTGACTAGCATAGAGCATACGGGATCATCAAGGGATTGCAAGCTGTCCTAAGAATTCACATTTTTGTTTATAATCATAGTAAATCCTGACCAAGATTACCTTATGCATTCATTGCATTGATTAGGATGCTTTGATTAGTGAAAATGGAGCTCTGATAAATTATTTTTCCATTTTCCATTATGTTTGTAAACTATGTTTTCTAAGAGAAGAGTATAGGCAATATTGGGCCTGACAAGTTTACTTATCAGGTAAATATTCAAATTAGCTGTGTTGAAACACCTTAGGAAAATACAATAGTTTTATTTATGATCTACAAATTTATTTACTTCCCCCTAGCCATTTAGATGAAAACCTTAGGTAAGATTATTTTCTTGTATAGAGTATTTAATATAACTTCAGAACTGGGTTCAGGTGATGTGCTGAGTTAAAACATTAGTAATAATAATAGTAACACATGTTTACATAGCATTTTTGGTTTGCAAAGCAATGTTTTCAAAACAACTTGTGACATAGGTAGTGGGGAGGATTGCCTCTTACATTTCCTTGGTTATTTTTATACCATTTCCCTTAAAAGGAAGAAAAAATACTGACATTACATTTATAAGCACTGATCTTGGAAAGTAGGGAGATGAAGACACTGCGTGATGTGGATAACAATGATTTCTTAATAGCCAAATCTAATGGCCTTTTCTGAATTCTCAGCCTTCAACATTGTTGACCATCCTACTCTCTAGGTTTGTGGAATATTGTTCTTTCTGAACACAGCCAGATCCATCCAGCTGCTCCTTCATCTCCTTTGCTTGATCTTTATAGGTCCTGCCTATATATTGTAGCTGACCCCCAGCCTCTGTTCTGGGCTCTTTTCCCTTTTCCTTCTATCCTATCTCTCTTGGTGATTTTATTAGCTCTATTGGGTTCAATTATCATCGTTATGCAAATGATTCCCCCTCTTTAAATATCTAGCCCTCCTCTCTCTCTTTGGCTTCAGTACTATATTACTGAACATCATGAATTATATGTGCCATAGACATCTTAAACTCAATGTTCTTTCTCAGCCTTTAATATTCTTCTATAGGGCCTTCCTCCTGTTCCCAGTGATAAATTACTTGTAGAGATTCTATTTTGTGGAAGGACCTAGACCAATCTTTATTCCATCTTCCAGCCCTTTTCCTGGTTCCCAGACCTCAAAAACATTCATTTGCCACTATTTTAACCTGGAACTTCCCTTAACACCTGAGGCTTTCTTGACCTAGAATATCCAGTTACCCTGTAGGTTTTTTAACGTAGAACTTACAAGACTTGCTCCCTTGCTTTCTATGGGTAAGTTATTTCTCAAATCTTCACTTTGTAGAGGGTCTCCAGCCTGTTTTCCTTCTCCTCCTGTCCTATTCCATGGCACTTAAAAAGCATGGCATGAACCAGGTACCTTTATCTTTCCTCCCTCCTTTTTTATCCCCCTCTTGTGAATCGTCTTCTCCAGATAGAATGTACAGTTTGTCTTTTCCATAATGCAGCAGTCCCTATAGTGGTTTCAATATATGGCAATTTGGTATAAGAAGTTAAATGGGAAATTTGGGGGAGTTTTGGAGCCACAAACAACACACTAAGGCCAAACATGACCAAATATTTTCCCAAATTTTATAATAAGCTTCTATAAACCCCCATAAAAGAAAAAGAAAAAAATTCAGAATTCTCTGGTATGAAGGGAGGCCCAAAATTTTTTCATGGATTTTCCAGATTAGGAGGGCATTATGTCTAGCCCTTTCAGTTTGTAAAGTGTACTTGTAATCTCCTTGAGGACAGGGGCTAGTTACTATATTCCTGGCACTTAGAATAGTGTCTTATTCAATGCTTGCTTGCCTTTTTTCATGTTTCAAACAGAACTTATCCTCATTATCTCAAGCCTTCCCATCTTCCCCATGTATTCAGTTATTTAGGGCACCAACATCCTCCCCATCACCTGGACTAAGAATCTCAGTATCTTTCTTGACTCTTCACTTGCACACATTTAAGATATCCATTCTGTTCTCAAGACTTGTCTTATTTACCTTCACAGTGTATTATTATATATTATATATTTTCCTTCTCTCTACTCACATACTAACAGCCATGGTGCAGACCAGATCACCTCCTGCCTATATGGTGACAAGAGCTTTCCTGTTGATCCCTTTGACTCAAGCCTCTTCCTATTCTAATCTGTCCTCCACTCAGCTGCCACTTATTCAAATCTGACTTCCTTTCCCCACTCAATAAACTCCAGTGACTTTCTGTCACTTCCAAATCAAATCCCATTTGTTTTTCACAATCCTTCACAGCCTGGTTCCTTCCTACCTCTTCAATTTCCTTACATTTCACTCTCCTTCACATACTCTACAAATACCCTTACACAGCTCACTTGCTTTTCCTCGAACACCAGATTCCTTGCTTCCCCGTCTCTCCCTTTTTCTCGGTCTGGAATGCTCTCTCTGCCCACCTGTGTTCTCCTAGTTTCCTGAAAGACAGCTCAAATCTCACCTTCTGCAGCAAGTCTTTGCCAGTCCCCCCTCTTCTAACATCTTCCCCTGGAGATTACTTTCTGTTGATGCTGGTTAGACCTTGTACATAGTTATTTGCATGTTGTCTCCCCATTAGACTATGACTCTTTTGAGGGGAGAGGTCATATCTTTGCCTTTCTTTTCCCTGGCACATAGTACACCACTTAATAATGCAAATGATCTGGCTGACTGTAGGCAACAATAGCAGAACTGAGAGTGCTGATTTGACTGCTGGGGTTGCTGTGCCAGTACTAATGATTTATGCTGGATGCAAGTTAAAGGATGACAGTCTTATTCATTTTTATTATATATTCTTTTCATAAAAGGACAAGTTTAGAAGAGTTTAATTCTTTGCAAAATGGTTTTAGAGGTTTAGTTGGCTAGGTTATATACACTTAAATACGAACTAGAAAAAAAATACTTATTACCCTGTTTAGATAAAGGCTTTGTTTTGTTTTGGTGGGATGGGGAGGTGTAAAATTAATCTGTTCAATTCACTTTACCTAATCTGTAGAGAGTATCACTGGGACTTTCCAGGAGTGCAGGAGCTAATCAAACATTTCTTTCTGTGACCTAGGCAAGAAATTTGGTCTTTTCCCTTACACATTCTCCTTGCTTCTCAATAGTGTGGTGACAAGGGTGGTGACTTAGTTTGAAGTAGCAATCATACATCCTCCCTTAAACCTGCTTTCTTCCTGTTACAAAAGCACTAGAGGAGAATTCACATTATCTTTTGGCTTCATATGTGAAAAACATTCTTGTAGAGTATTCTTCAAAATATCTCTCAGTATCCATTTCTCCCAAAGCCTTCCCTTCAGTGCTCCATTGTCCTCTGGCCATTGCTGAGGCTCCTTGGCACACATCTTGGATTTGAAGGATCTTATTTGGTGCTTTCTCTGGATGTTACTTTTTAAATATTCACAAGTTGTTTCATAAGTTTTGTTTTTAAATATCTCAAATGAAATTATATTTTATTTGAGAACACTAATCTGTCTTTAGTTTAATATCTCTTAATATCCAATATAGCATTTTGCTTAAAATTTATGTTGATACATACTTTCTAGTGGACTGCACTAATGACTTCTTAGTATAGACTGACCAAAAGTCATTGTAAGCATTGTACCAGCAAGTGGTATTTCTTTTTGGTTCCATTAGTTGAAAGGCAACTAGGGAGAAAGGCAAGATTCTTGCAAATTGGATTTAAAGTTTTGGAGTCTGGTCATATATTGCAAAAAAAGAAAAACAAAAATTTTTTTATTCAAAAAATATTTATATCTCCCCCCCACGTCTCCTCATCCACTGAAAAAGGAAAGAAGAAAAGAGAGAAATATAAAACCCTTGTGTCATTTAAGCCAAGTTGGCCATGTCCAAAAAATGCCTTTCTCATTCTCACTCTCATACCTAGCAAGGTAGGCAGCATTCTTCTTTATTAGTTCTCTGAAACCATGGTTGATTATTTGGTTGATCAGAATTCTTAAGTCTTTCTGACTTACTCATTTTTACGGTATTTGATTGTTCTCCTGGTCCTCTTAATTTAACTCAGCAGCAGTTCATAAAAGCCTTGCCCAGTCTTTCCATAGACATCTCTTTCTTCATTTCTTATAGCACAATAATATTCTATTATATTAAAATACCAGAATTTGTTATATATTCTGCTATTTCCTCATTGTTGGACACTTTAGTTTTCATTTCCTTACTACCAAAAAAGAGCTGCTGTAAATGTTTTTGAATACATAGAGTCTTTTCATGTTTCTTTGGAGGTGTAAGTATAATTATGATAGTTCTAGATCAAAAGGTGTATATATTAATTAACATTTTTTGGGGAATAATTTCAGATTGCTTTCTAGAATGGTTAGATCTGTTCACAGCTCTACCAAAAGAGTCTGGCTGTCCTATTTTTTTCCTGTAGTTTTTCCAGATTTGACATTTTCTTTTTTGTCAGCTTTACCAATCTTAGGATTTGGGGGTATAATTAGCGGTGATTTGGTGCATTTATTTTCATACAACTAGAGATAAGACATTTTTTCCTCCTTAAAAACCACCTTTTCATATATTCATTGCTGTTTGTCCTTTGTTTTCCAAGAGGAAGATCATGTTCACGTCTTGATTCATGAGTGAATTGGATTCAAATGAGGCAGATTTGTACCAAGTTGTCAGCTCCACTCTTTCTTTTGTAGTTATTGAAGTTTAGTGGCTAGACCAAAGTGTGTATTAGTGATAGCCCATAGCTCCTGCTTCAGCTACCTTCATGTCTGTTGGAACAAATGATTCTCATCCACCTATTCTACCTGCGGAAGCCTTGGGGTAGACACTCCACTATGTCCCTAATGGTCTTGTGGCCCATTAGCCGCCCTCAACCTGGTTTGTCCCTCTGTCAAGATCCATTTCCCAGGGTGTGGCGGTCCCTGATGCTGCAGCTTCTTGGAGCTACAGAAGAGAGTGGAGGGCCAGGTGAGCGCCCAAGGTGAATAAGCACTTCTGAGGAGGGCAGGGCAAATCCTCACACCAGAGTTACTAGTTCTTCTTGAACATTCTATGCAATCTGTTCATATATTTAGACTATCGATTGGGGAAATGGCTCTTACATATTAGTTCCTTATATATTTTGGAAATGAGACTTTTATTAATAAAACTCGCATTAAATTTTTTTCCAGTTGTTTCCCTTTTAATTATTTAATGACTAAATTTGTTTGTACAGAACTTTAATTTCATGTAATCAGATTGTCTATTTTATCTTTTTTTGATCCTTGCTTTACCTTATTTGGGCATGGATTTTTCCCCTCTCCATAGACATAAAAGGTAATGCTTTCCTGTTTCTCTAATTGTTTTGATGTGACCTTTTATATTTAGGTCATATATTATTTGGAATTTAGAATAGAGTGTGACATGTTGGTCTAAACCTAATTTCTGCCATAATTATGTCCAGTTTTCTTAGCAATTTTTACCAGACATTCCTTCCCTTCAGTACCTATTATATTAAAGGGATTTCAGTACCAAATCTTTATGTTTGAAATGGACTTAAAGTTGTTAAGAATGAAAGCATCAGGATCTAATAACCTTAACTTAATATTTAAATCCTGCAAGGATTAGGATATTCAGAGGAGGATCCTTAGTATGATTTATGGCAATTTGGGGGCATATTGTTTAATATCTTAGTATCTTCCAAGCTCCAGTGACAGACCATAAAAGAATCATATTGACTTGTCTCTTTGGGATACTTTATGGAATAGTACTAGCAAAGGACTTTGAGGTATTTGCTGATAAAGTGCTATTAATTATTAACATTATTAAAACATATCAGAGAACTCCCGTTTATCTTTTTATCCAATTTAGCAATGTTTTAATGATGTTCTCTGTTATAAAATAGCAATAGCACAACAGTGAACAGGTTACCTAGGTGCTCAGTGGCTCTAGAATGATCCAAGGTGCGATGGAAGCCAGTAAGGATAACACACACACATATAAATATATATACATATGCAATGCATATGTGTACATGTATGCATATGTATATGTATTGTGTATGTATATACATATGTACCATGTATGTATCTATGTATGTATGTCTCCAGAGCACTCTTGGCCTGGGGACTAAAGTCACTGAGTTATGGAGAATCAGGAAATGGGAAGTGATGAAGCAAACCTGGAAGGTAGCTTGTTTCTGCAGGCAGTAAATAAAGGTTACTAGAGAGAACTGAATCTTTCACTCTCCAGATTATAGTCTGTCTTTTCCAGAAGCCTTTCCCAACTAGACAGAAGGAAGTTTTGGACTCACACCCATTTTCAGTCCCTTCTTTTCTCCTCCACATGTCATGCATAAATGCAGATCAGGCATGCAAATGCATTTTTAAAAAATCCCCATGCCTGCCACAAAATCCACTTCACCCACTCACCATTTCCCTCATGGCTCCTTCTCTTTACCTTCTCATATTTCCCTGAAAACTTGGTTGTTTTTAACAACTGCCTCAGCTAGCAGGTGGCATTTAAACATTAAAGACCTTCTTATCTGCTATGTAGTTAGGATTGATGTAGGAGCTATTAATCTAATGACCTGGCAGATAAGAGGGGCTTTAAAGTTTAAATGCCTCCCAGAGGGGGGCTCAAAGCATCAATCCAGCTGATCCTTGGGCCATCTGGGGCTTAAAATAGTTCCAACTGCTGTGCCTTCTTAGGTAGGTTTTCTTCCTTAATTCCAAACTACTTCATCAGGTAACAATGCCCAGCCTGCTCCCCCATTACTTTATCCCCAAGTACCCCCTAACTCCCCCTATCACCAAGGCTGCTCAATGAGTCAGCCTCTCAAGCAGTAGTTCTAGGCATTAAAGGTGGTTTGGTTGATAGTTTGATTTCACAATGTGACTGACTGGATTATGAGATATTTTAGAAATACGTTTGTTTTTGAGCTCTAGTTAAAATTAAGATTTAGTTGTAAGGGTAAGATTAATGTCACAAAGTTTAGACCTTTGGAACTAATCCAGACTCTTAATTTTACAAATGAAGAAACTGAGACCCCCTTTCCCCCCAAAAAACTGAAGAAACTTGCTTAAGTATGCACAAGTAATTAATTTTAGATACTGTCAAAGAGAATTTGAAATCATTTGTGACACAGTGAGTATAGTGGACTCCAGAATCAGGAGAATTTTTGTTCAAATCTGGCCTCAGATGCTAGCTGTGTGACTCTGATCAAGTCACTCACCTCTCAGTTTCCTCATCTGTAAAATGAACTGGAGAAGGAAATGGCAAACCATCCCTGTATCTTTGCCCCCAAATGGAATCCTTTGGATGTGACTAAATAGCAACAATAACATTAACGGCGTAGAGGATCCCAGCACAATGGTAGGTAGAGATAAAAGACAAAACAAGAAACAAACAAAAAACTCCCCCAAACATTCCTGTGTGTTCAGGGAGATTACATGTATTATGTGTAGTGAGGAAGGGGATGGGTAGGTAGCGTGTGATGTAAATAATGATAAAAGAGTTTCAGGAGAGAAACTACTGGTAAGATGATCCAAAAATAATTCCATGGAAGACCTGAACTTTGAAGGTCTGGTTTCTGATTAATTTCTGACAAAGAGGGAGCCAATCATACAAGACAAATTATTGAGATAAATACAGAAAGTGTAATACTGAGTTCAAGGATCAGTAAGTTGGTCACTTTGGCCAGAAAGGAGCATACTGGGAATGGCCTTTTCTTTACACGTAAAGACAGTGGACAGAAGGCAAGGAATTACAGCATAGAGATTGTTAGAGAGAAAGTAAAGCAGTCCTCTGGGAGGGTGGTCTGAATGTTCATACAGGAGTACTTTCTGTCCAACCCTGCTTATTCTGAGGCTGCTTCTTTGCAGATTTAGTTCCTCTGTTTACAATTCAAAGCCCTTCATAAGCCCTCGGCCTCCTATTTTTCCAGGCTTCTTCTATACCTCACTACCTAACATATACTCTGATTCTGGCTATTTCTCAAACAAGTTATTTCATTTCTCTCCACTTTTTGCATTTTCTCTGGCTGTTCCCCAAGCCTGGAATGCTCTCTCTCCTCACTTTGCCCCAACTACTGACCTTCTTTCCCGTTCTAACTAAAAACCTACCTCCTATAGGAAGTCTTTTCCAATCTGTCTTAATTCCTCTTTGTTAATTATTTCCTATTTATCCTGTATATAGTTTGCTCTGTGTTTGCATGATGTCTCTCCATTCAATAAATTCCCTTTTTTTCTAGCACTTAGTATTTCACCAAATGGTAACTGTTTAATAAATATTTATTAAATTGAATTTCTAATGAGAAAGCATCAAACATAGTAATATTAGCATCCCTAACTATACTGTGTAGACACTTACTAGCTGTGTGACCTTAGTCAAATCACTTCATCTCTTTGAAACAGTTTTCTCATCTGCAAAATGGGAATAATAGCATCTGCCTTTCTGCGTTGTTGTGAGACTCAAATGACTTAATGCTATAAAGCTCTTTGCTTTTCTGGTTCTTATTGTTGCTTTTGTTGTTGTTTTAGGCCTCATGAGGACATACCTTGCGCTCTATATTTCTGGATTTTTTTCCTTCTCAGCTTCCTCTCTTCCTTGTACTGTGTTTGACCATAGAAGCTGATTTTTACTTTAGTTGCTTGGTTTTAGAGTTATTCAGAGGTCCCTTTTCAACTTATATTTAAAACATTCCCCCATAATTGATTTAAGCAATCCTAATAGCATTTATATAGTGCATTTATGAAACATTTAAAGGTTTGCAAAGTGCTATACATCTGTTATTTCAAATGGTCCCTAAGAGGTAGGTGCTGTTATTTTCTGTGTTTTACAGGTGAGGAAAGAGGCTGAGATAGAAATGACTGGTCCAGTGTCACACAGAGAGAAAAGGTTTGGGAGAAAATTCAAATTCATATCTTCCTGAGTCTAGATTGAACACTACACCACTTGTCTGTGACAGAAAGAGGTTGTCATTGATCTGTTCTACAGTAGAAATAAAGATTCTAATAGTAGAGGTCCTTAATGGATACTCTGGGATTAAGATTATATCGTTAGATTATTTTGAAAATCCCAGATTAGCTTTCTATATATTCTTTGTACCTTTTCATTTCTTAGCCTGAAAAAAAAACGATTGTCTGGATCATTGGAAATAGCTGGGATCCCGTAGTTGTTCTGAATTTGTTTAGCTAAGATCCTTAGAATTTTACTTCAATAGGTTCCCCTGAAATAGTCATAGAATTTATTTAAAACTCTGGAAAATTCTCTGAACTGTCTTGTCCCCAGACTCTTAGAATCCTACGACTTTTAGAGTTCTAAGGGGGACTTAGAGATTATATCGAATTTCTCCAATTTATAGCCATATGTAGCACAGTCAGATTTAGAATGGTGAGATGATTTCCCAAGATCATATAGCTAGTTGTAGCTGGGTTGGGACTAGATCCAGGGTGGGGGTAGAGAAGATTCCTTGTGATAGGGTCCCTAGTCAAGGCAATGCCAGGAAAGCCAGAATTATGTGGGTCATTCATGTAGTCTAAAAGCACCATAGTGAGTAGATCCATGGGGTATCACTAGGGCTTCCAGTGGTCTCAGAAAAATACGGAGCGACCAGAATCACCTTTAGGAGGGTGAGGTTATGAAAATCGCTTCCCCAGAGTCAGCCCCAGACTGTCCTTCACATGCCATCCACTAGGAAACTAGAGCCTTCTGTTGCCCATCTAAGTACTGCATGGGCCACTGCCCTGTCAGTCTCCCTTAACAATCTCTCTGACTACCCAGACCAAACCCCCTTCCCTGGCTGAACTTCAGCTATGTGTGTTGTATTCCCCTTTCAGAAAGCAGATTCCTTGAAGTCAGGGAATGTTGACATATTTGGTCTAACTATAGGCATTGAATTTCCAGTTTTGTTTTTCTACCACAGAGCGCTGCTGTGAATATTTTTATGTTTTATATGGGATCTTCCCCCCTCCCCAATCATTGATGTCAGTGGTGTAATAGTGGGATTTCTGGGGTCAAAATTTATAGACATATTTAGCAAAGTGCTGAGTATGTAGTAGGTGCTTCATAAATGCTTATTGATTGATTGAAGAGAAAGCTGCTTCTAGATAGTCATATGGTATGTAGAATCTGGGGTAAACTTGAACTCTAAAGCTTTTAGAGGTGAAAATCAATGCACTGAGTTGCAATTACAGGGAGCTACTGTAGGTTTCTGTAGCCTTAATGACCTCCTTCCTATGGCAGATACTAATGGGCTGTTTGCGGTCTAGTTATACAGTTTGCTGTCTGAGAAATACTCCAGGTGGAAGATATGTAAGCAATCCAATCCTGGACAAAGGAGAAATATATATAAAGAGAGGCAGGGGGAAAAGGGCTGGGAGGCGGGCAAAGGGAGGAGAAACAGAGAGAGACACACACACAGAAAGAGAGACAGAGAGACACAGAGAGAGAGAGAGAGAGAGAGAGAGAGAGAGAGAGAGAGAGAGAGAGAGAGAGAGAGACAGAGAGACAGAGAGACAGAGAGAGAGACAGAGAGAGAGAGAGAGAGACAGAGACAGAGACAGAGAGACAGAGAGAGACAGACACACACACACACACACAGAGAGAGAGAGAGAGAGAGAGAGAGACAGACAGACAGACAGACAGACAGACAGACACAGAGAGAGAGAAACAGAGAAAGAGGAAGAGAGACACAGAGAGAGAGGGACAAAGAGAGACAGAGAGACAAAGAGAGACAGAGAGACAGAGAGAGAGAGACAGAGAGAGACAGAGAGACAGAAACAGAGAGACAGAGAGATGGAGGAAAGGAGGGAGGAGAAAAGCAAAAGAGATTGTGTATATGTTGGAAAATGTTATATCCTATATGTGAGATATACCTGAGAAGATAAAAAATATTTGGTGCATATATGCAGCAGTTTAAAATTTTTCCATATGTTAAAAGAGAATGGTGTCATAGGTTGTCATTGCATTAGTACTCACACTGCAAAAATATTTACTTAATTGTAATAATAGTATTTATGTAGCACTTAAAGGTTTATTAATCAAGTTGCATATGTTATCTCATATATTCTCACTATAGTCCTGGGAAATAGATGCTATTATTATCCTCATTATACAAATAAGGAAATTGAAGCTAATCTACCCAGGGTCATACTGAAAGTTAGTGTCTGAGGTGGGATTTGAACTTGGGTCTTCTTTACTCCCAACCACTCTGGCCATTTTAATACTTAGTCGTCTTATTTAAAATATTTTTTAAAATTGCTTTTTGTTTTTACTTCATACTTATTTTCTCATAAACCACTGGAAAGGCTTGTTTTATGAAACCCCCCAACTCTGTGTTCCCCAAGTCTCCACACAAATATTACTCCCTCTATTAT
This sequence comes from Sminthopsis crassicaudata, assembly GCF_048593235.1. Classification (NCBI taxonomy): domain Eukaryota; kingdom Metazoa; phylum Chordata; class Mammalia; order Dasyuromorphia; family Dasyuridae; genus Sminthopsis; species Sminthopsis crassicaudata. The sequence continues at coordinate 217,981,601 of NC_133617.1, read as the reverse complement.
AAAAAGGAAAACCATTTAGTTACAGTGAGTCACCTTAGTAATGGATCCCAGTGTTTTTGATAATGGGGTATGTATGTCCCATTCATAATACCCATTTCTTTATTAAGAGATGGGAGATATGTTTCTTTATCAGTTCTCTAGAAATTTAATTGTTGATTACAATTCATCAGAATTAACTGATTTTTAGTGTTATCAGGGATACTGTTGCAGCAGCTGAGGATTTTTTCTTGGTTTTGCTTTCTTCACTTTGTATCACTTTATTCAAGTATTTTAACATTTCTCTGAAATCCCCATATTTGTCCTTTCTTATGACACAATAATATTCCATTATATTAATATTCCACAATTTGTTCAGCCATTTTCTCAATTGATGGTCAACTATTGAGTTTGCAGTTTTTTTTCCTACCACAGCGCTGCTGTGAATATTTTTATATTTTATATGGGATCTCCCCCCCTCCCCAATCATTGACATCAGTGGTATAATAGTAAGATTTATGAGCTCAAAAGATATAAACAATTTACTGGTTTTTTTCTTGCATTATAGCAAAATTATTTCCCAACATGCTTGGGTTTATTAGAGTTTTTCCTTCACAATATTTACTCTTTCTTTCTTTTCTATCATTGCAGCCAGTTTGCTGGATATAAGTAAAAGAAACATCAGAGTTGTTTTGAATTTTACTTATCTTTTTGTTAGTGATTTACAGTAGTATTTTGTACGGTGGTTGACCATTTGAATTACTCCTAAAAATTGTTTCCTTATTTTTTTTATCACTTAATCTATAGGGGAAATAAAGCTTAGTGTGTCAATTCCCTGTGTATTTTTAGGTAGTAGATTTTTATAAAACATCCTTTAAAAAATATTTCCTACTTGTTCAGTTTCTCTTCTGATTCTAGCCACATTGATTTTGTTAGGCTAAATTTAAGAAGACATCTGGTCTAAAAACAGACCAGATAGAATATAATTTGATGAAATATAAGTTCCAGAGGTCAAGAACTGTTTCATTTCTGTCTTTGTGATACCAGGCATACACTAGTCACTAAATGCTTGTTGATTTATTCTTAAGAAGAAAATATTCCAGTAGATATGAAAAAGTCCTAAAAACATAATTTGGATTAGTGGGTTATACCAAAAATTTAAATTGGCTGTGGACTCTATCATTGTGTGTAGCACATTTTTCTCCATTTCTAAATGAGAAAATGTGTGACTAGATAATAGTTACTGTGAAAAGATTTGAAGGTTTTAGTGTATTGCAACTCAGCAGTGTAACCTGAGCGTTAAAAAATTGGAGGAGGTACAAATGCTATCTTAGGCTCCATTAAAAGAGCCATCATGTATAGAATTTTGCCCAAGTTGTTGGTATTGTAAAAGTAATAGTCAGGCACTAATGAGTAGACATGCCACTAGAGTAAAGCTTAAACTTTGGGGCACATAACTAAACATGAGGGTTGTGAAAAATTTGACAAGAGGAAAAGTATCAAATATTCCACCAAAATTTAATTTTTTATGAAAATGTCTGACTTTTCTTGTTTTGTCTGTGTGAGGCAATTGGGGTTAAGTGACTTGCTGAGGGTCACACAGCTAGTAAGTATTAAGTGTTTGAGGTCCCATTTGAATTCATGTTTTCCTGACTCCAGGGCCAGTGCTCTATCCATTGTGTCATCTAGCTACCCTCTTGATGTAAAAATAAACAAACACATCAGTCTCAGTAGTATGCAAATTTACTTTTATCTTTAATAAATCAGAAAAGTATGTGTATATAATTTTGTGATTTTATATATACATTTTATATATAGTATATATATACATATACTAACAAATTGTTTTAAAATAAATTTTAAATATTTTCTTTGTATACTTTATATATATATATGTATGTGTAAAAAAATATATATATACCTATATATCTGGGGTTACATAAAAATACTTAGGCAAAAAGGAGTTTCAAGTAGAAAAAGTTTAAGAAGCCCTGAAGTAAAGGAATGAATTGCATCAATCCCAATATTTCTGCTAAAAATGAAAGATACAAAGAAGTTAAGTGGCATCTACAGTTATGTCTTCTACATTGCTACATCCCCCCCCCTTATTCCCCATATATTACAAGTTGGTATAAGAAACTAAATGGAAATTATTGGAGAGTTTTATGGAAGCTATAAACAATACATGACGACTAATAAGATGACACAGGGCCTATGAATAAAGACTTAACCCAGACTTTACCATAGGAAACTATAAACACTCCATGAAAGAAGAGAAAATTCAGATTGTTTTGGTACAGAGGGAAGGCCAAAAAATTTTACACGAATCTTTCCAGATCATGGAGGTCACATGTCCCTAACTCCCACAATGTAGAAGGGATAACTGTAAAAGGAAACTTGACTCAGAGTTTTTTTTTTTGTTGTTGTTTTTGTTTTTTTTGTTTGTTTGTTTTTTGTTTTTTTTTTACCTTAGAAAAATATTTTTCAGGGGTAAGAAAAAAGAGAAGCAAAAGACTCATAGATTATATAGACTATTCCAAAAGTCTTAGTGTAGTTTTAAGCTATTAAACTTTAAAATTGAAATAAAATTTTTGAAACAACATGTATACAACTCTCAAGCCACTATATCATAAATACTTTCTTCAAGGAAAGACTGGGGATACTGGATATGGCTAGCACTGAAAAATACTACATAAAAGGAAAATGGGTATATAGTGTATATATATATATATATATATATATATATATATATATATATATATATATATATATATATATATATATATATGTGGGTATATATATATGTGGGTATATATATATGTGGGTATATATATATATATGTATATATATATATATAGTTTATATCAAACAACTGATTATTGATATAAAAATCATTCCTAAATCAGTTGTTTTTGTGTAGTCAGACCATTGGCTTTATCAAATAAGGTAATTACTTAAGAAAAATACAGAATTAATATTAAGTTAGAAGAAAGAATAAAAAGAAGATATAGTATGATATAGGGGCAACTTCCATCGAACATAAAATAATTTACTCTGAAAAATGGGAAATAAAAAAGTACATTAATACAGAATACTACCTTTGTCAAATTGGTGTAGTCAGTCAACCCCCAAAAGTACAAAAGAGCATAGGAACCAGCTCAGCCAGGCAAAATTTGATTGCTCTGTCTGGTAGAAAGATTTGGGAGCCAAGGGCAGCTGGCCATTTAAAAATATACAGTTATTTGTAAAATTTTATGGAGAAGGATGATTATGGAGATAGATTATGATTACAATACCCTCATAAAATAACTAGAAAATTGTAGAGAAAAAATATGGTAAGAGATTCAATTAGACTAGATCATCATAACATTTGAGAATAAACTGAAATAGCAGTAGATGAAAAAATGTAAAAAAAAATATGCAAAGATTTATATTACAAACTCATCGCTCTATCAGTGAAGATGAGACCACAACACTTAGACTCCAATATCATGTTATTTGTGTATTGTATGAGGTATAAATGGTATAAGGAATACAAAGACAAACTAGGTTAAAGGTATGTTGAAGAAGTCTGTGCTTGAGGCAGTTGAACTTTCAGAGTTTTGAGAGTTTGGTTCTCAAGATATCTAAAAAAGGAGAAGATATAAAGTCCTTGGAGAAAGTAATAGGTCAAATTATTAGTGGGAGAAAGGGCGATTGAGAAAATATCAATAATTGTTGACATATATTTGCCTTGTTTCCCATCTCTACAAGTTTTTTTAAGGATAATTTATATCTGCATCAAAGACTTCTTTGGTGAAGGTTTGACAAGTGAATGGACAGGCTTATGCAAATGATATTCGCTAGCATCTTATCTTTTTATTTTTTTATTAGGTGATAAATTGGTGTAGGATATACACTGATCTATAGGTCTCATTGTATTTTGACTATTTAAATATATCTTTTAATTGTTTAGAACCAAATACTACTCTACAGGGTAACTCTTCCACACATATATTAAAATCATATAAGATTTTATGAAAGGTGAAACAAGAGAGATGACTACCTTCTGATTACTGGAGACAAAATGGGGAGATATAATGTTTGCCAATGTTATTTTCCACTATCATGGAAAGATATTCAGCACAGAGTCCAAATAGCAAAGGGTTTTCCAGTAAAGTAGAAGGTCTTACAGTTGCTCTTGTTCTAAATGTCATATTTGTCATTTCCTCAGTTAACTCAGAGAATCATATGATATGTATATAATCTTTAAAAAAATTTTTTCTAACCAAATAAAGAATAAAAATCAAATGGATGAAAAATGTCAATTATCCAGATTATGGTATGCCTTTGGATGAACAAAACAAAGAAATCAACCCATCATTACAAGTTCAATTTTAAAGTCTAATAACTTAAAACTACATCAAAACTTTTGGAATATTCTGGATAGGCTATAAGTCTTTTGTTTCTCTTTTTCTAACCCCTGAAAAGTATTTTCTGAGGCAAAACAAACTATAAATCGAGCTTCTTTTTAGCTTCATTTTAGTGATCTCTTCTACTTCGTGAGGGTTAGGGGCATGTCACCCCCACAATCTGGAAAAATCCGTGTAAAAATTTTTGGCCCTTTCTTGATATTGAGATAGAAATGATCTGGGCCTGGAATTGAATAGGAGGAGAAAACCAATCTCATTGCTTTTAGGAAACTGTGTATTGCCTTGAATGATTCCAAGATTTTTCCTGAAACTAAGATTCATCTATTTCAACTTCATTATTCTTCCAGTGATACTGTGTATGAAAGTGAGTCATGGAATTGCATTCTTTAAAGAGAGAGTTGAAGATTATTTAAAAGGGAAATGGAGAGGCTTATAGTGGGAATGGGGATGCTACAACATACATGATAACTACCAAAAATTGTATGGAAAGATCTCATTATCTCTCTGTGCCACAATTTCCTCATCCATAAAATAAAGTACTTGAGCTAGCTGACCTTTGAGGTCCTTTTCAGTTTTAATATATGTTCCCACAATCAAAAAACAAATGTGACTATAAAATAAAGTGAGCCTACTGTTGTTATTGATCCTTATTCGATTACATCACGAGGGTGGTATCTTAACTTGCATGTGAATAGGACTTGAGTGAGTCAGAGATGCACAAAATTGTGGGTCTAGCTCTCTCCTCCAGAGTCATTGGAAATCAGGCCATAAGACAAATGCCAAGATGATGGAGATGGTCTAGGATGCAGTGGGTGACATTGGCCTTTATACTTTAAGGTCTTTCCAAGGTTTCAGTTTGAGCTCATGCCCATTCAATGACTAAAAGCTAGATAAGAGTTGAGATGAAAGATGGCTCAATTTACCATCACAAAGGTAACAACCTGGGAGGGGAAGAGCATCAGAGTTTCTAGCCAAAAACAGAAAATAATTGCTATTTACACTTACTCTAAGCCACCAAAACCAGAACAATGAGCCACTGGGACTTAGGTTGGAGCCATTATTGACAATTCAATTAAAGCTAAAGTGATTTGGGTTAAAAGCTGTGATGTGGTTAGAACAAAGGATGAATGGTCCCCTGTGATCCACTTATCTACATCAAATGTCAAGAGGTCTAAAGGAAGATTCTAGCATGAAGTATGTACTCTCTTCCCCGATCTCCCCCCAAGAATTTGTAGGAAGGCATATTCAAGAATCACACAAAATAAGAAGATATGACTGGCTTGCTCTTTGTCCTGTTGGAAAGAGTATCCATATTAAGATCACAGATCATTCAAATATTGAAGTATTACAATTTCCACAAAACCAAACTTGAAATATTGTGTTTAATTCTAAGGCTACATTTGAACAATGTTGACCAGCTAGAATTCATTCATAGGATAGTGAAAGACTTTAAGCCAATGCCTTATAAAAGTCAGTTGAAACAACTAAAGATGTTTAGCTTTGAGAAGAGATGATTTAGAGTTGAAGGATTGAGCTGTTTTTAAATATTTAGCAGAAGTATCAATTTGTTCCATTAGGTCCCACAGGGCAGAACTGAGAACAGTAGATGGAGTTTGTAAATAAGCTGCTTTGGCTTGATATAAGGAAAAAGATTTCCTAATCATAAGGGTTTTCAAAAGTTCAAAGTGGTCTTTTGTAAAACTAATCAATACATTGCCCATGTCTCATTTTGGAGAAATTGCATGTCTCATTTTGGAGAATGTTCTAGAGGGGATTCTTGTTTAGGTCTGGGTCAGACTAACTGCTAAGTAAGATACCTTTTAGCATCTAGTTTAGTGCCTGGTACATAGTAGGCACTTAACAACTGCTTGTTTATTGATTTGATTAACTTAATTCTTTGATCTGTCTAAGGTTAATATTAAATTTATTTTGAGTTACCTACATTTTTTTCTAGCATGGCATTGGGATGAGATAAAGTGGGGCTGTGTGGGGAATGGACTCAGTTTAAAAATATGCTGCTATTAAACCATCTAAGTAAAATCACCTAGGAATTAACCTTTGGCTACAGAAGTCATGTGGCACTGCAGAACAGGAGAAGTAAGCAATGATGAAAACCGTGGCCGAATCTAGCCTAAATCCTGTATGAATCATGCTGGTCCAACTTAAATGCTACCTTTTCATAGAATTGTTTGAATGAAATAACAAACAAATGAATTATATTACTATTTTACAGGTCATCATCAGATTTATTAATACACTGAAGAAGTGAATCTCACAATGTAACAGGTGTCCCATGCCCAAGAAAGCTTTCATGACAGAGAGTCCTTGAGTCACTGTAAAGTTCTACAGGGAAATTTTAGAAGTTGTGATATCCTTCAAACAGGTTCAGTCCTATGTGCCTGGAGTAAGTACTGCTATGCTAGCAGATTTATAGTATTGTTGGATTTAGTACTTGAAGGGACAACAGGCTTCAACTTCCTTTAGTTCAGCTTCCTTGTTTTATTGATAAAGAAAATCAGGGATCCAGGGAAGCCAAGTTATTATTCTACAAATAATAAGATGCATATTTAGGATTTGAAACTTCAAATCTACTGTCTTTGTCACTGAACCATGGACCTCACATGATCTTCTTTGTCCTATAATAAAACTTTCTTTCCACCACAGACACTTAGTCTCTTATCCTTTCTCTAAGGATTGAACTTCAAATCAAATTAGTGACCTTCATCTCTAAGGGGGAAGCAAAGGATACCTCCTGATTTCCTTTTCTCTACCTAGTCCTGCCTCTGTTATGAGATATGCTGGTTCTGTGATGTCGAGCAAGTTACTTAATCTCTCAGTGTTCTCCTCTAAAGTCAGATTGAAATAGGGCCCACTAAACCTTATATTATTATTCCTTTGTGCTGTATATTAACTTTTGGTTATCTAGTAATTTTTCACTTGTGTCGGATACTGCATGACCCCATTTGGAGTTTTCTTGGCAAAGATACTTGAATGGTCTGCCATTTCCTTTTTTGTAATTCTTTCCCATTTTTCAGATGATTTACATTTTAATGTGATTAGGACTGCATTTCACGGCTTATGTTTGACACCTCAACTGTAATGTAAAAGTAGAATTCTTAACTTGGGATAGTATATATTGGATATATCTAAGCAAGTCTATGAACTTGTATAAGAAAAAAAAGTACATCTCTTGTTTTTCTCTTGCTTCTAAATCGGCATTTCCTTGAATTATGAATTTTAAAACAAAGTTGATTCAGAGAAGAGTTTTGTAGGTTATACCAATCTGGAAAAGGGGGACTATGAAGCAAAAAAGTTTAAGGATCTCTTAATTGCATATCCTTTGATTCACCACTACTCCTACTAAGTCTGTCTCCCAAAGAGATCACATAATAAAGAGAAAGGGACACAGACACATACATATGCATATATGTATATGTATATATATGTATATACATATATATATATATATATATATTTATAAAATATTTATAGCAGTTTTTTGGTGTCAAAGAATTGGAAATTGAGTTTTGTATGTGAATGTAATATAATTCACATTAAAATGTAGGCAACCCACAATGGATATAGTTCCCTGCCTAGAGTCAAGAAGACCCCTCTTTGTGAGTTCAAATCTGGCCTCAGCCACTTATTAACTGTGTGATCCTGGGCAAATCACTTAACTCTTTTTGGCCCAGTTCCCTCATCTGAAAAATGGGAAAGAATTACAAAAAAGGAAATGGCAGACCATTCAAGTATCTTTGCCAATATAATGTGTAATATAATGTGAATGTAAAATAATTGTTCTATAAGAAATAATAAGCATACTGATTCCAGAAAAACCTGGAAAATCTTAGATGAACTGATGCTAAGAAAAGTGAGCAGAACATTGTACACAGTAATAGCATCATTGTGTGATGATCAAGTATGATTAATTTACTTCTCAGCAATTCAATGATTCAAGGAACTCATGATGAAAAATGTTCTCCATATTCAAAGAAAGAATTATGGAGTCTGAATGCAGATAAAAACATACTATATTCACTCCCCCACCTTTTTTTTGTTGTTGTTCTGATTCTTTTTTCACAGCATGTCTAAAGTAGAAATATATTTAATATGATTGTACATGTGTAACCTAGATCAGATTGCTTTCTATCTTGGGGAAGAGGAAGGATGGAGGAAGGGAAGGGGGAAGGGAGGGAGAATTTGAAACTGAAAAATCTTATAAAAGTGAATGTTGAAAAGTATCTTTAAATATAAATGGAAAAAATAAAATACTCTTAAGTAAAAAAAAAAAGAAAAGAAAAATAGGGGCAGCAAGGTGGCACAGTGGATAGAACAAGAGTCCTGACTTCAGGAAGATCTGAATTCCTAGCTGTGTGACCCTGAGCAAGTCATTTAACCCCAATTGCCTCAGGAAAAAAAAAAAGAAAAAGAAAAAAAAAGAAAAAGAAACATAGCTCTTAGATTATAAATTGTAAAAAAAAAAAAAAAAAGGTGTCAATCTACATTAGATAAGTTGTTTCATTTGAGAATTCCCAATCCAGATGAAATTGTTCCATTCCATGTCCCTACTTAGTGGTAATGTCAGGGGTTTACTTTTCTGACATCTTCTGTCTTTTCATTCTCCCACTCTAGTCACCTTTTTCTGGATGAGGTTTTGCACTTGAAGATTTCAAATAGCATTTTATTTATGAATGGACTATCCTACCAGTAAATCTTATTATTTGCAAATCAATAACTTTATTGATCCAATAACTTAGACCTAACCTTGAAGATAGCACATATATACTGCATTCTATTCCACTGTGTAAAGTATCTAGGCTTTTAAAGAGAAAAGCCTGTGAATTAATAGGAAGAATCAATATTTCCTACAATTCTTAGTTAACTCAGAGTACTTAGTTAACTCAGAGGGGAAAAATAACAAGGGATCAAGCTGGCTGATTTGTAAATTTATTCATTGGTTAAATTTAAAATATACCTCTACTCTTGTTATTCTTCATAAAATTCTGGGGAATCCGGAAAACCTGAGTTCAAATCCAACTTTGGATAATTTGTAGTTATATGACCCGACTTTATCTTTATCTGCCTCTGTTTTCTCATCTATAATGTGGGGATAAATACTAGTCCCCATCATCTAGGATTATTGCAAGGATGAAATGAGATAAAATTTGTTAAGGGTTTTGCAAACCTTAAAGTACTATATAAATGCTAATTGTTGCCATTATTTTTGATAAGTGTTTCTTACTAGCTGATTAATTTATTAGTTATTCTCAACTTCATTATTCCTACTTAGCACAGTGCCTGACACATAATATGTACTTTATTAATGTTGATTGATTGATTTTTTTTATAAATAAACTGAGATGTTAAGAGTTTGACTGGAAATATTTGAGGTAATACTTTGAAATATTGGATAACCAAACATGAGTAAAACTATATTATAGTTAAGATTCTTGAGATTTACATAAATGGATGTTTTTTAAAAGTTATGTTCCTAGAAGAGCTTAGATTTGCCATTGGAAAGAGATGTAGTTACTTTGAAAGAAGGCAGTTTATAAATAGAAAAATATCCATGTCCTTGTTTGTTGGTTAGGGTTCAATAGTTTTTCTTGGTGTGTTGTATATGCAGGGGTTGCTAAAGAATGATTGTATATCGATGACTATTGTGCTTTACACATCTAGCTGTGAGAATGTTATCTGGAGTGTGAAAGTATCCTGGTAGTCACACAGAGCTTCATGTTGTGGTGTGAGAATATGATTATTTCTTACTGTCTTTAGCAACTAAGTGAGAAAAGGAAAGGAAAAATAATTGAGGACTATGGTAAAATAAACCAAGGTCATCAATAAGACCCAAGCAGGGTAAGTACATTAGTTATGGTGGAGGCAAAGAAAACCTACAATAACAAGAAAGCTGATGATAAACTTTTTGAGATGGTATCTAGCTCAAAACACTAGAGTTAAGAAAGGGATCTGAGTATGAGTATGAGAGAGAGAGAGAGAGAGTCAAATTGGATTTGAAAGATACAGTCCTCTCAGATATAAAGAATAGGTAGTTAAGAATTAGTGAGAAAAGTATTAACATGCATAACATGTCTTATATTAATACATCCTTTTCAACAGTGCTTCTGATAGAATTCTATTTTTATTTTTTTAAATGGCAATTGAATAAAAAAAATTGAGCATTCATTTTATATATTAATCATGTTTTTATCTGAAGCCCCAGTGGGTTTTTAGCAAATGATGAGGTGGCAATTTATCCTCTATGTAGGGCCCATATAAAGATAATTTTAAAAACAAATAATGGCATTTTAAAAAAAACACCAAACTTGCTAGCTTCCATTTATGTGGGAAGGGACAATAGAAGCAATACAGAGGTGATAGATAACAGTAATCATTGTCCTATGGTTAATTTATTTAGTTCTATAGAGTCACAGTTTCACTGAGTGTTCAAATTGGAAGGGACCACAAATATGAACAAGAATTTCTCTAAGACGTGCATAAAATTTTTTCTCAAGGAATAAACTATCATGAATATCAGCTGCAGAGCTCCGAATCTTGAACTTAGGCAATTAAAAAACCAGCGTTCACAATATCAAAGCAATATCTTTATATTTATCTTTATAACTTTCCTGCTTTTTTGTTTCTTAGTTTTACATGATTACAATTGTATTGCTTCTGTATGTTAAGTATGGATGGTTTTTACTGCAAATCACTTTTTTGGGTAAATAGTATTTTATTTTTTCCAATTACATGTAAAGATAGTTTTCAACATTCATTTTTTATAAAATTTTGAGTTCCAGATTTTTTCTCTCCCTTCCTCTTATCCTCTCTTCCCAATATGGCAAGCAATCCGAAATAGATTATACATGTTCAATCATGCAACCATATTTCCACATTTGTTATGTTGTGAAAGAAGAAACAGAACAAAAGGAAAAAGCTATAAAACATACAAACACACACACATACACTCTCTCATTATTTTTCCCTCTATCTCTCCCTCCCTCCCAACCTCCTTCTCTCTCTCTCTCTCTCTCTCTCTCTTTCTCTCTCTCTCTCTCTCTCTCTCTCTCTCTCTCTCTCTCTCTCTCTCTCTCTCTCTGTATGTCTGTCTGACTGTGTCTGTCTGTCTGTCTCCATCTCTCTGTTTCTCTCTGTCTTTCTCTCTCTCTCTCTCTCTCTCTCTCTCTCTCTGTTTATCTCTCTCTCTCTGTTTATCTCTCTCTCTCTTCTCTCTCTCTCTCTCTCTCTCTCTCTCTCTCTCTCTCTCACACACACACACACACACACACACACACACACACACACACACACACAGAGAAAATAGTATGCTTCAATTTGCATTCAGACCCTATAGTTCTTTCTCTGGTGAGTCTTTTGGAATTGTTTTGGATCATTGTATTGCTAAGAAGAGCTAAATTAATCGTGGTTGATTATCACACAATGTTGCTGTTACTGTGTATGATGTTCTCCTGGTTCTATGTAACCACTATTAATGCACACCCAAAAATTGCAGAAGAGATTGGGCTCGTTTACAGAAGAGAAAAATTTCAAACCTGAAACAGTCGGTAGCATCTATGTGATATGAATAAATCACTTGTGCATCTGTTGCTGTCTTGAGAGAATGATTTGATGATAAGGTAATACATTTTCCTTAACTATAGTTGATAACTTACCCAAATCATTATACCTAGCTATCACCAGGCCAGATGGTACTTCCTGTTCTATCTAGACATCAACCTAGGCTATTTTGCTATATACTCTACCACTGGATAGAACAAGACATTGACACTTGATAATTCCATAATTCTCTTTGAGATAGATACAGGATCATAAAATTCAGAGTTAGAAAGACTTTATAGATTATTTAGTCCAAGACCCTAATTTTGCAGAAGAGGAAACTGAGACCCTCAAAAGCAAAGTGACTTGCCCAAGATCACACATATTGTAAGAAGCAGAAATGGGATTTGAACAAAGTGCCCGATTCCAATTTCAGTGCTATATCCATTACACTACTGTGTCTCAGTTGCATTCTACCACAATACCTCATATTGTGATCTCCTTTTCCCTTCAAATAGATTACAATTTAAGCACAGACACATATTCTGAAGATAACTAAAATTATTCTTGCATACATTCATTCAAGAAATGTTCATTAAATATTTACTAATGAGGGATGCAGAGGTAAAGCATGACACAAATTCCTTCCCTTCAGTAATATATATTATTACAATTGAATATTGCAAAAGGAAGTTTAATGAAAGTAAATGAAAGATTCAGAAAAGTGTTTTATAAGAATTTTGAGGAAGGAGAAGAAACTTTCAGTTGGGGGTGGGGAGGTTTAAACCAAAGAAGTGGTCCCTGTGCTGAGGCTTTTGAGGGGAAAAAAGGATATTAATAGATAGAGATGATGAGGAAAAACTCAGTATGGGAGATGACCTTGCTGTTTATTTTGAGGGGAATGTAGAGTATGAAAGAAAATTGAAATGATCATCTAGAGTTATATTATGAGAGGCATGTGGTTGTGGTCCTTGGAGGCAACAGGGAATAGCTAAATTTTTGATATGGACTGTTATGGTCAAACCTATGCTTTAGAAAGACTTATTTGGTCAGCCATGTAAAGGATGGATTATGTAATGGAGCCCCATGAATAGGGAAAGATGAGAGAGTTAAGGTAATAGGGGAAGAGGGCCTGAAAAATGGTAGATCAGAGTAGAAAGAAGAAAGAGACTAGAGATGTAGAGATCAAAAGAACAAATTTTGATAATTTTTTGGTTATATAAGCTAAGAAAAAGGGAAGAATCAAAGGTGATTTAAAATTATAGTGTGAGTAGATTAAGTTATGATTAGAATAAAGATTATGAGTGATTAGGAGAGTATTGCTCTCCAAAGAGATAGTTATTTTCTGCCATTATATATTGTCCACATTTCCCTTCTAGGTTTCTCTTCAATTATTAGATGGAAATAAGTGTACTGGTGTAAAGAGGATAAATTATTCAGCAACTCAAAATTAATGTTTGATGGAAAGTGCAATTCAAGATATTTAATTTTCTACTCATTTTTCTTCATTTCCATAAGCAGAACTATGTATATTTAATATGTACTTGTTTATGAAGTCAGCAAGCAAGCCCTAATTGATTAGAAAGAATTGTATATTTGTTGTTTTAGAGGAGATAGTTTCTTATCCTTAGAAGCAGCAGGGAGCTCTAGAGGTTCTTGACTTCTGCCAATTATTGGATAATTGTTTAATTTTCTCTTCTTTCAGGTCTAAGAATTCAGATGTGGGAAAGATTTTATACAACATAAGTTCTTCACATCATTATTAGGCATATCTTCTACCTTCATTCTGAGAATTGTTGCTTTGTGATTTCACTTTATTGAAGAGCAATAATTCTTTTTTTTCTAGGCTTAATAACTACTTTGTACAGATTATTCTAGTCAGATTTTTATCCAGTTACTTAATGGCTATTTAATTATTCTCTCTTCCGCTGCTTAATGCTCTCTTCCCAACTATTAAACAGTTCTTTATGGCTATGACATTAGCCTCTTTTTGTGCCTCCCTCTGTACCCTCTGCTTACTAATCTTACCCACAGACTTTTACAGTTGACAGAATTAGGTTGTTAAAATGTTAATATATTTCAACATAATAAAAATAAGTATAAGAAAATGTAAAAACTTAAAGATCTACATTTGTGAGGGAGTCTCAAGTTGCTGCATTCGTAGAAGTTCATAAAAATTTTTCCCCTCTACATTTGCCATTTCCTTTACAGGCCTTTCATAAATCACAGGAAAGATTAATTGACATCAAAGAGAACTTCCAAAAACTTTTAAGTGAAATCATTTATTCACTGGATTGCCTTGCCATATAAACTTTAGCAATTTTCTGCGAAAATCACTGTCTTGATTTTTATCCTCTGTGATGTGAGAAGATAAATTTCTGTTCTCCTTTAATCCTAATTTTTAATTATTTCATATTTTTCACTCCAAGATCGCCCCACCACAACCTTTGCTTTCCATCTGTTTCATATCATTAGCATGTAAATAATGCAAATTTAGTGCTTTGATCTTCAGATTCTTCCTCATAGAATTCAGAATGATAAGTAGGACCAAGATTCTTCATCATCATTTCTTGGTTGTTTTTTTATTTTTTGTTTTTTATTTTTTATTTTTCAGATCCAAATTAGAGTGGGGAAGTATGGGATAAGGATGCAGGTAGCAGACAGAAAGGTAGGGAAAACAAAAACAAAAAAACTGCCATATTTCACATGTTTATTTGTGTTTTTTATATGATTTTCTCTCTCAGCAACTTTAAACAATTCATATATTTTATATAGATTTAATGAAGAGTCTCATTCAGTTGAAAAAACACTAGAGTTGAACCCAGATTCAAATGCTGATGTTAGATTATTCTTTGTGAATCCCATCCCACTACCATGGATCCCTGATTTCCTGCCTCTTTTTGTGTTGTCTCCTTGATTAGATTTTAAGACCCTTTACAATGACTGTTTTCTTTTTATTTATTATACTCCCAGTGCTTAATTCAGTGCCTGGCACATAGTAGGTGCTTAAGAAATATTTATTGGATTGGATTGAAAGAACATTAGCGTGACCAATTATGACAGTTATCCAAGACAATTCCAATAGACTTGAGATGGAAAATTCCATTTGCATCCAGAGAAAGAACTACTGAATGCAGATTGAAGCATATTATTTTCACCTTTGTGTTTTTTCTTTCTTGTGGTTTTTCCCTTTTGTTTTGATTTTTCTTTCACAATATGACTAACATGAAAATATGTTTAAAGTGATTGTACATGTAAAACCTATATCAGATTGTTTCATGCCTTGGGGAGGGTAGAGGGAAGGATGGGAAAGAGAAAAAATTTGGAACTCAAAATCTTACAAAGTGAATGTTGAAAACTACTTTTACATGTAATTGGAGAAAATAAAATGCTGTTAAGTGAAAACAAAAGAATAAAGAACATTAGAAGTGTTAGAAATGTTTGGTCCAAACTTAGTGAAAAATATTATTGCCTGGTTGGAACAGGGATCAGGAAAGTTTCTTATAGGAAATAACATTGAAATTAGACTTTAAAGGATAGCTAGAAGAGAAAGAAGAATATTCAAGACTTAAGAAGAGTATAAACAAAGACAGAAGTGGAAAGTCAAAGAACATGCTCAGAAAATTTTGAATAGTCCAGAGTATGTGGATGGAATGAATTAGAAATCACACTGGTTTATGGTCATGTCAGATTGTGGAGGAATAATAGGAAATGGAGAGCCACTAATTATTTTTTGAGTAGATGTATGCTCAAGGTAAAAGATTTTTTTATAGAATTGTGTGGAATGAATTGGGGAAACAGCTGAATGGCTCAATGGATAGAGAGAGCTGGGGCTGGAATGAGGGAGAAGAGTTAAAATAAGGCCTCAGACACTTATTAGGCAAGATGCTTTATCTTTGTTTCCCTTATCCATAGGAAGACAGAAATGGCAAAGTATTTCAGCATCTTTGCCAAGAAAACCTCCTGGACAGTGTTGGTATGCTATGGTCCATGGGGTCATAAAAAGTTGGCCACATTAGAACAACAACCATCACCACAGAATGATTTGAGAATAGAAGCAATATGACTTAGCTTCCTACTCCATAGCTCAAAACTCATTAACATTATTGCTTATTCTCTCATTTTTGCTCTGATCTCTAGGGAATAAATGGTTTGACAAATGGTCAGCTACATTTTCCTATTTTCATACTTTCAGGCTGATTGTCTCCTATGCCTGGAAAGGTCTCCTTCCAAACCTCTGCCTTATAAGATCCCTACCTCTTTTCAGGACTTATTCCTGGTACCATTCTCCTCACCCCAAGGAGAGTCTTTGCCTGTATCCCTACATCTAAACGTTTCCTTCCTCCTGAAATTTTTTTTTCATTTCTTTGTTTATGTGTGTGATGCATTCTCCTGTTAGAATATAAACTCCTTGTGAGTTTTTTGCATTTTTCTTTTTATCCCTTGCATTGAACTTAATGCCTTTCATGTAGTTAGCATTAAATAAATATCTTTTAATTGAAATGAATTAATATTTTATTATCAGTATTTTTGAATAGATTTTGATCTTTGTAATACATTTCTAAAACATAATTTAATTGGAAACTTTTTATAAAAAGTTATGATAAATTGAATTGCAAATTTTCATTTAGAATAAAGCAAAAATGTTATTTCTTACTGTCCGAGCATAGAACATTTTATTTATCCACAGGGAAAAATAGTTTTTTTCTCCTCTTTCCTCTAAGAAATTTAGCCCCAAAGACTAGGTAGGAATTAATGAAGGTAGACCCTGTTTCGCCATGGAACCTATCATCAAAGTTCTCTGACTCCTTCTGCTCCTGTTCTGTGGGTATTTTCAGGCTGCCTCCTTTGGTGAGCCTTCCTGTTAGTGCCACCCAGGGAATGTTGAGGAAAGCAGTATAATGGGGCACATAGCCTAATTTGGGTCAAATAAGGGGATGAGTGAAAGGAATGAAAGACTTACTGTGGTCTTTCTGTTGACATGGTGATGCTATTCATTTTTTTTTTTTTTTTTTTTGCTCTGTGGTGATGATGATTCAGTATCTTGAAAACAAAAAATAACAACAATCCACCCCAAAACTAATTCTTCTGAATATACGAGACCACTGCATTATATACTTGTACAGTTTCTATTTTTCTTCTTCTTCAGAAATCTAGTTAATTTAGAGTCTATTTTTTCTTAAAAACAAAAGAGAATATTTTCATGCAGCACACATGCATAGTTCTTAATTATGACAAATGGAAGGAGTTAAAGAATACTGCACTCATCAAATTCCATAAAAATTACAAAATACCCAGTATTTTGGGGTCGAACACAACAAAGGAATACTTTAAATATATTTTCTAAATACTGTAGCCGTGAAGATGGCCCAATTTTTTTTTACCTCGGAGTATGCTTTAGGAGAAAAAATTGTGTAGGAGCTATCCATTTTCCTAAAACAACAACAACACTGAACTAGATAAATTGCATTCACCTTAATATCTTTTGTTATTTATTTTTTTTTATTTTGGTAAACAATTGTTTGGAAATCTAAATAACTTTTTTCCTCTTTGGATTAGCCTTTTTCTTAATGAGGGTTTAGGTTTGGTGCTTTTATATCGGTCACCAGTGCTAATATTACTTGGAATCTCAGGAAGATTAATATTTTTTAGTACCGATACTATGTGGATTAGAGCTCCTGTTAAACCAGCCTTGCTTTCTCAAGCTTATTTTCTGCATCGATTTGAGTAACAATTTCATTCATGTTTGCTTCTCAAATCATCCTTGCCATCACCATTTTTATCAGAATATTGCGGACCTTGTCCCTAAGTTCTGTTCACAGACATTTTCAAAATATTTGTCTAGTATTTCCACAAATACTGATATAGGGTCTAAAAATACTAAATTCATTTTTTGAAGAATACAATTTTTTGGAGGGGGGGCTGAGGCAAATGGGGTTAAGCGACTTGCCCAAAGTCACACAGTTAGGAAGTATTAAGTGTCTGAGATCCGATCTAAACTCAGGTCCTCTTGAATTCAGGGTTGGTGTTCTACTCACTGCACCACTTAGCTGCCCATTAAGAATCTATTTTTGAAGAAGGAATATAATGTAGCAAAATGTATGTAAATCATTTCGTTGTCAGAGCCACCTCTTTTTTCTAGGAAATAGCAAACACTTTTAATTTGTTAAATACCAAATGGAAAATTTCCTTAATTATTTGTTGTGTGTCTTCAACATAGGGCTAGTAAAGTTAAAGAACTAGAATTCTTCATGATTGTTGAGGATAAAAACTACTTTGATCATAGTGGAGCTAAAGGCTAGAGTTAGCAGAATGTGCTTAAGTGGATGTCATAATTGGGGTATAATGGGAATCCAGATCAACCCCTGTGCTTCAGGTGTTTCCCTTAATCTGTGCACATGACCCCAAACAACAGCTTTTCCACTGTTTGTGGAGGCTCAAACCTCCACATATGTCAAGAAATGCACTTGTGCTAATCTGATAAAAGATCCTTCCCACCAGGTAGTTTGAGGAGTTCTGTGAAGGCTGGGCTTCTATTTATAATTGGTGGGGAGAAATGGAGACATAAGTGGAAGCCGAGAAAGCTTGGTAAGTTCTGACATGAACATATAAGGGGAGGCAAATTGTTCTTTTGCTATGCTGCTGTTCTCTTGGGTTATGTTCATCAGAGTAAGTTATTATGGTATATCATCGTCCTTTGAAATACTGACTAACCCTATCTATAGGGATTGAGATTGTTAACTAACTATACAGAGACTCTAATGAAAGAAGTTATTTTTTGAGTTACAGCACTATGAATAGAATAAAATGACCTTATAGGCTTGTGTGGCAAGCCACACAAGGTCAATTAAAATCAAAGGAAGGGCTTGATAAAGGTAGAAAAGACCACAACCCTGGTACAATAACTTCTATACAGAAAAAGAACATGGTATAAAGGCTAGAACTCTGAACTTAGAATGAGAAATATCTGGGTCCAACTCTTACCTGGACATTTACTAGTTGTGTTATACACATGTTTAAGCCTTTCTGTGTTCAGTTTCCTCATCTTTGAAGTGAAGGATAAAATGAGTATTTCCTAGAATTGTGATGATCAAATTTAGTGCTTTTTATAAATGTAGATTTTTTTATTATCTAATCACCCAGGATCTTCTAAACTTCCATTTCTTTCTCTTTCACTTTGATGGTGTTGGTATCAAAAAATAAACTGGAAGCAGATAAGTCAAACTGATGACATTAGATCACTTCCTTTTAACTTCTCTGAATGTTGTTAATGTTTAATATCTTCTTCCATTCTGTCTTTCTAGAGTCTCACTTATAGTCAAAGAATCATAAATCTTTAAAACTAGAGAGATAACTAGTTCAGCTTCCTTTTTTTTGAATATGAGGAAGCTTGGGCTCTGAGAAATAACATAACTTGTTCAACTTTCTGCATTGTTGTCTACAGAATCATCCATCTGGGCCTTTTCCTAAAAGTTTTTGATGATGAGTTAATGGGTTTCTGTAGTTTTGCTTTATTGAAAAGGAGCATCCAGTTTGATCTGGAAGGATAACAACAGAACTCTTTACTCCCTTTCCCTCATTTCAGGAGTTCTAGTAGGAACATTTGAGATAGAGCCCTGCCACAGAGCAGTTGCTGCTGAATCTGACAGAGGAATTTCAACTCTGTCCCATTACTGTTCTCTTTTTGGGGGTCATTGTTATATTTGTTTTGATCGCTTCTGAGAGTATAAAGGTTACTATCACACATGTGTTGACTTAGTAGAGATAAGGTTCTGGTGAAAATGGAATTAGACTATTCCCAATTCTCCATCTTTGTATTTCTGTGAAGAATATTGATTAGTTCCAAGAGTCTCATGGTGATTGCCTCCCTTGTATGAGAGCTTAATTACCAGCATTTAAAATTAGTGCTCTTACTGCAGGGTCAAAATTGAATCATGCAGTGATTCAACATACGAGCCTGTGTGTGGAATTCTGGCTTGTGTGGTTTTTTATTTTTGCTGGGTCAAGTTGTTGGGGAATAAAGGAAATAGAACAAGGTTAAAATTATGATATTTCAAATTAGTGCTCTGCTTTTGCTTTTTTTCCTCCTGAAATGCACAAAGGTGAGTCTAGAGGATGATTATCTTATTGGTTCAGAAGATTTTCTTTTTTAAAACTGGAGAAATAGTTAAAGATTTGTTTCTGCTTAAGTTTTGTTTCTGCTTAATGTGTAGTTCCCAAGTCACATAGTTCAAGTAAATTGGGAACCTAATTTGAATGGGGATGTGGGAAATGCAAATGTTTTAACTGGGTTTTCCATTATATTCTAGAAAGCTATTTCTTCTGTCAATGGAGATTAGCTCTCACTGGTAATTGGGAAATATTGGCTTTTCAAGAAATATTGGCCTTTTGTTAGTTAAAGCCACAAGAGCTCTCTAACTCTTAATATTTTCTTTTACATAAGTCATTTTGAGTGTTAATTAAATGTTCTCTTCACATCTTAAGATGAAAAATTAGCACATACAACTAAATAAAACCATGGCTGACAGGGATAGCAACAATACCATAGGAATAAATCTTTTTTTTTTAAACACCTTATTACTGAGTTGAATATTTAGTTTAAAATAAAGAATTAAAAAACCACTCAGTTGTCTTATCTGATTTTGTAAAACACAATGAAGAATATTTTTTTTAACATTTGAGATATTTTGGGGGAGCTAAATTGCATCAGACATTTGTGATGTTATTGATCCATATTAATTTTTTTTCTTTAATACAGAGAACCACAAAAAGAACATTCCTTTTTGGAAAGGTATGAACTTCATTCTCTTTTCAGTACAAAGCAGTGTGGGATGGAATAGAAATGTGATATAGTCTTCCCCTTGCGTTAAGCATACGCAACACTGTCAATAATGAGAAGTTAGAGAAATTGTCACTAATTTTGAAATTAGGTAGTTTAATTATGTGATGGAATCAGTGCAAGAAATTAGTAAAGGTAGATTTTACCTTCTTTACCAATTCAATTAAAATACAAATAACTATTGGACTGGAAAGACTGTGTAGTCATCTTTGCTACTAAGCACAAAGAAATGGCTTGCCACTCCCAATTACCAGGGAACTCTTCTAGTCTCATGATTGATTTTTCAACTGTTATTTTGAACTTAGACAATATGAGTAGAGTTCAAATAGACCTCTTAAAAATACTAATCTTCTGAAGCAGGCTTTAGTCTTCTTCCTAAAATGTAGACTTGGGTCAACATTGTCAGGAATCTGTTAGTTGTAGACAAATGTTCTTTACAATTGTATTGAATTTTTTGCAGTTTAGGGAAGAACTGGTGCCTCAAGGCTGTATCTCGTGTCACCAGTATCAGTCTTCAAAGAGTTTCTGCTTCAGAACCTGCTGTCAACACACATAGGGTTCCAATTTGATTTAATCAGAAGTCTAAAAGGGAAATGAATGGAACGAAGAGCTTGTTTCAGCCACACTTACATCCTAGTTTGACACATTGATAATATACATGATAGATAGGCAGATTAAAGTTGTCAGACTCATCACCCTAGTGAAAAGCAGCCTGACATGTAGTAGACAGAGGACCTTACTAATAATCTGTGCACCATTCCACTTTGGCCTGCAATGTCAAGTTATTTTTTTGCTTCATTTAACCAGGCCATGCCTAATGTCTCAAGTGACAGGGGAGGAAACTTGACAATCTCTGACAGTGCTTAAACTTTAGGGGGCTCATCTGTAAAATGAGAGGTTAAACTAGACCTCTAAAGACCCTTATTACTCTAAATATTATCTAATTGTCTAGTGTGAACCCATTTAGGTTTTGGCTTCGTAAAGCACGAGTTTCTCTGCTTTTTGCCTCTTTCTCAGGGTACTGATATGAACTAGTGCAGATATATTTTTATCCCTTCCAAGTTATGACTTTTCTCATCATGGTTTCAGTATATTATGGGTCAAAATAAGAAACCAAATGGGACGTTTTTTGGAAGCTGCAGACAACGCATGAAGGCCAGCAGATGACACAGAGCCTCTGACCAACTACTTAACTCAAATTTTACCATAATGCATAAAGAGAAAAGGAAAAAAATCAGACTTGGGGATAGCCAAAAATTTTGTGCATATTTTCCAGATCACAGGGGTACTACCCCCACCCAGTCCTTGCAGTATGGAAGGGATGTGTCCTATTTTTTTAAAATTTTATTTTTTATTATAATAGCTGTCCTATTTTTAAGGCAGCTCAAGATTTCATCTGAGGGCAACAAACAATTTCAGGACTTTTATTGAATGGATCTTAAGAGGACAAAACATATACCTGCTTTGACTAATTTTCTTAAACTTCCTTATTTTTATTGAAGACACCAATATTCTCCCATATCACTGAGGATGACAGTCCTGACTTTTTCCTGTCCCACAGAACATATCTAGTTAATTGCCAAGTCTTAATGAATCAACCTCCACAATATCTCTTACATATATCCCATTTTCATATCCACCTCTTATCCTCCTTAAAACCTCTTGCTTTTGCCTCCAACTCTTCACTTAACAGACATTACCTTAGCATAAGACCTCATCTTTTTTTACCTGTACTATTTTAGTAACCTCCTAGTCTCTCTCCTTTGTCTTTTTTCCATTTTCAATTCATCCTCCTCATAGCTGTAAAAATAATTTCATAAGGAATCATGTCAATCCCCTAACTAAAAATCTACATTTTTGTCCCTATTGTCTCCCTACTGTCTTTAGACTCAGTTTGACCAAATGAAATTGACCAGTTGAAAAATGAGTTAGAACCTATGTAGTCCAAGCTAAATCTGAACAGAATGCAGCTTAGTAGTGCAGTGAATAGAGCACAGGGCTTAGAATCAAGAAGACATCTTCAAAGTTCAAATCTGGTCTCAGACACTTAGTAGCTGTGTGCTCCTGGACAAGTCTCTTAACCCGTTTGCCTTAGTTGTAAATGAGCTGGAGAAGGAATTGGCAAATCACTCCTATATCTTTTCCAAGAAAAACCCAAAGACTTGGACACAACTGAACGCCACCACCTTAAAACGGTCCTTTCTACAATGTACACAGCATGTAGTCACCCAGCTTTTGCTATAAAGGTCCACAGTAAGAGAAATCAACAACCCATTAGCATTTAAAGTTCTACATAGTCTATCTCCAGATGACATGCCAGATTTATTTCATTTTACTGCTATCATTTGCTTTATGTTCCAGCAAAACTGGTTAACTAAATATTTCCCAGACTCAGCACTCCATTTCCTGTTGATATATATATATATTTTTTTGACTGAAGCAACCGAGGTTAAGTGACTTGCCCAGGATCATACAACTAGGAATTATTACGTGTCTAAGGTCAACTTTGAACTCAGATCCTCCTGACTTCAGGGCTAGTGCTCTATTCACTGCACATCTTTTTGCAAAATTGTCTCCTATTTATGGAATTCATTCTATCTTCCTCATAACTTCTTTATTCTTTCTCTTCCTTCAAGAGGTGCCAATTTCTCTGAAAACTCTTGCTGATCCCCTTGATTGTTGGTAATTTTCATTCTCTTCAAATTATCTTGCCCTGTATTTTGTGCCTCATATATAGCCTACCTCATCAAAATGTAAGATTCTTAAGTGTGGGAACTGTTTCATTTTTGCCTTTGTATTCTTGGTACTTCATATTTCCTCAACAAATTATAGGGACTTAACAAATATACTCCTGAGATCACTTGTCTGATACTTTATCTCCATTGCCAGTGAATCTTTTCTTTGGAAAATATTGTAAGTTCATTTTCATAGAGAAGGGCCATGTCCTAGGTTTCAAAATATTTAATTCTACAGCTTATGGACAAATAAGATTGACAAACTACAGATAAGTACTGCTGGCAAAATCATTGAACAGCTGTTAGAAATGAAAACAGGAGTCAAAGTAAGCTCAGAGAACAATACAGGTCAAATTAACTTCGTTTCATTTTTAGCATGAAGTTACTTAAGGGTAGATGAATAGAACACTATAAACATGGTATTTGTTGACTTAAGCAGGGTTTTGGTGAAGTGTCTCATAATATCCCTGTAGATAAGGAATAATCATAATCATAATATAAGGGATAAGTCATAATAATAACAATAACAATAATACCATTAATATTATAAGATATAAACTTGTGTGCTAAACATCAGTCCAGTGTGGTGAATTCCTTACTGAATAAACAACAAATTCTTAACTTCACAACAAAAATTGGTGATGTCAATCAGAAAGGAATCCACTCCCTATATTTCATGTCATTCTTCTTGTGGAATTGATGTGCTATGTTTTTGCTGAGGATTTGGGTGACAATTTTAATGTTTTACAAGAGGATACTACTCGTATATCTCCATAATGTTTTACAGATTACCTTGGGATCCACAATGTTATCCTTATCTTCCATATTTTTCCATTTGTCAGAGGTTAACTATTTAGTGGTGAAGGCAGTTTCTAGGCTTTTGGGGACTCCTTTGCAGAAGTTAAGCTTTCTGAGGTTCGTTGAGGTGGTACAGTGGATAGAATACCAGCCTTGGAATCAGGAAAGAACTGAGTTCAAATTCAGCCTCACAAACTTTCTGTGTGATTTTGGGCTACTTATACTTGTTTGCTTCTGTTTTCTCAATCTATAAAATGAGCTGGAGAAGGAAACCATTCTAGTATCTCTAGTATCTTTGCCAAAAAAACAAAAATAAAAACAAAAAACAGAGTCACCAGTTAGACCGAACAGCAAAACTTCCTAAGAAATGTCAGTAGTCTTTACTATTTTTCCATGATTATAACTGTTATAATTATATGTAATGGCTTTTGATCTTTTATTTTTAATTTAACTCATTATTTATTTATTTAGAACCAGCTTTATTAATTCTCCTTCCTAAAGTGAGATTTCTAGAACTGAACATAGTTTTCCAGATGTCATCTAACTAGAGGATAATATAGTAGGTATATCACTCCTCTTTTTTCTTCCAACAGTGCTTTTCTAATGCTATCTAAGCTCTTGATTGTTGTTCTTTTGGCCACTATAGTAAACAATTGACATATATGGAAGCTGTAGTCCATTAAAACTTTTTTCAAACATATGCTAAAACTAGTGGAATTGTTGCAAGTTTCAGCTTCGGGGCCACTTCTCCTACTGATGAAGTTCTCCTACTATTGCATCCCCCCTTGAAAGTACCTACATTTAAATTAATGTTCATAGCTGGGATAAAAACTGTGATTTTCATCATTTTCTGTCCTTTTTTGCTATCACTGTACTACATCATTAATGGAATCAAAAGGGCTGACATAAGACTTAGGGCTTTTTATTGTTTAGGGTATTTTATTATATAGGATATTTTTATCTGTTTAATGAATTGCTGTGGAGGAAAATAAATCACTTAGTGCTCTGCCTTCTAGTTATAAGATTCTCTGAATGAGAATCTCCCCAAGATTAGAGATGCAGTCTGTCAGACCCATGATCACAAGCATTTCAGATAGTTTGTGCTCTTTTGGCACAGCATTAAATTACTCAGCCTCTTGAGCTTGATGATAATGCTCTAGAATTGGATTTGAGGACAGGTTTTGCTTAGTTTAAGGAATCATTTCTCCATGATTTAGATAATGCAGTAGAATTCTGAGCTTGTGATTAAAAAAAAAAGCCAAAACCTGAGTTCAAACCCAGCCTTAGATATCAGTTATTTTAAGTGAATCATATAGCCTCTATTTGCCTCAGTTTCCTCATATGTAAATGAAGATAATAACAGCATTTATTTATTGTGAGGATCAAATGAAATAATATTGACAAAGCATTTAACACAGTGCCTGATACATAATAGGTACTATATAAATGCTGGCTATTAGTAATATTGTTATCATTATCATGATACTCTGTGTTGTCTATTATTTCATTGGATTGGGTTCCTCCTTCACAAATGCAAGATCACAGCCTCTCTAAGTCTTCTTATTCTATAGAACTCTTAGTTTTCCATATATTCCCCAGAAAAGGAAGATCTGCCCCAAATGGATGTTCCTTATGAAGAAATATATTTCTGAATTTAGTTCACAATTTCCTGTTATTGGGAGTTGCCATTTAGATACCTGGTCAGAATTAAATTAATCATGTATTTGTGAATAATCAGTGTTATTAATAATAATACATTATACATTATATATAAATGATCAGAATTATTATAATTAACACATATTTTGTTTTAAAGTTGCAAAGCATTCTTCATTCATTATCTCATATTATCCTCATAATTTCTCTGTGAAAAGGGACTCTGGATATATTTTCTCCCACTTTGTAGATTAGGAAACCTAAAGATTCTGAAAAGATAAGTGACATTGCTAGGCAATATCTGTAGTCTGATTTGAATGTAGATCTTCCTGCCTCTGAATTAGGTTTCTTAATATTTTTCCAGGAAAGATAAGGATTCCAATGGTGTCAATGCAGAAGATGGGCATTCTAGGTGTGGGGGAGAAGCTAGATGAACTCATGGAGGGTAAAGTTGGTAGTGTATGTTCTAGTGTCAGTATAGTCTGGTTGGGCTGTAACACTGATTGTGCAAAATGAAATGATGCTAGAAAATAGTTTAGGATTAGAAAATAGTTAGTTAGATTATACAGGACTTTAAAGGTGAAGCTAAATACTTTACTTTTGTCCCAGAAGCAATGAGGTGCTATTGAAGCTCTTTCAATAGAGAAATGATGTGTTCAAAATTTGTGTCTTAAGATTATTTTGACAACTGAGTGGAGGATGGATTGGAGAAGGATGAAATCGGATGTTTATAAATCAAAAAGAATTGTATCACAGAAGCCCAGGGAAAAAAAAGATGACAAGAGCCTTAATGAGAGTGATGGATACATGAGTTGTGAGAGGGAAGGAAGTAGATAGGAGATTTTCCATCAACAGGTTTTAGCAATTAATCTCTTAGGAATTCAGGAATTGGAGAACCAAAGATGAAGGTACTACGAGTTGTAATTTGATCGTCTAGAGCATGTTAGTGAATGATATTTGTGCTGAGTCAGTTGGAGAGTTGTACCTGGAAACTGCAAGAGTTAGCCCCTCCACAGCTTCTCCCCAACTTGCTTCACGTCACATTCCAATTTGGTAGGAATTTGCCTGTGCTGTTTAAAAATTTCCTCTTCAGCCAAACAGGCATGTGGCTGAGAAACAGTGGGAAGTTGATTAATTTTGTTTCAGGCCACCTTCTGCCTTTGAAATCATATTTGACTAAAAACCCTCCGCTCTTGACAGAGCACAAAGTGAACATGAGCAAGAATCGTGGGTGGGCTGTGAAACAAAGTGATATTAACTGGAAACTGTAGCTAGCTGAGATGGATGAGAGCTCTCTCTACCACTAGGGCAGAGCTGGCACAGGGACTTGCCGAGGGATTCCTTTGGGCATTTCTGTCATTGCTCTTCTTACCCATTACTTCATTTATATTAGATGGGAGACCACATACTTCCCAGGCACTTAATCAATAGGCTTTATTGAGTGTTCACTGTGTGCTTGCTACTGTTGAGAGGTATTTTACAGTGAAGGGAATGCTGATTTTAGAGAGTCAACAACTTCACTGGAATTTGGGGTAAGAGGTGATGAATGGAAAACACCAATAATGGGACAAACAACACAGATGTGAAAAACTTATGTCTGTTGGAAACAGTTGGGAGCATGCCTTAATTGGGATTCTGTTTGCACTTTGGTTGTCAAGAGTAATGATATGTTTGTCTTAAGTAAACCGCTTGCTCAGACTGGTTGGATGTTTGTTATATTCATGAGTAAGAAATTTAAAACTTCTGGTTTTAAGTTTACTTTCCACTGATCATTTTATTGAAGTAAAGCTAAAATAATGCAACCACTCCTTATTTTAGGAGGTTGATCCTTGACATAAAGTTTTAAACTTCCAGTGTGGGTAGTCCTGGGGGGATGTTTTGTCAGGAGAATTAGCATAATTCTGGTTCTCTGTTTCTCTTCCAATCGCCCCATGTACAATAGGATCCACATGTCAGTCTCCAGGGTTTCTCAGTCAGAACACTTTCCCCAGCACAAAGACATGTGATCTCACATTTTGGATGGCATAGAAAAGACTCAGTCATTTCTGCTCATATCTATGTCAAGGAGTTATCATGGCAGTTAAGAAGATGATGACAGATCTCCAAAAAGACCTGTTAGAACAGTTTGGACAGATGTGAAATGATGTGTTGCATGTTTCCCGTTAAAGATTTCTCTGCTAATATGATGTCAACTGTGGGCAATGTCATTCCCCATGTAGGTCCTCCTCCCTTTTCCCCTCTCACTCAGACAATGTTAAATTAAGAATAAGGCTTGCCTGTTTTTATTGTGGTGAAGGGAGGGTGGCTCATGTAGTTAGCAGTAATTGCTGCACTATGACTTATTAATGACAGGGCACCAAACTTGCTAAAATTGTTACCCAGCATGAGTACCTGCTAGTGTGTGAGCTTCAGGCAAAATGAAAGCAAGGAAGTCAAACAATGCCCATCTTTTGACTTTGCTTGTTTTTGTTTGTTGCTTATTTGTTTTTAACCCAACATTTTTGTTTAGGGTGCTTGTGTGTCTGGCTATCCAGTTTGAATATGCTGTTGGAAGTATGATTCAGCAAAATAAATGAAAACTAAGTCATATTATTGAAATTCTGGGGTTAGTTTCATAACACTCAGTGGTTTCTAGAAAGTTAATATTTTATTTTGCTTACTTCAATTTTTGCTGTCTGGTATAGTGTATTTTAATGATCTTAACATTTAAAATCATCTGAGGATTAACCCTTCTTTGAAATGTGTTCCTTTTTGCAGAGTATAGAATATGATGATAAAGGTTAATGGTGATAAAATATTAATAGTGACTTAAAACTGGAAAAGTACACAATTGTAGAAAACTGCCAGGATAATCTATGGACTTTCACTTTTAAAAAAAAAAAAAACCTGTTTCAAGTAGACTTCTAAATGTTTCTACCTTGACCTTTTGTGGAAAGAAAAACACATCTTAGAAGATCAATTGAACAAAGCAAGTGACCAGTTCATGGGGATAAAGGCAGAAAAGAATTTGATATATCTAGCAGTGTGAAAAATAATCTAATAGGAATGGAGGATAGGAAAATAGGAAGACAATAAACATCATAAATTATTCTTGAGGGAGATTTACCATTTATTTTTGTTAAGGGCAAGAAGGTTCCTTCTGTCTTCCATTATGGAAATTACATAAGAAGGAGGTAGATCACTGGATATGAGCTTACTTTTATGCCTTCAGAGAAGAGCTTAATTAGAAAAATACTATTTTTTCCCTTGAGATATGTGAGCTTGACTCATCTCTTTTTTTTTGGGGGGGGGAAAGAATAATCATATTTCAAACCAGTTCCCTGCATTGGAGTTATCAAGTTAATCATAAAAATGCCAACCAGCAACACCGTTCAAAGGTTTGAGAATAATAAGAATGGAGAATGAGAGTGGGTAGGTGGGCAGGGTGTGAGTTACTTCATTTAATAAAACTCTTTGAGGATTGTACCAGAAGAAAATGATAGTGTAAATTAAAATGCAGATTTCTCATGTGTTTTTCTTTTAATTATTGTAGCACCAAAAAGGCTTTGTCTAAACAGAACAAAACCTGTTATGCATCATGTAAGAGGAGTTTTGGAGTTGCTCTGAGGACAGTTTTGCATTTTTAAATATTGCATTATCTTTGGATTAGTGTTGGCTTATGACCTTGGCTTTCAGGAAGTGTTTTGACAGCTGACAATGATAATGGTAGCTCTCATTTCCATGATAAAATATGTAGTGTCAGTGGTGATACTGTAATAAAAATAAAATAAATATTGGTTGTAGTTTCAAAGCTACCTTTGTCTTTATAATTATATCCAATCTCATTTAAAAAATGTGAAACATTTTAATTGCCAAATTAACAACAGAGGAACAATCTTTTAGGTGGAATCTTAATGTATTTTGACACTGACTTTTTGTAATTCTTGTCAGTATTTGAGCCACTAATAATTTCATGCACTGTCCATTGTCTTGGCTATGGTCTCTATTAGAATATTCAAAACTTTATGTGAATGAAGTGTTTTGTTATTGAATTTTAAAAGAACAGATATAAATATACTTGATGTATTTTAAAAAGTTATTTGTGGGGCATCGAGGTGGATAGAGCACCAGTCCTGAAGTCAGGAGAACCTGAGTCAAATCTGACCTCAGACACTTAACACTTCCTGGCTGTGTGACCCTGGGCAAGTCACTTAACGGCAGCCTCAGGGGGAAAAAAAAGTTATTTGTGGTGGTGGGCATAATATTCATTTTTGTGTGTGAAAGTGCTTTAAAAGTCCTAGGAATTTTACCCCTTCCTATTTCAACATAATAGGAATGTTGAAGTCAAGAAATGGGTTATGTATTGCTTTCTTAGAAGCATCTTAATGGGAAACATCTATATGGCACAGTGGATAGCTGGTCTTGGAATCAGCACCACCAGAATTAAAATGGAGCTTTAGACACTATGACGTGGCTGTGGGATCCTGGGTAAATCATTTAACCTTTGACTACCTCACTTTACTCATCTATTAAAATCTGGATCATAGCACCTACCTCTTTGGGGTGTTGTGAGGCTCAAATAATACAGTATTTATAAAGTACTTAGCACGATGTCTCATCTATAAAAGGTAATTAACCTTCCCTCACATTACCTAGAATAGTCATATACATTTGTCAGGTATGCAATCAAGGCTTTTTGAATGAATGAAGTAGATAAAGCTACCCAGCAAATAGTTCTTTAACACACAGGTTAGGGCCTAGACTATTTGGGGTAAGTAGCTCCTGGTGAAAAGCTTCTTCTACCCAGGCAGGTCCTCCTCTTCTCCTCCATTAAAAGTGTTCTAGAGCTGCCTCAAACATCAAAGGCTGAGTGGCTTGCCTAGCATCACAAAGCCAGTATGTCCCAAAGGTAGAACCTGAATCCTGGTCTTCATTACTTCTACACCAGCTCTCTTTCCATTATCCCACACTGCTTTTTGTGACATAGACTTGAAACAATTTATGGGCAAAATAATTGGACACAAAGTGCTAAATGATATGTTTCAGACAACTGGAGAGTAAGACAGTACCTCATGAAGTGCTAATTCTATGGCACAGAAAATGAGTACAAAAGGAGGTTAAGGAAGAGAGAGGTGAGTGTGGGTAACAGTCTTCCTTGTTGCCTGTCCCCGTTTTGATTTATTTCATGCTCATAGTCTAGGAGCTAGCCTACAACATTCTACGTGATCATCTTCTATGCATCTGTTGGTATGGTTGCCAACCCTTTTGCTCTTTTAACTCTAGAGTTGACTTTTAAAGTGGCCAAGATAGAAAACTCAATATATTCACTGTGTGGGTGTTGCTTTCTGAGAGATGCCTGAAATATTTTCTTTTTCTCACATATCTTGATTAATGTCACCTGAGGATGAATGTAGGAAGGAAGGTAGATAATTGTGGGACTGAACTATGATTGTTTCTAAATCTGTGGTTACTGCTACAGAAATAGCAACTGTAGATCTCTCTGTTGTAGGCTGTGAGGAGATATGAATTCCCTGCTCATCACAAAGAATTTTCTACTCCCTGTATCTTACTTCCTATTCTTTCTGCTTTTTCTTCACATGAAAATGACACTGTCCCACCTGGGTACTGTTAGAAGATATTCCATGCCTTTAAATTTCCTTTTCTGGAAATAACCAGCTCAATGTCTAGAGATGGGAAATTGTCCAAGACTAAATGGATTTGACATAGTCTAATATACAGGTACTGTAAAACCTTGTTAATTTGATGTTATATGATTCACAGGTCTGCTGCCTTCCTCAGAACCACAGGAATGCATTCCTCAGATGAGTTTTATATGCTTAGCCATAAGCATGTTATTTTAAATTCAACAGAAATATCTGGTCCCACTGGTCCTGAACTCACAGTAGATTATATTTATTTCAAAGTCAATGAAGGTGCTGGGAGTGACCCTGATTGCCTGTAGTAAAAGGAGATGATCAGCCAAATCATTCTTTCATTTCTTTTCCATCCTCCCCAATGACAAATAAGGTTGATTCACAAGGCTTTAAACTTCTTATAGAAGCAGGTTTCATTGGATATGTAACTAAAATGACAGCTCTCATTTTTTTTCTTTTTTGGCAACTGGAAACTCTAAAATTCTTTATTATTATTTATGCCTTTTGTTTTACATCACTTACATTATCCAATGTATTCTCCTCTTTTTGTCTTCTAGAGAGTTAGTGATTATGATCAAAATGTTATCAAAGAATAAAAAAAGAAAAAAATGAAACATTAGTAAAAATAGCCCCTCAAGTTGAGAAAGTCCATTAGACGTTTCTCTTCACTGTTATTTCTAGTCCTTAGTCCTTTTAGCTTCCCCTGCCCAAAGGGCCAAAGAGGCTTTTGCAGACAAACTTGATCATCATAATTTTGCACTATTGTTTTCATTGTTTTGTTTTTTTAATTTACATTGTTTAATTTACATTGCAATCATATTTTTTGGTGGTTCTACTTAGTGTGAATCAGTTTATATAATCTTACCATGCTTCTCTGTCTTTCTTTCTCTCTCACTCTCATTCTGTTTTTCTCTTTCTTTTTCTCTGTCTCTCTCTTTTCCTCTATTTTTCCATATCTCTGTCTCCATTTTATCATATTTATTGCTTCTTCACAGTGAAACAGCATAGTGATATTCTATTCCATTCATAACATACTGAGCCATCCCCCAATTTATGGTCATCCATTTTGGGAAACATATCTTTATAAATATGGTTATCTATCTTGGATTATCAGTTCTTGAAAGATGGGGGTTTATCATAACTTGATGTTGTAGAAATACATCTCAGGATTAAAAGGAAAATACTTTTAAAACTGTAACAAGCATACAGTTTAACAATAAGATTCTGCTTTTGATGATGTTATAGTGCTATATATTTCTATTTTAATTTTCAGTTCATGTGGGAGGTAGTCTTGTACAATGGATGGAGAGCTAGCCTTGCAATAAAGGGATCTGAGTTCAAATCTTGCCTCTGACACAAATTATGTGATTAAGTTACTCAGTGTCTTAACTCTCCTAAACTCTCTAAGAATACACTGAAGAGAGTTTCTATGCCAGATATTCTCCACACTGATGAAATTGCTGGTCTAGAACTTTGACACCCCTCCCGCATCTCCTGTAAAGGGTTTCTAATTGAAACTTATATTAGCTTTTATGTTTGATGTAAATGAAGAAAATAGTTTCTCTCCACAGCAGACTTTTGGAACTTTTGTTAGCAAGAGTTAAAGATAGAAAAATGTAACCATTTGCTACTATGCCCAAATGGCTATACCCTTTGATCCAGTTATATCATTACTAAATCTGTATCCTAAAGAAATGGAAGAAAAGGGAAAAGGACTCATATGCAGAAAATATTTATAGGGACTCTTTTTGTAGTGGCAAAGAATTGGAAATTGAGGGGATACCCATCAGTTGGGAGTACTGTTAGCAAGTTATGGAATGATGAGCGGGGTGTTTTTTAGAAAAACCTTGGAATATGCATATGAACTCATACAAAGTGAAGTGAACAGAGACAAGGGAACAGAGTTCATACTAACATCAGTATTTTAAATATGATTAACTTTGTAAAACTTAACTACTCTGATCAAGGCAATGATCCAAAATAATTCCCAAGAACCCATGATGGAAAGTGTTATCCATCTCTACAGAGAGAACTGATGGACTCAATGCGTTTTGAGGCATACTTTTAAAACTTTCTTTATTTTTCTTGTTTTTAACAACATAGCTAATATGGAAATGTGTTTTGCATGATTTCACATATAAAATCAATATCATATTGCTTGCCTTCTCAAGGTGGGCAGAGAATGGGAATGAGAAAAACAATTTGGAACTCCAAATAAAAAAAAATGAATGTTAATTTTTACATGTAATTAAGAATTTTTAATGAAATAAAATATTTTAAAAATTGAATATAAAAAGGAGTGGCAAATCTTTTTAACAATTCTTATGATTTTCATTTATGATTTTATAATCTTAGGTAGACTATTTGTGTATTCTACTAATTTGCTTTTATAAACTATTTCGTGCCTAGTTGTATTCTGTCCCATTTGGGAAAGTCTATAAGCAGTTCAGTCATTTTCAATAATGTCTAATTCTTCATGACCCCATTGGGGTTTTCTTGGCAAAGATGTCATTTTCTTCTCTAGCTCATTTTACAGGTTAGGAAACTGAGGCAAAGAGGGTTAAGTAAGTTGCCTGGGATCACACAGTTAGTAAGTGTTTGAGGCCAGATTTGAATTCAGGAATATGAGACTTTCCGACTCCACACTTGGCATTCTATCCACTGTGCTACCTAGCTGCCCAATATATTAAAACTAAGCACAATTCTTCCCCTTGAAACCCTCATCCTTCAGTTAAACCTCACCTTTTTGTCTCTGATTTACTTTGCATGTAAACTTTGTAATCCCATCTTCAAAACCTTCAATATGTCCTTAATCCACTTATCACATCTATTCCATTGCCTACCACTGATCCTGACTTCTGTGAATATAGTTGTGATTCTAACTGTTAACATACAAATCTCATATTTCTACTTGAGATGTTATGCTTCTAAATGTCAGAGAGCATGTTAAATCACTGGTTGAGTAAAACAGAAGGTAGGATCCTCTTCCCTAGGGAGTTTCTCCTTGAGAAGAGACACAAGGGAATCCTCAGAACCCTAGTATTAGAATCATCCAGTCTAGGGTCAGTTTACTTGCACCTGTCGCCTCTATCTCAGGCAAGTTGCCCAGTTCCTTCTAAATCACCAGGGGGTCCCCATTCATTTGCAATCACAAAGACAGGAAAAATTCTTCTTGAATTTATACCAAATGGACTGATCCAGAGGGAGACACAAATTTCACACTCCTGGGCCATCGGAGAGTGGAAACCCCGATATCAAAATCAGAATTTTCTGGTTCCCACAGCCACATATGAGAATTGCTGTTGTGATGTCCAGAAAGGCTGGAAAAAGTTGACCAGGTTAAATTATCAGAATATTTTAAAGAAGGACTTTAATAAACTGGAGAACTTTTAGAGTGGGGCAGCTAGGATGATAAAGGGTCTTGAGTTCACACAAGTTAAAGATCAGTGAAGGAATAGTCCTATTTATCATGGAGAAAAGAACACCCAAGGGGAACATGTGGGCTGTCCTAGAGAAGAATGATTTGATTTGTTCAGTTTGGTTTCAGAGGGCGGAGCTAGGAGCAATGGCTGGAAATTGTAAAGCAGCCATTTTAGACTTGATATAAAGAAAAATATCCTAACAATTAGAACTAACAGTGGAATGATTACTTAGAGAAATGGTGGAGTCTTCAAGCTTAGGCTGGACAATCACTAGTCCAGTAGGGATTCTTTTTGTACATGTGTTGGATGAGGTGGCTACCCAGGTTCCTTCCAACTCTCCACCTCAGTCATTCTGTAACACGCTTCAGGAACTGGGTTCTTATAGGTTCAATTTAACTGTGTACAACAAGGAGGGCAGCTCATAAAGCAAAAAAATTCACAAAATTTCAAACATTAGAAACATTCTTTACCCTTAATATACTATATCTATAGTGGGATAATTGTATTTATTGTTGTTCAGTTGTTTTCAGTCCTTTATGGGATTTTCTTGGGCAAAGATATGGAAGTGGATTGCTATTTCCTTTTCCAGCTCATTTTATCGACGAGGAAACTGAGGCAAGCAATGCTAAGTGACTTGCCCAAGGTTACATAGCTAATAAGTGTCTGAATTTGAACTCATGAAGATGAGTCTTCCTGTGGCCCTCTGTCCACTACCTCACTAACTGCCCCCTGCATATTTACTAATTACTAATTATATTTATGGAGCCATTATTCTGTACAGTGATATTGTACTTTATTGATTCTGTCTTCATGGTAGTCATAGCATTGACTGTGTGTGTGTACATGCATATGTGCATGTGTGTGTATGTGTGCCTATATATCTGTGTGTCTGTGTTTATTTCCTGTCATACACCTGTATCCCAGAGTCTCTGGACATTTCCCTGTTGTCAGATAAAACACATTTATGCTACTGGCAATAAACTTCTTAAGTAATCCAATGTTATGTACCCTGCAGGCACTGAGAACAGGTCATTAATGACAAAGTGGTTTCTACCTTTGTTTCTTCCTTTCACTTAATAAAGTTATTAAAAGAGACATGAAAGTCTCTCTTTAGAGAGAAAAGTATGCCATTTGTTGCTAACCTTAAGGTTGGTTTACAGTTCTATAACTTTCAGGGCTGTTTCCCCTTGTTGTTTCCCCTTGAGTACCATATCATACTTGTAATTTCAGTAACCTGCCACTCTTTCAGTTGTGCCTGACTTTTAAGGTATGAACAATTGACTTCCTACTGTTGTCACTGGTTGAATGAACTCTGTTTTTTACTCAGTTTTCTTTTTCTTTTTACTACCTTTTCCTCTCCAATCCAAATAAGCAGGTCCCTTAATTAATCTGCATTTTGTATAATTTGGAGACCTTTCACCATTTTGGTTTCTGTCCTCTGGATGCATTATATTTAAACTAGCCAGGTTAATTATGGAGAAGGATCTTAAAAAAAATAAATATTTGAGGGAGTGATGTTGGGATAGAGGTTGTAGGAGGCAACATGGGATTTCTCTGTGTGTGTGTGTGTGTTGTTCTTTATCTAGTACAGAGCTCTGACCACCGGGGAAAGTTTAACAGGTACTTAATGAAACAGTCAACAAAATAACATTTATACATTCCCTGTATTATTTATTTTATTTAATAATTCTTAATGCTAATTATCTTCAGGTCTTTCAGTAAAATTTGTAGTTACAAAATCTTATGGTAGTAGAATTAGAAAAAAAAAAGATATGTAGCTCATTCAGTGTATAATCATTTACTTTCTTCACGACCTTGTATGGTATTGACAAATGACAACCTATGCAATGTACAGTATTCATATGATTATTATCTTATCAATTATGATTTTTCTACTTTTCTCTGACTATGCAAATGCTGGTCATCTTCAGGTCCTCCACTGAAATTCAGTCTCCATTGTGAAGCCTTCTCTAATCTCTGTAAATTGAAAGACTCTCTCCATTTTCTTAATTTCTTACAGCATCTGCTTTTATGATCACCTTGACAACTGATGTTCTGCCCAAGATTTTAATTTTTAAATATTATTTAATTTGTCATGTTTACATCTTATCTTCCCCATTAGTTGGTAAGGTCCTTGAGAATAATGGCAGAGTTTTCAACTTAAATGGATGCTCTGTGATACCTCCCAATTATGTAGTTGTAATGAGAAATAACAGATGGGCAGCAGTAGTGCTGTCTTGACCTGGATATAGGTCCTATGGGACCTTGTCCATGACTCCCAATCCACATTCTCAAAGTGCTTTGGAGAGTCAGAGCAGCTTTTCATCAAGCCTTGTAGTTGACTTTCATCTCTCCTTTGATTTCTACGCAACCGAAGAGAGAGCCAGATCACTTTGTTGGCTAATGAGAGGAATAACCTGATTCAACCTTCTGAGCTTTTCATATTATATAGGAGCTTTGTGTCATGTTTCCTTTCTCCCTAGAATCTTTTCTTATCTTATGGGTAACTGAATCCTTTTTCTGCATAGCGGCACTAGACTTTTTGGCAAAGCAGAAATAGAAAGAAAAACCATTTAATAGGACAGTGTTTTTGATTTGTTTGAAAATGTCATATTTTTGGTCCCATCAATGATTTTCTCTACATTTAATTTTTTTCTATTTATGAAAATAATAATAACTAATATATAGCTTTTCATGATTTGCAAAGTTCTTTAATACATTATCTGAGTTGATCCTCTCAACATCATAAATGTGCTTTCCATGTGAGAACTCCCTTAGCCAACCAGCATAGTACAAAGGCTTGCCATATTATGCTTAGGAGCTAGGAGGAAAAGAGCTTAGAGCTCTGGATTTCAAGTCAGGAAACTCTAAGTTCAAATCTAGCTTCTGATATTTACTAGCTATATGACCCCAGAAAAGGTATTTACTGTCTCTCAGTTTATTTCCTCACATATAAACTGGGAATAATGACAGAGTCTACCTCTCATGTTTGTTGTGAGGATAGTGGTAGCAATGATGGTGATTGTGAGGACGATTAACTGAAGGAAAGACTTAAAGGGATCATGATAACTATATTCAAGTATTATTATTCAATCATTTCAGCTTTATCTTACTCTTCTTTTATAAGATATGACTGAAATGACTGAACAACAATACAGGATGTTTGTTATTTCCTTCTTCAGCTCATTTTACAGATAAGGAAACTGAGTCAAACTGAGGTAACTATCTTGCAGGGTCACACAGCTAATAAATACCTGAGACTAGATTTGAACTCAGAAAATGAGTCTTGCTAATTCCAGGCCCAGTACTCTATTCACTGTATAGTCTAGCTGTTTGTCTTCAAGTTCTTGAAAGTTTATCACAAGGAAAAATAATTGGGTGTATTCTGTTTGGTTCTAGATGGCAGAATCTAGGAGTAAAGAATCAGATTTAGGTATATTAGAAAAAAAGCTTCTTACCAATGTAAGCTGTTCAGATAGAATGGGCAGTCTGAGAAGGTAGGGGTTTCTCTGTTCTAGAAGGTCTCCAAGCAAAGATTTTGTTAAATGTGTTATAGAGAATATGTGTTGAACTTGGTAGATGACACAGGGTCCTTTCTAGCTCTGAAATGCTATGGTTTAGATATGTTTACTCTCTTTATTCGTAGCTGTACTTGGATCTTTTAAAAATAACCTTTAACAACCTTTAATAACCTTTAACCTTGTTAAAGAATTCCAGGATTTTTAATTTAACTACACCAAAGAACAAGACTTATAAATGGAGATATAAGCTATTTCTTTACAGAAATAAATTTGGATTTTAATATCATTCCCTAATAACTGAATGCAGAACAGCAATACTTAATCAGTAAATGTTTTTTCTTAGGCATTGTATTTGATCTGAAGTTCTCAGGCATGTCTTTGTGGTGACAGTAGTCAGGGAGCAGGTGTAAAGATTAGAGAACTGTAAATATTGGAAGTTACTCAAAACTGAAAGCCAATTTAAATACTTAGCAACTTCTTTTGATTAGAAATCAAATGATTTATGTGGTACATTTCATCTTTCACTTAATTCAATTGCTTACTCCTTCTTGTTAATTAGACTTTTATATGTTTAGGGTTTTGATAGGATTGATATAAAGAAAGTTCTTTGCCAATCATAAAGTACTTTGAAATACCAATTTCTGTTATTTGTTTTGGAAATCTGAACTAGTCCCAAATTAGGTCTAGATTTTTTTCAGGAATACTAATTTCTCTAGTGCTTTTTAAATTTGCAAAAACTTTACTCATAACTACACAAGTTGAGAATGTACGTTTGACTGTCTCTTTTATATATGAGGAATTGAGGTTCACAGAAGTAATATAAATTGTCCAGCTTTTAAATCTAACACTCCAACCTCATGCCATCTGATTCCAAGTTTAATATCAGATTTATCCTGATCCTCTGAAATGGTCCTTGAATTAACTCAGTCTTTGTATTGCTTTCTGTATTTGGATTATTACCTATTTATCCCACTTATAGCCAGTTCATGCAGAAATATTTGCAAGATTTCAAGATCCTGGAGAGCAGTTTTTTGCCTTTCTTTGTATTGTATGCTTGGCAAAATGCCTGATATATAGTAAGTGCTTAAATAACATTTATTGATTTATTGACTATAGGGCATTCATTTGGGATGGATCTCCTAAGGGTCTTAAGGAACTGGAGGTGATTACCTAGCCTTTTCATCTGGGGCTTTAGCCAGTGTAGAATGTCTTCTGGTGAACTTGGGGGGAAGGAGGAGGACAGTTGATATATGTCTGCATACAAGACTAATGAATTAGGTCTGGTTTCTTAGAATTATAGATATCTTGAGTTGGAAGGGACTTAGGAATCCATCTAGTCTAATCTCCTCATTTTATAGATGAGGACACTGAGCCCTAGAGAGGCTGTGACTTACTTAGGGTTACAGAGACAGTAAATTTCAAAACTGCCATGCAGGGCTTTCCCTTTAAATTCTCCCTCTCCTGCCGGCTGATGTCTCACGTTCTGAAGTGCAGCAGGAGGAAGACAAACTTTCATCCGTTTCACATCTTGCCCTCAGCTTTCCACGTGAGTGGATGAAGAAAGAATTTGGGAACCAGTTATTCTTGTGTATTTTTGAATTTCCTAAAAGTAAAGTTTTATATATCTTGTGTGTGATTAAGAGTTAGACTTCTGCCATGATTTTCCTTTTCTTTTCCTTCCGAAAATAACTATTCTTGCACCTAGTGGAATTGAAGAGGGTTAATGAGAGTTCTACGAATCGCCACGCTCTTTGGATAAATATAGTATATCAGTGATTACTATTTCTAGGTTTTAACATATTTAGTCGCTGGACTAGAAATAATAAGATGTTTGTTCTGTATAGTGGATTGAGTGGTAGACCTGGAATTAGAGAGATTGGAGTCTAAATTGACCTTAGATACTAGATATGTGAACTTGGGCAAGTCACTTAACCTTTTTGCCTTAGTTTCCTCAACTTTAAAATGGGAGTGATAATAGCACCTACCTTGCAGAGTTATTGAGAGGGTCAAATAAGACAATATTTAAAAAGCACTTAGCACAATACCTGAGAAGATACAAGGGATATAGTATTGGGTCTGAAATCAGAAAAATCCATCTTTCTGAGTTCAAACCTGTCTTTTAGACACTTACTAGATCCTAGGCAAGTCATTTAATCCTGTTTGTCTCAGTTTCCTCATTTGTAAAATGAGCTGGGGAAGGAAATAGCAAACCATACCAGTTTCTTTGTCAAGAAAACCGCAATTGGGATTAAGGGAATTTGGCCAAGACTGAAGCAATGGAACAACAAGAAACGATATCTGGTATATATTAGATGCTGTATAAATGTTACCTCCTTTTACTGTTACTGCTTCTATTATCATTACTCCTCTCTTCTCATGGAATTGGCATGTGAGATAGTCATAGTCCCATTTTACAAGAAGAAAAACTGAGGTTTGAAAGACAGGCAGTTACCACTTCCCATACCGGTCCACATTGACCAGCAAGATGTGAAAACTTTTGCTATTGGACTAGGACAAAAGACTATGTAGCTCAACGAGTTTGAAGGCATGAGTCTGGGAGCCAGAAGCTCCTCATTTTTAATCCAGTCTAATCCTTTAAAAACAGGCCCCACCTTTGCTTCCCTGCCAAAAATATCATGGAGGTGAATGAACGGAATTACTGAGAAGGTGACAGTGTTTTTGCCATTCCAGGAACTTGGGGATAAACTGACTCTCATCGGACAGAGAATGTTGTTAGAATGAATGATAGTTAGGTTGGTGTCTCATTTGCATTGTCAGCAGGATCTTAACAGACACAGATGTTTATGTAGGAGTCCGCTTTGTCTAAAATCCGACAGACAGCAAGAGCTGCTGTTGCTCATCTTTATTACAGCCTTCCAAGGAAATGCAATGATTGGTTGGAGTTTGCGGTTACTTTTTTTTTTCCTAGTAAGGGGGCGGGAGAGTCATGTTCTTTGTGGAGACAAGGTTACTCTGATGATTTTTCAAGCATTATGTGTTAATTATGCCATCAACATCATCGGTAGTTTTTGTTGCCGTTGATCTAAGCACCCTCCTGTTTATGAGGTAAAGTAATGATTATCTGCACTGTGGGTGATTTATGGACCTCAGGAGCCTGCCTAACTTCTGGCCACCCAGATGGTTCTGCGCTGCTCCATTCTGCCTGGATGGTTCGGGGTAGGTAGTCTGAGGAAAGGGCAGATTGTTTCTGATGCCAGGAGAAATCAACAATAACTCAAACTCTTCTTCTACGCACAGAATTGGAAAAGTAAAAACAAAAAACCCCAAATTGTCCCTGTCCTTGGGGAGCTGAGAGTCTTCTTGACAATTAACACTCCATGTTTTTATTTCAATTAAGCTGCTCTGCTAAAGCTGCAGAAGGGTCCTGAGATATGGCTGTAGAAGCAAAACCACTCAGCTCCTCGAGAATTCCAGCCCTGGCTCTTTGCTGTTGCAATGAGTGAATGCTATTAGCCTCATGGACTGGATGATGCTTTACTGTTGTCATCTTCTGTATACTGAGACATTTTCCCCCTTCCCCTCTTTCACTTCTTGCTTTGGGATCATAGAACCGTAGATTTAGAACTAGATGTGACCACAGAATCCAAAACCTTCATTTTACAGCTGAGGAAACTTAGACACAATGAAGTTAAATTACTTGCTCAGAGACATACAACTAGCAAGTGCCTCAGACACAAACTGAACCCAGGTTTTCCTGACACTAAATTCAGTTACCAATCCACTATTCCATGCTGTCCTTTATGAGAACCATAATGTCAGTTAAATAAGGGTCCATTTTCCATTTCTGTGAATTCTAAGATCAAAACACTACTTTTTGTTGGTTAGTCATTTTTCAGTCTTGTCAGTCACTCTTTGTGACCCTAATTGGAGTTTTCTTGGCAAGGATGCTAAGAGATTTACAATTTCCCTCTCTAGCTTATTTTATAGATGAGGAATTGAGG
Source organism: Sminthopsis crassicaudata (assembly GCF_048593235.1). NCBI lineage: Eukaryota > Metazoa > Chordata > Mammalia > Dasyuromorphia > Dasyuridae > Sminthopsis > Sminthopsis crassicaudata. The sequence continues at coordinate 217,939,093 of NC_133617.1, read as the reverse complement.
CAGATAGGGTTAAATGACTTTGCTAGGGTCACACAGCTAGCAGGGTCTGAAGATGGATTTGAACTCAGGAAGATGAGTCTTCTTGACTCCAGGCTAGCGCTTTTTCCACTGTACTACCCAGTTGTCCCCAATCCATCTACCTATGTCTCTATAAGTATTAAGTTGTCTTATTAGAGTGCAATCTCCTCAAGGCCTATGACTTTTTTCTTTTATATATGTATTTTTACTACTTATCACAGTGTCTGGCAAGTAGCAGGCATTTAATGAAATACATATTCATTCAGTTATTCATTCATACATAGATGGGTTAGTGTAGACTAATTATAGCTTTAGCTATCAGGAGAATAAAGAAACCTATAGTTTGGAAGTAGCACTTAAAGTTTGAATATATAGCTTTAGAAGTCATCTGGTTAAGGGAGAAGCTGTATGGAACATGGCAAAAAACCTAAACCCTATTAGATTTGATGAATAGGACTTGGTTCAAAACCTGGTTCTACTACTACTTACTTGCCTCTCTGAGGTCTTAGTCATCTCATCTATTAAATTAAAAGACATTGGACTAAGGGATCTCTAGCCACTTCCAACCCTCTAAGATCCTGTGAACTTAGAGTCCTGGAGATCATAATTGAGATCCCAAGAACTGATAAGAACACCAATAGAAAAGAGCCCTAGGACAGAACTATATGGGGATGCTCAAGAAGTCCCAACAAGTTAAGTGGCCCTATGGGATTTCAGTGAACTGAGAGTGTTTGAAAGAAAGGAAAAATACTCCCCACTTTTCTTAGGTTGGCAGTGGTCCCAGCAAACATTATGCCAGCTTTTGTATCCATCACAAAATGTCATTAATGAAGAAACTGGTATTTAATAGGACTAGAAAAAATAACTGACCTAGAATTGAATTGTTGTCTGCTATACTATCACTTTTTGGAAGCTGATGACTAATTCCCAAGAGACCAGTTCTTGAAGGCGTGGGTTCCCAGGAAACTGTGTACAGTGCCTATACGGACATGTCAAGTTGGAGTTCCCAATCATGGTGTATGCAAATAAATGCTGTGATCAAGTTCAGGTATATTTTGCCTCCAGGAAAACTAAATACATGAAAATTCAAATCCATGCACCATTTGTTAGGAGATGAACATTTGTTCTGGGAAAGGATTAAAAAAAATTACCACAGCTTTCCCTTAAATAAAACTTCTCCTAATATATTTAATTAAAAAAACAAAACAACAAACTTGTTGATGCTATTTCTTTATATGTTGATGCTATTTCTTTATCATGATCATTTCCTGTGATTCCTCCCAAGCTTCCTATGAGCAGTTCCTTGTAACAAATCAAAACTATTTAAGCAAAACTAACTCCAACACAATGAACTAAATATAGCCTCACGTGACCCTATATTGCATCTATAGTCTACCCTTTCCTAGTGAAAGTAAGGAGATATATCCCTTATGACTATTATTGGTCATTGGATTTAAGCTTAATGCAGTTGTCTTATTGTTTTCATTTCCATTATTGTAGTGTTGTTTTGATTCTTTATTCTTCCTTCTGCATCAGTTTATATAAATCTTCATAGATTTCTCTGAACTCACATTTCTTATTTCTTATAGTGCAATAATATTTCATTATGTTCATATGCTGTGCCTCAGGTGATGGGTACCCTCATCACTAGAATCTCACAAATGTATCAGATACCATGGGAAGAAATTGCTCTATCACTGCAGAGTGGAAATTACATAGTTTTACACAGTTGTTTGGAGGCATTGAAGTATAAAATGACTTGGCCGAGATCTCTTAGCCAGTTTGTGACAAGAGTTGGGACTTAACTCCAACGCTTCCTGACTTTGAATTTTTGTTCAAATTTAACTCTCCATGGCCCTATTTTGATATTTTCTTGGCAAAAATTCTGGAGTAGTTTGCTATTTCCTTCTTCAGCTTGTTTTATAGATGAAGAAACTGAGGCAAAAGTGATGTACTTGCCCAAGGTTACACAGCTGTTAAGTGCCTGAGGCTGGATTTGAACTCATGAAGATGAGTCTTCATGATTCTAAGCTCAACAGTCTCTCCAGTATTCTGTTCAGTGGGACCAGCCCCTTATCAATTATGACCATTATGAACATAATGCATATCTAGAACTTTTTTTTCTATCTTTGACTTCCTTTGAATATTTGCCCAGTAGGGGAGACTAATTAGTCAAAAAGTGTGAAAAGTTCATTGACTTGTCTTGCATAATTCTAAATTATATTACATAATAGTTGGATTGTCATAGCTGTTAATAGTACATTAATAATGTCTGTCTTCCTATGATTCCTCCAATACAATTTCTTTTATAAATCATATTTTTCAATGTGGTAAGTATGAGGTTAAATCTCAGAGCTATTTTAACATGTACTTTTCTGATCATTAGTGATTTGGAACATTTTTGTATGCTTTTAGTTGTTTGCAGTTGTGAAAACTATATTCTTTTGAAAACCATTTTGTTAATAGAGTTATGGATCCTTTACGTATTGATGAATTGTACGTCATCTTAGATGCTTATCTCAGTTGTCTAAGTAAGAAAACGTATAGTGCAGTGGAGAGTTCAGTGGGGAGGAAGTCAAATAACCTGGTTCGTGATACTAGGCATGAAATGGATTAACTTATATTGTTGTTTGTCCTTCTTTCTCTAAGAGGACCATGCCATCAGAAAGGTGATATCATGACTTAAAAATGAATTGGATTTAAGTGAGGGAGGGCTGTGCAAAGTCATCAGTCTCACTTTCTCCTCCAGAACTGTCTGAGTACAGTGGCAAAATAAAGATCAGGATGACTGGAAATGGCCCTGGATACAATGGGAAACTTTGATTTTTTAAAATTAAGGCTTTTTCCAGGTCTCAGTTTGTCTGAGGCAATGGCCTCTTTTACCTAGTTAAAAATAAAACAAAAACAAAACCAAAAACAATCATTTTGGGAGGGGAAAACTCTCAAAATTCCTGGTCAAACCAGAAAAAAATTGCTATTTACATTCACTGTAAGTCATCAGAGCCAAAACAGTATCTCAAATGAGGCTAGGCTGAGGCTTATAGTTGGCTAGTCAGTAAGAACTAGGCTGATTTGGGTTTAAGGTATAATCCTTAAGAAAGAAAACTAGACCTTAAACCCTGAGGTATCTCATGCAGTTTCATGGAACAAAAATTCCTTCAGGCAGAACACCTGCAGGTAAGGATATGATTCTCTATGTGGATAGACAGGTAAAGGTAGAGAAAGAAATGATGGAAGGAAAGAGGGAAGGAAGGAGGGAGGGAAAAAGAAAAGGAAGAGGGAAAGAGGAAATTCCATTTTCTTAGCTGTAAAAAATGAAGGGTTTGAACCAGATGACCTCTGAAGTTCCAGCTGAAGAGCTGTGATCTCATGATTGTGTCCTAGATAGCAAGCTGTTATTTGAATTAGTTGATGTAAAGATTTTCTACTTATTCATACTTTTCTTCTACTAGTTGCATGGATTGAGTTCATGCAAAAACTGAATTTTTTTTAATTGTTCTTTGTAATCTCTTTGATCCATTATTTGGTTATTAAATCTCGCCCATTATAGTTCTAAAGGTATTTTCTCCTTTAATTTTTTTTTTTTCTTAAAGTGACACACAGACTACTGAACCTGGAGTCAGGAAGACAGAAGTTCAAATCCAGCCTTACACACTTACTAGCTGGATAATCCTGGGCAAGTTATTTAACCTGTTTATCTCAGATTCTTTACTTGTAAAATTAGAATAATAATAGCACCAGTCCTAGAGTTTGGAAGACTTTAGTTCAAATTCAGTCTTAGACACTTACTAGCTGTATGATTCTAAGCAAGTCATTTTAACCTTTTGCCTCAGTTTCTTCATGTGTAAAGTGAATAAAAAAAAAAAAGGCAAACCACACCAATCTTTGTTTAAAAAAAACTAATCCAAATGGGTTTATAGAATATCAAATAAGACTAAAAAGACTGAGCAACCCTATATTGTTGTAAGAATCAAAGAGATAAAATGTGAAATGCTTAGCATAGTGTCTGACACAAAGTAGATATTACATAAATGCTGGCTATTATTATTATTACATTTATTATTACTATCCTTTATATTGCTTATCTTTATAGGACTGATAGTGATATATGTACATGTATGTGTATATATATATTCACACACATATGTTGTTTATATACATACTTATGTGTGTTTATATATATATGTATATTTTAAATTGCTTATGTATGCCCAATTTCTGTCTAACTGATTTATAGTTTTCCCAGAAGTTCTTGCTCAATAGGGAATCCTTCCTCTATCTAGTTTATGTTCTTGAGTTTATTGAACACTGAAGTTAAAATGTTTTTGTTTTTTGTTTCTGGATCTTTGTTAGTCTATTTCACAGATCTCTTTTTCGTGCTTTTTCCTTTTTTAACTAGTTTAACCAGTTGCCAAATGATTTTTGGCTTTATGATGTTCTTTCAGATCTTAGAATACTTCTTCATGTCTACTTTTGTTTCTCCTCATTATTCCCCTTGATATTCTAAAACTTTTGTTCCTCCAAAAGAATTTTGTTGTTTTATCTAGTTCTGTAAAGTATCCCCTTGATAGTTTCCTAGGTATAACATTAAATCTGTAAATGAATTTAGATAATATCATTTTTATTATATTCATCCAGTCTAGCCATAACCAATAGATAATTCCAATTAAAATCTGCCTTTATTCCTATAAATGATATTTTATAGTTGTATGAATATGAATCCTGAATATGCCTTAATAGGTTTACTCCAAGATATTTTGTGCCTTTTTAATGAATGATATTTTTATATTTTGATCTTGTTTTTTTAATAGTAATATATATAGAAATTCTGATTTTTTTGTGACTTTCTTTTGTATCTTGCTCCTTTACTGAAGCCAATAGTTTTATTGGTTAGTTTATAACTTAATTCTCTGAATTCTTGATACATTTAAATTAGGATCCAATTTCCGAAAATTCAATTTATAAACTAAGGATTACATGATTTTTTGGTAAGTGGAAAATACACTGATTTTGAGCCAGAAGTCATGGATTCAAATATTTCTTCTTATTTCCACTACCTCTGTGATCTATGCTCACGGGCAAGATTTTCACATCTCTCAGTGACCTCATACTCTCATACATACCTACCTATACATATGGAGAGAGAAAGAAAGTGAATTGAACATGATGATCTCTGGTATTCCTGTTAGCTCTAAATTTCTAGAATGTGTGTAACATTTTAGGAACAAATCTGTTATGCAAAGTAAGTTAAAAGTAGAATTGTTCTCGTGTCGCAGGTTGTTTGTTGTTGTTGTTCTTGGTTTGTTTTGTTTTGTTTTTTAATTTTGTTTTGTTTTACAGAGAGGGAGGAGGTAGATATTAAAAGATTGTGATTTCCAGTCTGTTTAGTCATCTTGTTAGCTGAGTGTTTTTTAGGAGAGAATTTTGCAGTCAACATTGATTGAGTACCTCCTACATAGGGAGCTAAACATATAAAATATAATATAATAAATAGTATTATTATTAAATATTATTAATAATTAATAAAATTAAAATTAAATTATCAAATAAATAAAATGAAATAAAAATAAAATATAAAAGACGGTTTCTTAATATTGAGGCAAATGAAAAATATGAGAGACAAGAGTTTCTGGCTAATTAATAATAATATTATTGTTTTTATTATTATACATATAATAATAATAAATACGTTTATTTATTAGGTCAGCTGATAATCAATAAATTGATGGTAAGTAGTTTCTCTTAGTAATAAAAGGCACCTAATGAAGACCCTGAATGCCTTAATAGACTTTTTTTTTATATTTTCCATGCTACTTTTCTTTTTTTTTTTTTTAATTTTAATTTTATTTTATAATTATAACTTTTTTTTTGACAGTACATATGCATGGGTAATTTTTTACAACATTATCCCTTGCACTTACTTCTATTCAGATTTTTTCCCTTCCTCCCCCAGATGGCAAGCAGTCTTATATATGTTAAATATATTACAGTATATTCTAGATACAATATATGTGTGTAGAACCGAATTTTTTGTTGCACAGGAAGAATTGGATTCAGAAGGTAAAAATAACAGTTTACACTCATTTCCCAGTGTTCCTTTTCTGGATGTAGCTGATTCTGTCCATCATTAATCAATTGGAATTGGATTAGCTCTTCTCTATGTTGAAGATATCCACTTCCATCAGCATACATCCTCATACAGTATCATTGTTGAAGTGTATAATGATCTTCTGGTTCTGCTCGTTTCACTCAGCATCAGTTGATGTAAGTCTCTCCAAGCCTCTCTGTATTTCTCCTGTTGGTCATTTCTTATAGAACAATAATATTCCATAACATTCATATACCATGATTTACCCAACCATTCTCCAATTGATGGACATCCATTCATCTTCCAGCTTCTAGCCACTATGAAAAGGGCTGCCACAAACATTTTGGCACATACAGGTCCCTTTCCCTTCTTTAGTATTTCCTTGGGATATAAGCCCAATAGCAGCACTGCTGGGTCAAAGGGTATGCACATTTTGATAACTTTTTGGGCATAATTCCAGATTGCTCTCCAGAATGGTTGGATTCTTTCACAACTCCACCAACAATGCATCAGTGCCCCAGTTTTCCCACAGCCCCTCCAACATTCATCGTTATTTGTTCCTGTCATCTTAGCCAATCTGACAGGTGTGTAATGATACCTCAAAGTTGTCTTAATTTGCATTTCTCTGATCAATAGTGATTTGAAACACTCTTTCATATGAGTGGAAATAGTTTTAATTTCATCATCTGAAAATTGTCTGTTCATATCCTTTGACCATTTATCAATTGGAGAATGGCTTGATTTCTTATAAATTAAAGTCAATTCTCTGTATATTTTGGAGATGAGGCCTTTATCAGAACCTTTAACTGTAAAAATGTTTTCCCAATTTGTTACTTCCCTTCTAATCTTGTTTGCATTAGTTTTGTTTGTGCAGAAACTTTTTAATTTGGTGTAATCAAAATTTTCTATTTTGTGATCAATAATGGTCTCTAGTTCTCCCTTGGACACAAACTCCTTCCTCCTCCACAAGTCTGAGAGGTAAACCATCCCATGTTCCTCCAATTTATTTATGATTTCGTTCTTTATGCCTAAATCTTGGACCCATTTTGATCTAATCTTAGTATGTGGTGTTAAATGTGGGTCCATGCCTAGTTTCTGCCATACTAATTTCCAGTTTTCCCAGCAGTTTTTGTCAAATAATGAATTCTTATCCCAAAATTTGGGATCTTTGGGTTTGTCAAAGATTAGATTGCTATTTTTACTCACTATCTTGCCCTGTGAACCTAACCTATGCCACTGATCAACTAGTCTATTTCTTAGCCAATACCAAATGGTTTTGGTGACTGTTACTTTATAATATAGCTTTCAATCAGGTACACTTAGACCACCTTCCTCTGACTTTTTTTTCATTAGTTCCCTTGCAATTCTTGACCTTTTATTCTTCCATATGAATTTTGTTGTTATTTTTTCTAGGTCATTAAAATAGTTTCTTGGGAGTCTGATTGGTATAGCACTAAATAAATAGATTAGTTTGGGGAGTATTGTCATCTTTATTATATTCGCTCGGCCTATCCAAGAACACTGAATGTCTTTCCAATTATTTAAATCTGACTTTATTTTTGTGGCAAGTGTTTTGTAATTTTGCTCATATAATTCCTGACTCTCCTTTGGTAGATATATTCCCAAATATTTTATACTATCGACTGTTATTTTGAATGGAATTTCTCTTTGTATCTCTTGCTGTTGGATTGTGTTGGTAATGTATACAAATCCTGAGGATTTATGTGGATTTATTTTGTATCCTGCAACTTTGCTAAAATATGAATTATTTCTAATAGCTTTTTAGCAGAGTCTTTGGGGTTCTCTAAGTATACCATCATGTCATCTGAGAAAAGTGATAATTTGATTTCTTCATTTCCTACTCTAATTCCTTGAATCTCTTTCTCGGCTCTTATTGCCGAGGCTAGAGTTTCTAGTACTATATTGAATAGTAATGGTGATAGTGGGCAACCTTGTTTCACTCCTGATCTTACAGGGAAAGGTTCTAGTTTATCACCATTACATATGATGTTTACTGAAGGTTTTAAATATATGCTCCTTATTATTTTAAGGAATAGTCCATTTATTCCTATACTCTCAAGAGTTTTTAGTAGGAATGGATGTTGGATTTTATCAAATGCTTTTTCTGCATCTATTGAGATGATCATATAGTTTTTATTAATTTGATTATTAATGTGGTCAATTATACTAATAGTTTTCCTAATATTAAACCAGCCCTTAATAGACTTTTAAAAAAGGGGTTGCCTTTGACAACTAAAAATCAACTTTGGTCAACAGTCAGTGAGGGAATGGGTTAAAAGTCTTTGCTTCTTTTGCTGAGAATGTGGCTTGTTCTTGAGACTCAGCCGGCTACAACAAGCAGGGCAAAAGAATCTGTCTTTACTGAGATCACTCTGGTTGGTTTTCTCTTTCATGAGTTAGAGCATGCTAAATTGTAATGGAGGGGTTCAGGGCATAGACTTGATGTTTTAGAGCTGGTATTCATCTAGATTAGATTTTGTTAACACTCTAAACAGAAATACATACAGTCTTGTAGTTGGTTGAGGTCCTACCCAAGATTGAGGAGCATGTTTCTGAAGGATTTGGACAATTTCTTCTATTAGTCTTGTCCTTCAGAAACTAGCTGACTGATCTAGGGGCTGGTCACTGAATGAAGAAATAAAGAGAAAAAACCTTAATCCAACTATAATAATTGATTATTAATATAATAGAAAAATAATTTTCCTCAGGATGTATATATCCATGTGTGCATGCAAATACAGAGGCACAGATATACATATACACACATAATCTCTTCAATTCCAAATTGCTTTTTTGTCAGTGTCTGTCCTTGGTATAGTACAAATGAAAATGACAGATTTATGCTTACTATCTTTTCTTCAGATCTTCCTCCACCCTAACTTTCCTATTCCTGTTAATAACATCATCATTTGTCCACTTATGCCATACTTCAAACTTTAGAGTTCCATACCATTAGCACTCACATCTAATCAGTTATTGAATCCTATTAATTGAACTTCTGCCTGAACTATGGTAAATAGCCTTCTTAGCTCTTCTTGATTAGTCTTATCTTCACTTCCCTGCACCTCCTCCCCCATCAGTTCTTCACTTAATCTTCAGAGCAGTCTTATACCTACATATATCCTTCTTCTGCTAAAATCCAACAGTTTATTCCTTGTCATATCTGACTTTTTGTGACCCTGTGGACTATGGCACATCGAGCCCTTTTATCTTCTGCTGTCTCTTTGAAGTCTATTCAAGCTCATCTTCATTGCTTCTATGATACCATCTATCTTTTATCTTTTATCTTCCTCTACTCCTTTTGCCTTCAATCTTCTCCAATGTCAGAATTTTTTCCAGTGTCCCATCTTCTCATTAGGTGGCCAAAGTATTTACGTTTCAACTTCAGTATTTGACCTTCAATGAATATCCTGAATTAATTTCTTTAAGTATTACTATTCCTGGCTGTCTAAGTAATTCTCAAAAGTCTTCTCCAGCACTACAAGACACTGAAGTCTATAGAGAGGAAGTGACTTGTCCAGAGTACTGATATCAGTAATAAGTATCAGAGATGTCTTCTAATATTAAAGCCAGTTAGTCCTTTTTCCATTATGTCATAGCTTCTTCTCTTATAAAATTCTCTTTGTTGTTGAATAGTTCTCTCTCTTCCTCTCACTCTCTCACTCACTAGCCTTCCCTTCCCCCCATTGTCTTTTTGAGAGAGAAACACAGACAGACAGACAGACACAACCTTCCTCTCTCCTTCTCCCATATGCACACATCTCCCATTAGATTGTAAGTCTCTGAGATTAAGGATTGTATCTTTTTCATCTGTGTCTACCGTAGTGTTCCACATATAGTAAATGCTTAATAAGTGTTTTTGAATCAAAATGAATATAATGAGGGAGATTATACAAACAAGAAAAATATAAATAATCAGATATCACAACACAAGCAAGTATGCCATCTAGTATCTAAATAGTAGCAGTTCTTTAAATAAATTCTGGAAGTTGCTAGGATATTTGGGGTGACCAGATTTAGATAAGTATAACTGGAAAACTTCTTAGAGGTGATTGTTTTTAAAAACAAAAAATTAGAATTAATAAGACAGAATTCCAGTTTTTGTAAATCATTGTTCACAAATATATTGTTTTTTCCTGAATACTAGCCTTTTAATAAGGTAAAGACCATGAGTTTTTAGAATGTGTTGGTGAGAAATATATATCTAGTTTACCTGGCTGCATTTTTTCCAGGGTTGTGATATATATAGTCATAATATATAGTCAGTTCTGCTATAGTACCTATTTTGAAAATGTGAATTTGTTCCAATAAGATTGACATATTTTGGAACATTTTGAGCATAACCTGAATTCTGAGTTTGCAGTTTCTTTCTCAAGAAACAGTAAGAATATACAACACTGCATCACTTCACAATAACTCACAAGCTGTAACCCTATGGATGTTTACTTCCACAAGCAAATTTCTTTTTCAAGGTGAAGTACAAAATTTATTGCATTTTTTTGGGTAGAAAGCTGTAGAAGCTGTAGGCAGAGGAGAGCAGATCCACACATCCCTACCTTTCTGGTCCAGTGTAGCCTGAGTGCTGCAGTTGTAGTCAGTCCAACTTGTAGCACATTTTACCAGATTGGGCTGTGGGAAACTGGGTACAGTGGATGGTGCCACAACTTATTGTAGTATTTATATATTTCTTTACCATTTAATGTGTATAAAATTGTGCTCTTTTTTAAAGGTTCCTTTCTTTTTCTTTAATGTTACTGGTGAATTTTTTGAGCATTGTATCACTTACTCCATATTTCCCATTAGCCCTTTGATTTTTTTTGTGTAAATTTGCATAATACTGTGCTATTGGGGAACCCATCTATTACTTTCCAGTAGAAATAACTATATTAATTAAACTATAACTGTAGATTGTAAACTGCTTGAGGACAGCCTGGGACCCTTATAAGAATCCCTCTTCAAAGAACTTGACAAGTAATAATAATATATAATAAGTAATAATTAAATAAATAATAATAAAATGTCATTCTAACCAGACTCTCTCACAATTGTATATATTTCAGTAGATCTAGAATATGATAGGTTCAAAGTATAGATAAAATCTTCCATGGAAATTAAAAATATTTTGTTCCATTTTAACGGCAATTAGTAATTCCTGCTTGTTTTGCAAATTAACCCTATCCAATATTGATGAACTTAAGTTTTACTTATATTGTCAACAGTATTGAAACAAGACATTTGTGTACTCTAAGTAAGCTTAGAATCACTTAGTCACAGAATTTGTAAGTTGGCAGGGGCTTCATTAGTTTTTTAGTCCAACTTATATATAAAAGAATATTTATATAACAAGTAGACATTGGGTTTTTATAAGAAAATTCTCAAAAAAGAGAGAATGTATCACTTCTTGGGGCAGCTCTGTTAGGAAATTTCCCCTGACTCCTAAGTCTCAAATATCATCACTGAAATTTCTACCTGTTGCTCCTGACTTAACCCTTTAGAACCAAGTAGAACATGTCTAATCCCTTGTCCACATGCTGGCCAGTCATACACATGAAGATAGCTCTCAAATCTCCTGTGAGCCTTCTTTTTTTCTGCGGACAGACATGAGCAGTTCCTATCATTGAACCTCAATTACATAAACATAAGACTCTTCAGCATTCTTGTTGCCCTCCTGAAAGGTCTCCAGTTTATTATCAGTGTTCTTAAACTGGGGTCTCCAGAATGGAGTACAGATGAGGATTGATCAAGACAGGAAGAAACTAGAGAGATCATAACTTTTCTTTGCATTTTTTCTTTTCCTTTTTTTTTTCTTTTTTTGCTGAGGCAATTTGGGTTAAGTGACTTGCCCATCCAATGTCACACAAAGTGTCCGAGGCCAGATTTGAACTCAGGTCCTCCTGACTTCAAGGGCTGGTGCTCTATCCACTGCACCATTTTGCTGCCCCAATTATAACTTTTCTATTCCAGAAACCTTTCCGTCTCTTAATGAAGTCCAAGATGGCATCAGTTTCGTTGGCTAATCACACTCCCGTTCTTATCAGAAAAGAAAAAATACTTGAATATTCCCAACCCCCTTCCTCTACCCTCCTGAAAGCTTCATTCATTCATATAACTGACCATTCACTTATTCACCAGCCACTATATAAAAAGATAGGAAATGTGGCATAATAGGAAAATAGGAGGACCTGGATATCTGATACATATTGACTGTGAGATCTTAGTCAACTCATTTAATCAGTGCTGCAGGCAATTTTCTAAGGCTAGAATTCATACAGAAGAGCTGACCTGCCTTGGTAGAGGCAGTATTCTCCTTTGGGAATTCTCCACAATGAAAAATCACAGATCCATTTCCTTATCCTTATCCCTTCTCTCTACAGTGCAGTGTTCTATGTGCTGGGAAAGGTGCACGGTCCCTGTTTTCATAACTTTATTTATTATAAAATAAATACCTATGTGCAAAGAGGTTGATGGCTTAGGATATTAAAATATATCCATTTATTTAAAGCATATCTAAAAGCTTTCCTTTATATATTGTATCTTAAGTAGCTACCTACATCATTTATACATTGGTCATTGCATGGTTGATAGCTAATGGAAAAATTTTCCATCTGAGCTTTGTTTGTGAGTTGTTGTTGTTGTTGTTTTTTTGGCCCTGCAATTTTAGAATGTGACTGAATCTGCTTCAGTATCCTAAAAAGTAAATGGATTTCCATATAATTTCATAGCTTTTTTATATAAAAAGTCTACGTGTGACATTATACACACATATATAAATATATGTGTATTTTTGCTTCTGTGGAATACAAATGAACTTCACAGTTTGAATGTGAGTTTTCCTTGGCCACATGGGATTATAGGCCTGTGCAAAATGCTTAGCTATCTTTGTTGCTTATATGCTGACTAATCAAATCACTGATTTTTCTTTCCCTTTTACAGTTTTAGTACCAGAAAATTATTTATTTGGAGAAGCCTTTAAAATAATTTAGTGATTTTTGGTTGAATTATTGGTTGAATTATTTGCTACTGTTTTAATTTTCAAGATTTGGGAGAGGGAATGTAATTTTTTAAACGGAAGAATATAGTCAATAAAAAGTTAATATTTGCCTTTCTGTTTTTCCCATGGGAAAGAAAGAACTTCTTAAAACACTATGCTATTAACATGTATTTGAGCAATATAGTGGCCTTTTAGTATGTATAGTTTAAGGAATATGTTGTAGAACAGCACTGAAATAAATTGGGTTTTTGGGGGAGGGAGGCTTTATATACTTTTACCTGAAAATTAGAAGTTAGTTTCATAGTGTATGTTTTGCTAATATCAGAACAGATTTGTCAAAAACCTTATTAACTGTTAATAACATTTAGAACTGGAAGGAATTTTAGTGATTGTCTGATTCAGCATCATCTTTTGGCAGCGCGTGCATTTAGAGAAACTGAGGCCCAGAAATATTATTTGAAAGTTTTTAAAGACAATTTTATTATTTTTCTGTATTTTAAAAATTAGCATGTTCATCTCTTTCATCTCTGTCTCCATGCCACATACCCTACCACCATAAATTTAAAAATCTATATAAGTGTTTGTTGCATGAATCAATTCATAAAAGAACTTCAGCTTGAGCCCTCCTCCAGTTGCCCCTTTCCCCCATATTCCCATTCATTGGTTTGGTCCTTGTAATGACAGGCTTTTCTTAAGTAGATGACTTGGAAAAAATAGTGTTTCTTTAAAATTTGTTTTCTTCTTTCTTCTCAGACATGGGGCTTGACTTTAAAACCTCACCTTAGATTCTTATTAGTTTTGTGACCCTGAGTAAATCAACTTCATCTATAAAGTGGAAATAATAACGTCTACCTTATAAGGTTTTTGTTAGAATTAATTTGGGGATAAAGCACTTGACAAATCTGAGGTGTTATATAAATATGATAGCTTACTCTGATCATCACCATAGTTCTAAGATTTGGTTCTACGGTCCACCTCTCATCCCCCATGATGCCTCTAATTGTAATTGTACCAATTTACAAAGGTAAATTGTTATTACCCTTTAACCATCCCACTGTATTTCTCATGCAGTTTCCCTTTGTCAGAACGGTCCTTGTGTTAAGAGTCTTTTTTACTATAATTGCATAATTTAGGAGAAATAAAATATGAAGAAAAGACTGAATCTTTTTCATGTTCTAAAGACATTTCTTCACAGTTTAGTCTTAGGTAGGATATAGTCAGAAGCCAAGAATAAGCTGTTATTGCCTCAACGTCAGTGATGGTTGAACAGCTATAACAAATAGCCTTCCAGGTCCAAGTTTTAGATTATATTTGTCTCTTTATGAAGAAGAAGGTGTTCACCATTGATTTTTACTTTAGGATCCTAGAACTAAAAATAAATTGTGGATTATGACAGGATAGACCTAAGAGAAGCTAGGAGAAATAAGTCTTGCATCTATTCCTTGTCTGGAGGGTTTTCACACATGGAGTTCCATAGTCTTTATTATTCTGGTTGTATGTAACCCCACGCAAAGATGGCTGTCAATTGAGTGAGAAGCCTGTTGGGTTCTGCAGACCATTGGGCGGTTTAGCCAGAACTGTCTGCATCTCCCAGCTGACAATGACTGAAATCTGCAAGCTCTCTAGGCTTTCCTTCCCTTCCCTTCCTGTTCCCATGGAAACAGATTGTGGGGAAAACTGGGCATGGTGCTATCTTTACCCTGTTTTTTGGCGATCTGACGTCTGTTTCCATGGGAACCAGAAGGGTAGGGAATGGAAGTAGAGTAACTAGAGCACTTTTAAATTTCAATGGCAGCCAGCTTCCAAACTCTAAAATCTCTTTTGCCAGAGTCCACCCATAGGTGGGGGAACCGTGGCTTATTATGACATGACTCTAAGTGAGATGTGGGAGGTCATCTTGTAGAGCTGACAAGGGAGGAGAGAATCATCTTTTCAAACCATTTTCAAGGAAACGGAAAAATATTTAACTTTCAAGAAGTAATTTTTCAGGTGGTGGTAGAAGCTATTTTAATAATCAGATTTAACTATTATTTCTTCTGAAATGATATTATACATCAAAATATGCTTTTCTTTATGGAAGTTTAATGATGTATCATTTTAGATGGGATTACCTGAAGTAGGGAAGCTCTGGAGTATCTAATAACTCTCTGAATTTGGGCCTATGGCATATAGAACAAGGGGAATGAATCCCTAATTTTGTTGACTTGTTTTAAGTGCTATAAGTATTTTTGTAAAGACTAATAAATTAATATGTTTAGAAACAAATCCTGAATCATCTTTGGCTCAAATATTCAAATGGATCTGTGGTCCATTTGGACTTAGATATATTTTCTGAAGATGTATTTAATCCATGCCTATCTACTGCATGTGACTATTGGGCATATCCTCAGTGAAGGTCCCCGTGGTGTCCATTCAGAATGTTGGAGACCTTCCTCATTTCTGGTAGTATCAGTCAAGCTCTCTTGCCTGGTTATTTGTCCTCCCTTGCCCTCATCATTCGGGTGCCTGCTCGACTTCTTTTTCTATCATACCTTCCCAACTCCACACACAAGTGCCTGGCACACAGCAAGTGCTTAGCAAGTGCTCACTGACTTGACTTCCTGCTAATATCTTTTAGTCTAATTTTAAAAAAATCTCCTTATTAGTCTTAGGGGGGAAGCTCCTCTTATTCATCATGAACTTTTCCATTGTCTGTCAGTCAGTAAACATTTATTAAGTACCTCTTACATGCAGGTGCTGTACGAAGCAGTTGTGATAGAAAAAGGCAAAAGACAGTGCCTTGAGTACAAAATCTAATGGGTAAGACATTAAGCATCAAGTATATACAAACTAGCTATATATATAAAGTAGGAAATAATTAAGAGAGAGAAAGTACTAAAAAATAAGAGGGGTTGGGAAGGTTCATTTTAACTTCTCAAAGATTATTCTGTTCCTTATCTCTTAGACATATACCATCTCTAGTAGAATATTGGAATCTAATAGGTGTTTTTGAGAGAATCTTGGGATATATTAAAGGAGCTTTTCCGTTTCCTTAAGGCAATGTAGGCTGCTTTTTTTCCTCCTATTTAATGTTGGACCCAATTCATTGTACAATTATATTGCTTAATACATGTTTTAATAGGCAAGTTCTACAAGTTGTCTTTCCAAGGATATGGCATAATCTAGAAGAGAAAAAAAAGACATTCTCTATCCAACTTGATCTTCCCCATGTAGATAATCAGACCAGATTATTTTGAATGGCTATATATCTTTTTCCAGGAGGCTCTTTAATGTTTTAGGGCTTGCTGGAACTGGAGCTATGCTATCCACAAATAGAAACATCTGAGGACCTCATCATCCATAGAGTGTCTCTTTTCATCTTGGACTCTTCAGTGGATCTCTGCCAACCCAGTGATGAATACCGTTGGCTAATATGCCAGTTAACACAGTGCTTGTCACATAGTAAGTGCTTAACAAATGTTTGTTGATTATGTCTCTCTTTTATGTTTGTTTCATAATTTTCTTTTTGAGATGACCAAATACTTGATGGGATTTATGAGGGTTCATCAAGGCAGTCCATCTTTCTTTTGGTCTTCCTTACAGGAATATAATCTTCTTCTGAACTCTTGCTGTTTTCATTTGCTTATCATCAGACTTTAATTACTTTTGAATGTCTAATCTTGACAATCTAATTTTATTATTCGTTGTTCTTTCTCCTATGTAGTGAACATTTATTAAGTACTTAGTATAGACTAGGGTTTTTTAACCTGGGATCCATAAATTTGTATTTTTAAAAACTATTTTAATAGAATAAGAAGCTTCAGGTATGGAATGAACTTCTAGGATGAAGAGATTATTAGGACATTGTAGAAAAAACTTAGGAAAGCCAGGAGTTCTGTCTGTAAAGGAATGAAGTCTGCATGTGAGAAGTTCTCCCTCTTCCTTTTGCAAGGCTATTTTCTTAAGCTGACCTATGGACAGTTAGCTTAAATTCTCAGTACAGTCTTTTTGATTCATTTGCTATTGTTTAATAAAAGGAAAAGAAAATATATAATATTTGTATTTTAATAGCTTTTTTATTTTCAATGAACATGCAAAGATGGTTTTCAACATTCATTCTTGCAAAATCTTATGTTCTAAATTTTTTCTCCCTTCCTTCCTCCCACTTCCCTCCCTTAGATAGCAATTAATCCAATACAGATTAAACATGTACAGTTCTTCTAAACATATTTCCATGTATATCATGCTACATAAGAAAAAATCATATTACAAAGGAAAAATGAGAAAGAAAACAAAAAAAACCCAAACAAATAATAACAAAATACTATGTTGTGATCCATACTCAGTTCCCACAGTCCTTTTTCTCTCCATCCTAAGTCTATTGGAATTGGCCTAAATCACCTCATTGTTGAAAAGAGCCAAGACCATCAGAGTTGATCATCACATAATCTTGTTGTTGCTATGTACGATGTTCTTTTGGTTCTCCTCACTTCACTTAGCATCAGTTTGCGTAAATTTCTCCAGGACTTTCTGAAATCCTGCTGATCATTTCTTATAGAACAGTAATATTTCAAATGGAATAATATCAGCCATTCCCTAACTGATGGGCATCCACTCAGCTTCCAAATCCTTGCTATTACAAAAACATTTTTGAAAACATGTGAGCCTTTCCCCTTTTTATGATTGATATTTGAAAAACTACTTTGCTAATTACTTTGATATCATTGGTTTAAATTGTAAGCCTATATTTTTTATATTACGCATTTAAAAATAGTATTCTGCAAAGAACTGCATTGGTTTCACCAGATTACCATTAGGGTCTATGAAACACACAAAGAAGATTATAAACTCTTGCTCTAGAGCATTTTACAAAGTATTATGGGGATCTGTGATGTTTATCTTATGGATGTTTCTTTCTGTTTGACTTCCTTTAGGATATATATTCAGTAGTGAAATTGGTGGTTTACAGTAAAGCTTCTTAAACTTTTTCTTCTTCACCCAAGAAATTTTTACATGACCCTGCATATATAAATATATTAAATAGATATAGATATATAAATCAAATATTTATTGATAAATCATAAATATGATCCCCATATTTAGTTACGATATCCCATGTGGGGTTGTGAACCACAGTTTAAAAAGCTGGGGGAGGGCGTTTACAGGATATGGGCAGTTTAACTTCCCTCTCCTCCTTGTTCTCCCTGCCTCCAACTTGGAAGTTATGTCTCCATATTTAAATGATCTGAGATATTCTTTTTTTTTTTTGCACTCTTTTCCCACTGTATCATAGTTATGTATTTATTTTCCTTTAATGATAACTGTAAAATCTTTAAGAACAGAACCCATGTCAAACTGATCTTTATATTCCCTAAACCTAGGACAGTGCTTTGCATGTAGGTTCTCAATAAATGGTTATGGAATCCAAATTGAGGGAAATGACTGTTTTTCCCTGCTTGTTGTTTCAGTACCCTGAAGTTTCTTGGCCCAATTATGGCCATCTGATGGCTAATATGATGCTATTATCTTTCCATGGTAAAAACCTTCCTCTTCTGTATTTCTTACTTTTTTCTACCTGCCTTTCATTATTCTTCTCCCTGTGTAATGGAGGCCAGCATCTCTGAACTTTTCCTGAAAAGATGGATGCTGAAATGTTTGCTCTAGGTCTGAAGGTAGGATTGTCAGTTAACACCAGAAGATCCTGAAGAGGATGAGAAGAACTTGTATTTTTGAAGTATTTCTTGATTGGTATTTCTACCCTTTTTCTTCCTGTCCTTTCCTCCTCTCCTCTCCTCCTTTTCTTCTTCCCTTCCCTCCCATCTCCTCCTTTCCACTCCTCCCTCTCTGTTCTTCTATCCTTGCTTTGTTCTTCCCTCTCCTCTTCCTCTTCTCTTCTTCCCTTCTTTCCCATCCCCTCCTTTCCCCCCTTTCTGCTCCTCCCTCTCTGTTCTCTCCTTGTTTTGTTTTCCCCTTTCCTCTCCTTTCCTCTTCTCCTCTTCCCCTTCTCTTCTTCCCTTTTCTCCTATCCCCTCTCTCCTTGATTTGTTCTCCCCTCTCCTTGTTTTGTTTTCCCCTTTCCTCTCCTTTCTCCTCTCCTCTTCCTCTTTTCTTTTTTCCTTCTCTCCCATCCCCTCCTTTCCCCCCCTTTCTGCTCCTCCCTCTCTATTCTCTCCTTGTTTTGTTTTCCCCTTTCCTCTCCTTTCTCCTCTCCTCTTCCTCTTTTCTTCTTTCCTTCTCTCCCATCCCCTCCTTTCCCCCCCTTTCTGCTTCTCCCTCTCTATTCTCTCCTTGTTTTGTTCTCCCCTCTCCTGTCCTTTCCTCTCCTCTCCTCCTTCTCTTCTCCTTTTTTCCCTTCCTGTCATCTCCTCTCTTCCTGCTCTCTGCTCCTCTCTCCTCCTCCTTTCCTTCCTTCCTTCCTTGAGAGCATATTATTGGACAATGTAATACACACATCACATCGTTCCAGATCTTTTCCTAGTTAATCCATTATGGTCAGATACTATGTAGCTAAATTCAGCAATTAATGGGAATAAGAAACTATGATTCAAGCTGTATTTCCACAAGTTAAATACAGCAAACTGCAGCTGGGGCCCAGTAGTTTTATTTCTTGATATCCCAGCAATCTGTTATATGATATTTAATAATGGATTTAGAAGGTGAACAAATTAATTTATAATCAAGCAAATGGAATAATATTTTTTCTCAATTTTAATACACCATTCCAAATCAAATTGATTTCTACAGCAGGTGATGCAAAACAACCATTATGCAAAAAACATGAAGGGTCTCACATATTGTAAGAAGTTTACTCACATTACATTTGTTCCTAGAGGCAACCACTACTGTATTACAGGGTCATGAAAGCACAGGCTCTCAGGGGCTATCCTGCTAGTACACACAGTACCTTGCCGTTCCTTCAGCTCTCAATAGCACTGCTTTGGTTTTACTGTGGGCAACATAGGGATAAGGCAGCAGAAATCGGTCCAATAATGAACTTTTCATGTTTGTCTGGAGTTTTCAAGAATATACAGAGCCCGGATTTGTGGAGTACCATTAGTTAAATACTAGGGAGCCTTTACCCTAAATTCCTTGCCCTCTTGAACAGCTGCTCTTCATGACACATGCATTTTCAGAGCGCTGACTGATCCAGCCTTCCAGGAAGATGTGAAACCCTATCGGTGTTTCCTTAATATATGTGGAGTCAGGGATTGCTCATTAAACTGCTTGGTGTGCCTGAGCCTCTCACAGATGCAGTGTTCTTTATTGTATGTAACTGTACTACTGAGAGCTCATTTCTGAGGCTCTTGGACTGAATTGATGCCAGACTTCTTCCATGACATCAGCCCTATGGGGTGGCCCTCAGATGGGCAGTATTTTAAATTATGTCCTGAAGACATCTGTCAAAATGCGTTGTTGTTGAGCCTGTGCAACCATATTAAGTCATTCCACAAAAGTGAGTTGATTTGACTCATTTAACTTTCATGCCCCATCCAATATTGTTTGTGGATAAAAGTTTGTGGTGGAATTCTAAGGGCATTCTTAACAATTTTACTTGGAATTCTAAGGCATTCTTAACAACTTTACTTGGAATTCTAAGGGCATTCTTAACAATTTTACTTGGAATTCTAAGGGCATTCTTAACAATTTTACTTGGTCTTTAAAAAAAAAACTCTTGTTGGAAGGAAAGTGTGCTGCTTGGGGGGATATGCATATATGAGGAAGGTTTGGAAATTGTAAATAATTGTTGCCTTGTGGTGTTCTAAATTTTATTCCCTAAAAACGTATAAAAGAGAAGACAATGAGATGTTAAGATAGCATGAATTCTGATTGTCTATGTATATATACATACATAGACATATATGTCTGCATATGTGTGTGTATGTATATCTTTCTAAATAGGTAAGTAGACAGATAGATATACTCTTGATAAAAATGTTAGAACACTGTTCCCATCCTTTTCCTTCTATCTCTTTCCTCAGTTTTTTCAAAGGAAGTCAGTGATGAGTCAGTGTGTTATAGTGTGTATGTGTGTTTGTGTGTGTGTGTGAGTTTGTGTGGTTATGATCCAGGAATCCTAAGAGCCGACCCATAAGTGAATGACATACCTATCAGCAATTCATTAACAACCAGCATTTGTCAGTGCTGGAATCCTGGGTGAGACTATCTAGCCCCTGGGGTGTCAGAAAAAGCTTACCTCAGGCCTGTCTGTACATATGTTTATCATTGCCGTCTCTCTTTTTCTATCTGTCTGTCTCTTTCTTTCTCGCTAATCCTTTCCTCTCCTATTGATCATCCTTGAGAAATAAGAGTAGAACCTGAAGAAACTAGGAGGGGGCAGTTTGGAACACGAGTTAAAAATCAAATCTTAGACACTTAGATTTAGGCAAATCAATGAATTTCTTTTTGCCTTAGTTTTCTCATCTGTAAAATGGTGATAATAACACCATCTTGCTCCAAGGGTTATTGTAAGGATAACATGAAGAATGTTTGTAAAGCACTTGGCAAAGCATGTTAGTAATGATATAGAAATGCTAGCTGTTATTGCTATTGCTATTAATCTTTTGTATGGAAATATTCAAAGAAAATATTACTGGAATTTACTTTTCCTTCGACATTGAGTTTGGAAAGAGTAACTTGACAAGTTGTTTTTTCAGAGTAAAAAACAACCAACAAAACCAAACAACTTTCATTCATTCATTTATTTATTTAAAGAAAGGTGAATATGAGCAATACGGGAAAAGTCTTTTTGTCAAAATTTGGCATGTTTTGATTATAGAAAGAAGAATAAAATTCAGAGTTTTGTTGTTCAGTCATAACTAACTCTTTGTGATCCCTTTTGAGGTTTTCTTGGCAAATGTGTTATAGTATTTGCCATTTTCTTCTCAAGCTCATTTTTTACAGATGAGAAAACTGAGGCAAACAGGATTAAGTGAATTGCCCAGGGTACCTAGCTTGAAATGTCTCAGGCCAGATTTGAA
The DNA here is from genome assembly GCF_048593235.1 of Sminthopsis crassicaudata. Lineage (NCBI taxonomy): Eukaryota > Metazoa > Chordata > Mammalia > Dasyuromorphia > Dasyuridae > Sminthopsis > Sminthopsis crassicaudata. The sequence goes on along the minus strand of NC_133617.1, from coordinate 217,917,018 downwards.
CTCAGAAAGAAGAGTTTTCTAGATTCCAGGTCCTATATCTGCTCACTCTGCCACCTCAAGGAATTAGAAGAAAATAACTGGGTAGTTCTAATTGCTGAATTAAACAGATGAATTATTTCCAGAAGACATCAGCTTTTATCATTTGTCAGTTTTATTAGCTTTTAAGCGACCAATAAAGCAAGCTCCCCAAGATTTTGTATCAGATTAAAGAGCATTGGATCTATCAAGTTATGAAGAGAAGCTTTGTACTAAGGCCACAATATTGACTTCTGTCTCAGAATATACATCATTGGTTTAAAGAATAATTTTGAAGGAAATGAAAAAACACAGAGCCTTTCTGTCACTGGAACAAATAAAGAAAAAAAAAGCTGTATTCTATAAGAAAAAGCTTAGTTACATTTTTAAAAGTTATACCTACTAATATCAAAGCCAAATAGAATCACTTTCCATTGGTGCATTTCTGTGATACTTCACAATCTTAATGATTAAAAAACCATTTAAAAAGCTATGCCTCCTTACTTGTCTAGATAATTTCCTTTTTTGTCATTTTTCTTCTTTACCTATTCTGCTAAACTTCATACCAAATGCCTCCCCCACACATTTTCACTGCCTTTTGCATCTTGTTTCCTATATCCTATAAATGTAGTAGGCATGGAAGGAATTTGTATTTTGATTTTTATCTCTTGAGAAATCTTTTCTCCAAGAGAGTACAGGCCCTCTAAAACATTAAATATTTTAAGCAGATGGGTCTTTACCAAAAAATAATAGAAGACATAGCTGAGAGACTTTAAAATATTCTGATAATAATAGCTGACATTTATTTATATAATACTTTACCTTTTTGTTTTTAAAGATGTATAACTTAATTTTTGTAGGGAAATCCACATGAATAAATTGCTTCTATCCTTTATCAATATAAATAAGGATTTTTTTTTGCAATTAAAACTCTTAACGAATTTCCTAGCACAGAAAGATTAAGACATTTTTAAGATTACACAGCTAGTATGTATGAGATAGAGTTCAAGATGAACTTAAAAATCATCAATAAAAACAAGCATTTCCATATAAAAAGAACAAGGGAGATGTTTGGATAAACTAAAATTATATAAAATTTATGCTTTCTTTTATATATATTTATATTTGTATATATCCTTTTCTTTTAAAGAAATGTAAATATAAAAATTAAGAGGGCAATAACAACACTGCTTAGCATGACCCTTTCTGCACTTTTCTATTTACTTTGGTGTTTCTACCTTCTTTCTATCATTGAATATGGGTGATGGTGGGAAGAAAACAAAATTGCTGGAGTTAGGAATACTTATCTTCCTGAATTGAAATCAAGTCTCGGACACTTAGAAATTATGCGATCCTGGGAAAGTCACTTAACTCTGTTGACCTAATTTTTCTCGTCTATAAAATAAGTTGCAGGAGGAAATGACAAATCACTCTGTTAACTTTGCTAAGAAAACTCCAAATGGGGTCACAAAGAGTCTAAAATAACTAAAAAATTACTAAACAATGACAAATGTATGAGAAGTAGGACCTGAAGTCCAATTTTCTATTCACAAAGCCATAAATATCTACAAGACATCAATTCACTAAACATACTGTTTTCAATGTACTTTGAATGTATGTGATCCTCATGTGACTCTCACAGTGACTTTGTTAGGAAGATACTATAGGTATCATTATCTCTAGTTTACAAGAAAGGAAGCTAAGAACAAGGGAGATTAAATGATCTCTTATGGACACAGAGGTAGCCAAGGTCAGTGTTTGAATCCAGTTCTCTCCTGATACAGATACTAAAATTCTTTCTACTCTCCAACACAATGAAGGCTTTTCAGCCTTCTGAATATTAACTGAATTAAACATTGAGGCAATAAAAATTAATTAATGATATTTTAATGTATGTATATTTGTATATATATACATACATACATACACATGTATGTATATTTGTAGAAACATACATACATCATACATATATTCTAGTTCATCTCTTAAGGAATTTAGGTGACTTTCGGTGGGTGAGTCTCTAGAATTTCATTTTTTCAGTGCTCTGCATATGTGAGTTCAGATAAGTCATTCATCTTCCCTGTGCCTCAGTTTCCTTGTCTGTAAAATAAAGAAGTTGAGCTAGATGGCTTCAGATTCTTTTCAGCTCTGGATCTATGATTCTACCTAAAAAAAATAAATAAAATAGATTGTTGAGCTAATAAATCTCTAAGATCATTGACATCCCTAAGATCATAAGAGTCATTCTTTCCCCTGTCTCTTGAATAGCTCAGAGAATCCAAATGAGAACTCTAAGAGAAGATTTGAAGAAGCAAATCTGATTTCTTAAACTAATTTTCTCTCAGTGTAACTAGACTTGGAAGACACACAAAACAGGCCCAAACTTGGGCTTTTTTGGGAAAGGCATATACATTGTTAGTGGCAGATCTATGTTCAGGTTTTTCACAAAAATCTTTTACAAAACCGAATGTTAACACCTTTAAAACATAGGAATTAAAAATAGACATTTTTTAATAAGCATCCAAATCATGAGATTTTTAGGGCAGGCTGTAACCTTAGTGGCTATTTGGTACCACCTCCTCAATTTACACATAAGAAAATTGAAGCTTGTAGAATGAATTTAAAAACTAAATATATGTACATATATATATATATATATACACACACACACACACACACACACACACACATATATATATAAAATACCTCTGCCCTTTACTTCTACAGATGGACACTTTCTTTGCAACTAAGACTCTTAAGAGAGTTGCCTGAGAGCACAGAGATGTTAATTGTCTTATCCAGGATCACACAGCTAGTCTTCTGTCTTGAAGACCAGCTTTTTATCCACTTAGCCATTCTGCTTCTCAGTGTACAAGGTCACAGACTACAAGGCAAAGCTGGGATTAAAACACATTCCTACTTCCAAATCTAATGCTCTTTTCATGATCCTGCTTGTTTATTCTTCTCCTTATCTCTCCTTAGCCCCAATAGATTATAAACTGCCTTAATGCAAGGACCATATTTATTTCTTTATAATCTCATTAAAGTATAGTCTGTACCTTCTCAGTGAATAATGACTGACACTTGCAGAGACCTTCAACTAGGCTGTCAAGTCGGTATGTTCATGGATTTTGGAGAAACTCATGCAAAAATGTGTGAAGTCTTTTTCCCAAGGTGACATAGTGATTTTTTGTGTCAGAGTCAGGAATAGATCCTAGTTAAGTTTCCTTTTTTTTCACAGCCATCTCAAAAACTGTTTGTCATCTCTATCTTAAATGAACCAGCAAGTTTAAAATTTTTTCATGTGCTTTTTGCGGAAGTGGAAAGCAACTTCTATATAAAATACTCATTTAAAATAATTTCATATTTTAAAATAGCTCCCCCACTTATCCAGGTGAATGTGTTTTTGTGCTTTTTTTATCTTCTGTCTTTCCCCGGAACATTTTTGGTAGGAGTAGTGACAAGAGACCATCGACATCATTTCTAAAGACTGCCACAACTCTGATCATTTTCCTTACAACATATAGTCTATCCAATTTCACCACTCAGCCATCTCCTAGGTAACTAGCACTTAGCCAACGAAACAGACTGTCCACAGTGAAAGGAAATTAAAAAAAATTAAACTGCAGTGTTTACACTTTTTTTTGAATACTTGATTTGCTTAAAATATATATATTTTTAAATTACCAGGTTTCAAAAAAGTCTGTTTCACTTCTCTATTGAATTTTGATCTCTTTGCCTACTTCATGGCCCTAATCTTCCTCTGCAAGTAGATGTCTCCACAGTACAATGTTTAAGTTCGTGAAAACTGTCATCTGTCAAAGACCAAATTTTAATTCCTCAGGGATTACTGTGATTGAGTTTGACCCAAGTCCTCATGAATGAATGGCAAAGCAGACCTAATTCCACAACTAATTTGGTTAGATTTTGTGGGTGTTCATTTTCTCCCCCCTCTCTCTCCCTTTTTAAATGTCCCTTCCTGTGGGGGTGTTTTCCGTTTGATGCACTTTATTTCCTTAGTAACTGTTGCATTGTTATGGGAGGGGCTTAATGTCGTTTTCAAGTACAGTCTTGAATCAATTTATTTCCTGGTTAGTCTTCCCCATCTTCATAGTGTGAAGAGAACATCTATGTGTATGCATTGGCATCTGAGTGATGAGCACTTTGGATTTAGAATAAGAGTGCATGAGGGTGTGGCTCAACAATACTCTGATCTAGGGTGAGTCTCCCTTTTCATACTTCTTTTGCTTCTTTGTAAAGTGGTTTTCTTCGGAGATACAGTAAGGGTCAAACATTCAGCAATTAATGTTTGAGAAAGCCTTCATTTTCTTGGGTACCGTGGAAAGGAACTTATTATGTGACCTTCGGTAGATCACTTTACCTCAAAGTCCTTCGAATTCCTCATCTGTAAATAGTCTAAATGGTTTCTAAGAGTGCTTTAAGTTCTGAATCTTTAGTTCTATCATACTGAAGAGATATGGTTCTCATCCCAGCCTTGCTATCTGCTCTTGACTACCTCAGTATCTTAGGGCTGCAGTTTTCTCATCTGTTAAAAAGAGGAAGTTGGGTGAGATGATCTCTAGTGACCCTTCTGAGTCTAAAATTCTGTGTTTTTCAGGAATATTTTACAAAAATGAAGACTCCATTTATTCTTTTTTTTTTAAGGCACACTGAGGGCCCAACTAGTCAATTCAAAAAGTATGGCACCTATTCAAAATAGAACATCTCGTCTTTATTATATTCAAACACACTTAATATCTAACATAATGTGCAGGACAAAATTGTTTCTCAGATTATAATGTGGAGAATTAAATTTAAAGTGTTTCTTGAATATTTCTTGAATGTGCAGTCCTACAATGACTATAGAATACAGTGAGGTAGGACTTTAAGAAGTTTATGATCCACTTGGGAAAAAGAAGAGATTTACTTTTTGTCCTTGTTTAGTTGTGTCTGACTGATCCTTTGTGACTCCATTTGAGGTTTTCTTGACAAAGACACTGGAATGGTTTGCCATTTCCTTCTCTAGCTCATTTTACAGAGGAGAAACTGAGATGAACAGGTGAAGTGACTTGCCCAGGTTCCCACAGCATTTCCAAACTGTGTGCTCTATCCACTGTCACCTACCTGCTCTAAAGACAAAATGGGTTAAGCTATTGAAGGAGATGATAGGGTACCACTTATTATTGTTACTTTGTTTTTTTAGTGTTTGGGAAGAATCACTATTTTAGCTGTTATTCCATTATATTTTGTGGTGTCCATTGGAACAATGTCCATAGTTGGGCAAGTGAATCAGTTGAGAGAACAAATTGATGAAAAAACAAGGCAACTGTAACTCTGGACAGTGAAGCTTTTAGAATCTAAAATGTTGCTGGGCTCAGTTTTTTTCTGCCATCTTCCTTTGATTCTGTGAAATCTCTGCTTTCTGCTGTATGCTTTCTGGTGAAGGCATTTAGATGAGCAGTAGGTGAGAAGAAAACAGTTCAAGAAGTGAAAAAATTCAAAGCAGTGATAGTAATAGAAAAGTTACTGGAAAAAAAAGTCAAGAGTCTGTATTGGAATATGCAAATTATATATTACTTTTATGATGATACATGTTAGCCTTTCCAATTATTTCATAGGGTTGATTGGGGTTGATCTTAAATCTCATAGCAATTTCTCTTCAGAATTTTAGCAAAGGAAGGCTTTTCAGGGTGTTCCAACAATTTTAATCTGGTGGCCTACCTTTCTCTCATGGAATAAATAAGTTTGAGAATGAGAAAGCAGATTATAGTCACAGGAAAGGAAAACAGTCATTTTGTTTCCCTCCCACCACTACCCATACCCACCTACAGATTTCCCATGGCCATGTGAAATGTGAGCGATGTGATAGTTGAAATACTTTAAAGCACAGTAGCACTGTAAATAAAACAAAAACAGCGGAGAACACCACTCAAACTTGTTTTTCATCTCTCAGACTAGACTGAGAATGGGAGCAAATAAAGTGCAACAATTCCTGTGAATATGAATTGATTCATTCAACAAATATTTATTTAGCTCCTATGAAGTTTGATGCAGGGGAAAGATACTCAGAGGACCTATTTTCAAATCATCTTGGCTTGGGCCACATATCTGGGTGTCTTTAGCCCAGTTCCTTCATCTCTGTGCGTCTCAGTTCCCTCAACTGCAAAATGAAAGACTGTACTAGATGCTTTCTAAGATCCCATATTCATTCATTTATTTATTTAATAGATTTTTGGGGGACTAATATAAAAAGGAGATTCTTTGCCTCAATTGCTACCTAGTTTTAATCACTGAATAGGTGCAGCCTCAATCAAATGGAAACTTATTGAAGACCTTAGTTTAAAAAGGTCAAGGTCTCCCATTACATCCAGGGCCATCTCTAGTCGTCTTGATTTATATCTGGCCACTGGACCCAGATGCTCTGGAAGGGAAAGTGAGGCAGATGACCTTGCACAGCCCTCCCTCACCTAAATCCAATTCACTTGCATGTCATGGCATCGCCTCCCTGATGTCATGGACTTTTTCGAGAACGTAGGACAAACAATAACATTTATGATCCTATAAATCCTATATACACAACAGTGGGCTAAGTGCTAGGGAGAATTCAAAGAAGAATAAGATAGTCCCTACTCTCTGGTCCCTAATAGGGAAAATCAAGTAATTTTACAATTAAAATGTAAGCTAGAATGTTTAAATGTAATACAAACATAACAGTTTGGGAATTCAGAGGAGGGGAAATTATTTTTGGATGGGGGATGGATTAGGGAAAATTTCTAAGAGGAAGTGATTAGCTAAAAGAGATTATAGAATGGAGGCAAGGAAAAATCTGGACATTAAGAGAGTGATTTTTTTCTTTCTCTTCCATCTAGTTAGGTAAGTTCAGTGTGGCAAAATTGAAGTCACCTTTGTTGTTTTTAACTGTGTTTTGACTAAATTGGGCTACTTCAAAGAATGAAATTCTGTGGGATGTGAATATAGTCTTCTATTTTCATATTTCATATTCCAGAATGAAATGTTTTCTGTGCTTTTAACCAATTTATAAACTTATGATTTGCTAATTAAAATTCTTCTCATGTACTCAGTAACTATATCACTAATGATTTCTTTAGTATCCTTCATTCGGTGGGTTTGTAGATACTTGAAAGCAGGTAAATCACATTGCTTTTAAAAATGATCTCTATGTTAGAGTTTATATTTTCATTGATTGGACGTTCCCTTAAATTAGTTTGAATTAGAGATGTTTGACTTGATATATATTCTATATCTACTTGAATAAAACAAAAAAATTATACTGTGTGCCCTTTTGTAAATTGTTCCTTATGTAAAGAATATGTAAGACATATAAGATAACTTAGCAATCTTTTAAAAAAGTTTTCTTTCCTTGTTCCACTTGGTGAAAAAGAAAAATGTGATTGTAGTTTCTGATTGTTAAAAAATTGACTAGGAGGAAATAATTATAATGGAAATAAAATTCATCCTTCTCTATCAGTGATAATTTAAATTTAATGTTCATCATCTATTTTTAAAAGTCCGGCCTTTTATTATTCTCATTTCTTTTTCTTTTTCTTTTTTTATTGGTTGCTTTGCAATAACCATATAAGAGGAATATCTATAAAGAATGGTTATACAATGCTTTTCTTTAAAAGCATGTATAAAACAATATGGAAACTAAATCAATTTTTCTTCTGGATCCTTAATTTAAAATTATATATATGCATATATATGTATATATACATATTATATGTGTGTGTGCATACATGTATGTATGTATATAAAAAGAGTCTAAGAAATCTTGGCAAGACATCTCTGGTTTCATTTTTCAAGGGTTTATAAACACTAATTTCATTGCATTTCTTGTGACTGAGTCTTAGTGAACTATATGAGAAAGAGGTTATATATCTCATTTTTGTTCTCTCCTCATTTTCAGTAGCTTGAGAAATATTTTCATTATTTTATACTTCACTATAACTGTTTGTACTGATATAAACCAAAGACATAAGCACATTGTAATTATACTTTTACTATACCTTGTTGCCCATTGCTTCTCAAATTGAAATTTGGAGAAATGATTTTTTTCTTGTTCTCAGGAATGAATGAAACCCTGAGTTCCTTTTTTTTCCAAACTTCAAAAATATTCAGGAAAATTTGCCACATTTGCTTTGCTGGAGAGCTTTCAATGTGTTTAGTTAATCCATAATAATGTTTTTGGGTAGTTGGGAGGATTTCTTCAGCCTGGTGAGTTTATGAATTTTAATATTTGTACAGGTCATCAGAAGATATAATCTCCTTTTTATTTTATTTTATTTTATTTTTTTAATTTTTCAGTGAGCGTGCCTGAGGGGAAAGACAAGCCCAAGAGAAAAGACAAGGCAGAAAGCAATTGAACATCCCAAGTGGCTGCAACCCAAGGAAAGGATGCTGGCTACCCAATGGTTCATTAGAACTACATTTTAGAAAGGGAAACAGTCTCAGCAGGACAACTTCCGTGGCTTCCTGATTCACCATGGCCTTGATTCTCTGGTTGGACGGCTGAAACCATTGTGTGTCCAATACTTGTTTTTTGTCTTTGGCCGGTCTCCTGGTACCATCTGCTCACAGGATCTGGTGAGAATCATATGCTACCAAAGGTTGCAATCCGGAGAGAGATGGACTCCGACAAGCTAAAATGGAAGTAACTTGACAGCTTCAATCCCTCCAGTTGCCTCTTGTAAGGACAAGTTAAGAGTGGGAACACAAACGTGTCTGGGAGAGCAGTATGCAGGAAGCTGGTTTTCAGGCCACAAACGCTTTCACAGGTGAGGTTCCTGGACTGTGAGTAAATTGAGAGTTGATGAACTTTTTTGTAATGTGCAACTGAAATACCACAAAAATGAATGTCCCAGCACTCATTTGGAACCATGAATTTTAGGAGATATAGGAAAGTGAGAAGTATAAGCAAATAGGCTGACCTTTTTTTTTTTTTTTTTTTTTTTTCCTCCCACAAAGTAAGATTATACTTTTATTTTGACCTCATATGTTAGTTTGAGGAGGGACCCTGCATTTTATGATTGTGTATAAAATGTCCTGAAATACATATTACAGAGATATTCCTCCCCATTCTGTAAAGGAATTTTGTTACCAGAAGAGACCGGGCGGATGAATTTGGGTAATTTCCTTCACAGAATAAAAAAAATCTCCCCTCCCCCAG